>NC_061102.1:38454448-38654448 GCF_015104395.2 Macrobrachium nipponense | reverse complement strand
TTTTTTTTGCGGTTGCTTCTACATCTTCCTCGTTTTTTCTGCCTTCATCCAGCTCTTTCTGGTTGTGAAGTGTTTGTTGACGTGAACTGCATTCCGAGGTTTCCAAGTCTGTCTTACTTCATCACTGTAACGTCGAAATTTCCGTTGCAAAACGGATGCTCTTATCCTATAATAAACACACACACACACACACACACACACACACACACACACATATATATATATATATATATATATATATATATATATATATATATATATATAATGTGTGTGTGTGTGTGTGTGTCTATACATATAATGTGTGTGTAATAGATATGAGTGCATATATATATATATATATATATATATATATATATATATATATAATATATATATATATATATAATTCATATATTGCGTGTGTAAAGAGATGTTTATACTCCACATATCGTCACGAAGACGTGAATGTAAAAGGGAAAACTTGGTCGCAGGTGACGTGATCAGGGGCAACAAATGTCATTCCTCGAATAATCAAGGGTTTACAGATGTCATTCCCGGAAAACCCGTGAAAGTCAAATCCGGACTTTTTGCGTCAGATATCGGCAGCACCTCTTGTGTCCGTTTATGCAGTTGAAAGTGACGCAAATCACTGGTAAACGCCCAACTTAATTCTCGATTTGGTAATATTTTTTTATGTATTACATGTAAACACAATTTTAGATATGTGTGTGTGTGTGTGTGTGTGCTTCTGTAAAGAGAGAGAGAGAAATATTTATGCCGGATGCATCGTCACTATGATGCAAATGAAATCCGGAAAACTTGGACGCAGGTGACCAGATGTAGGGATACAAAGGTCTTTTCCCAGAAAAGCCGCAGTTATTCAGGGGAAAAGACTGAAATCCGGAGTTTCCATGATCATATGAAATATCGGCAACACCATTTTGTGACTGCTAGGCGTCCTTGACAAAAGTAGATGTTGTTTTACAGTTGCCAGTGAGGCATATTGTTGGTAACTTCAAATTTGACATTAACTCGATGAAAATATCTCAAGAGTGGCTATACCAGTTTTAACAGGCGATTCTGTAAAAGTGAAGATTACATTAGAGTAAAAATAAGCCCTTTTTATAATCAGAATAAACGCGAATCATCACTTTTGCTGGAAATTCTGTAAATTGAGGCAAATTTTCGCAACTGTGAGATGGATGTATATAAGACTAAAATGCTTTACGACAAATCGGTGTATTTTAAATTACATATTGGAAAGTCTCTCCTCAGCAGAAGGCCGAGTAAAACCTCAGAGTGTAAAAATTGAGAGGAAAGACAAGAATGCTAAAAGGGAGAACATGGAAATCGGCATTGAGCTTAGCTAAGACACTGACGTCTAATATAATATTTGGTTTTCTTTCTAGTCTCCTCCATCTGAGTTCTTCAGGGGAAAGTAGGTCACAGTACTGACAGATACGTCTCATTTTACACTTAAATACATACACATACACCTGATGCGATAACCTCGTCATATCTAAGATGAGATTATCTCCTCAGCGGAATGTCACTTTATCCATCCTGGGTTGCTCCCAACCATTACGCAATCGCTTCTTACGCACTCTATATCGCCTCGCTCTCTCTCTCTCTCTCTCTCTCTCTCTCTCTCTCTCTCATACACACACACGCGCACACACACAGTGAGAGTCTGCTGCATATTTTAGTTCTTAACCGTCGTTTGACTTACGTATTAAGTTTTCCTAGTTTAGAAAGCTTTGCATAACTGTTATTTGTTCCAGATCATTTCTCGGTCTAGATTCATTGCCTAGAGAATTGGACTCATTATCTGATGGAAAGGTCATCAGGTCAGCGTTGAATAACCACAGAAATAGTGAAGAAAAAGCAATGTAGTAGGAAACAACTAGTATCGTTAGTCATCAGCACAAAACAAATATTAGCCTGTTGCTGGGATACAACAAGAATATTTACTATCCAATTGGGTAATAATCCTTGTGACTGAAGAATTTAAATTTCCTTGTTTTCTGTCGGGTTTTATTTTTCGTCTCTCTGTTTGGGGAAGTCCAGTTCAAAGTCTGTAACAGACATGAGATTTTTTTTGTGTGAAGGGAATTTCTAGTTTGCTGAAGATTCCACTAACAGTTGTTGGTGACCATCTCATGGATTGTTATAAGATTTGGTGACCATATTGTAGAATTATTATATATAGACATTTTTTTTTGTTGATGTGGTTTTGTTTGGGTGAGAATTTTAGAATCACTAAGGGTCTTTGCGCTAGTGAGCAAGTATGTCAAATCAGGCGAATATGTCCAAATCCTCCAATAGATCCACACTCACCATCAACCTTTACCAGCCAAAAATGTGGACACATCTTCTCCTGCCCTTGAACCTTTAGTTTTACACCAGTGACATCCTATGTCCACGTAAGGTACATGCATTTCAATCCATTTGTCTGAGGTGCAGTAATGAAAAATGGAAAACCTTCTGACACGGAATGATTCTTACGTGGGTTGAGTCCACCAAACAATGAGAAAAAAAAGAGGTCTTACGAGCTGCAAGGGAAATTAATTAAACTAGAGGGAGGTGTGGTGACTAAATATCTTGATCCATTGTGGCTGGGGAGAAGAGATCAACTGCTACAGCTTTTGCATAAGGTGGCCATCACATCACAGTAAGCCAGTGGTTTCCAACCTGTGGGACGCCCTCGAAAGGCTGCCCGGCCGGGTGTGGTGGGGGGGGGGGGGGGGGTGCCAATGTTTGATGAAGGGGATAATTATATCTGAAAACTATAAGTCTAATGGAATTCAGAATTTCAAAATACTGAGAAAATATTTCAGATAAAATATGAAATTTAGTTGTCGAAATACTATTTCAAATTCGATATTAAGGAATTATATATATATATATATATATATATATATATATATATATATATATATATATATCTATATATATATATATATACATACATATATATATATATATATATATATTATATTGTGAATTATTGACATGTGCCGACTATGCCAGTAAATTATAGTTTTTAAGGAAGGGGGGGGTGGGGGGGGGGGGGGGGGGGGCAGAGAATGTGCCATTCAATGAAGGGAGGGGGGCGAGAATTGAAAAATTAGAAAAGGTTGGAAACCACTGCAGTAAACTGTAAAATGCCCTTGCGCCAAGTATGGGTCTGACCCCAATACATAATGCTAACCGAGCATTTTACATCTAGTATGTGCTTACCAAAAAATTCTTTTTCTTTTTCACAAGGAATCTGTGGCGTTCTGGGAAGTAACTCCTTTCTGAGGAACTTGATTGTATTTTCCTTTGGTTATGGAAATACCAGATCCTGAAACTTTCTTAGAAGACCACATGTGTTGAGGTCCTGGTAACAAGTACAGCAGGTATTGTTTGTTTGTTTGTTTGTATGGTGCTTTTACGTAGCATGGAACCAGTGGTTATTCAGCAACGGGACACAGCAGGAGTTGGTTCCAAGTCTTGTAGATTATTTTCCGTGTTTTGGGTAGCTCTCCAGGGGATTCAGACAGTTAAAAGAAGAGATTTGTGTATCACAACTGCTGCTGGAATTTTTTTTTTCTTTTTTTGCTGCAAAAACTGCCGTAGCCCTTAAGTCCTTGGCAGTCCTCTGGCAAGTTAGGGCAGATCACATACATCAGACCTTCTACTAATTAGTGTTATCATCATAGAGAGTGTTGTTATGTTACACGAAAGGTATTTTTCTTTTTAGATTAGTTTAATGTTGGTTCGTAGTCAAGATAAAACCTCGGAATGCTCTTGTCGCCAACAAATTATGGATAACAGTTATGTTGTTTGTAAGTAGGAAACTTTAGAAAATTTCTCGTTTGCTGAGCCTCCGAAGCATCAAGTGACACACACACACGTATTTGTATGCTTGTATTATATATATATATATATATATATATATATATACATATACATACATACGCGCGCGCGCGCACACATACGCACATGTATATGTACGTGTATGAGAGACAGAGAGAATGAAAATATAATGGCCATAAAATAAACGGCTAAGTTCGACTCAGCAATATTTTCGTACACAGCACATGTAAAATACACACACACACACACACATATATATATATATATATATATATATATATATATATATATATATATATATATATATATATATATATATATATGTGTGTGTGTGTGTGTGTGTGTGTGTGTGATGGAGAGAGAGAGAGAGAGAGAGAGATTTATACCTCACGTGTCGTCACTATGAAGCAAGCGAAAAAAAAGGAAAACTTGGATGCAGTTCGCGTGATCAAGGGTAGTACGAGTCTGTTGGCCTTCGTACAAGTGTCATTCCTCGAAAAGCCACAGCCGAGCAAATGAAGTGGAGCGGGGATATCCGGAATTTTTATTGTATGAGATACCGTCTGCATCATATTGATACTGTTTATGGTCTCTTCCAATTCAACAATAAACGATAAAACGTTGCGATAATGGTAATGCAATAATAGGATTCGTCCACACTTCCGTGAAACATTCCATGAACACACTTACTGCATACGATGAAAGACAGGTTGACGATAAGTTAAGATTTAGTGGTAGTCTTAACTAGTACTTCATACGCTTATGAGCACTGGCCAAAAGCTTCGTTCTCCAATTGCTGTCGTGGACTAGTTTTCAACTTGTTTGTTATATGTACGCTGTATGTTACGTGTATGCTACACATGTATGCATTACTGGAGCACGAACAACCCATATCAGACGAGTTATCTAAAACAGAAAAGAAATTGAAATTAAGAGAGAGTGAGACATGTACTACAGCATTCGGAAAAGTACATGTGTTGTATTAGGGTGCGTCCACACAATAGTAAAACGTTTAATACACCTACATACCTCCATATGTCAACCACTTTAAGTAGAAAACGAATATTCGGCAAATGCTGGATAGCCGTATGAATCAGTGACAAGTTGCCCACGTGCGTTAATGACATGTTTTTTGTAATGCGGACTCACCTACAGAGATGTCTGTCATATCAGGTCCTGCCACGGGCGTCATTTCAGATTTTTGTTGGAGGGGAGCCGGCAAAGACGGTTTGGCGAGCGAAGCTAGCCTAATCAGCTTTTTTTTTTTCTTTCTTTCTTTCTTTTTTTAGCTATTTTATGTACTTTTTGAAGCCACATGAGCAAGATATTTCAGCAATAATTATATATTCCCACTACTATTTGTTTATCTCATCATCACTGGTAGCTATTATAGTGGACAGACAAGGAAATATTTCCGAGAAATTTCATATATTTACGATTGCACATTTAAAAAAGAAAACATGCTGTATCTTCTTGGGACTCGGGGGCTGAGGGGGGCATGTTGAGGCTTGTTGGGGAGGGGGGGGGGGTTGAAATTGAGGCTGGGGGGGGGGGGGGGGGCGGCCTAGTAGCGACCCCCCTCCCCCGCCCACTAATAACGCCCTTGGGTACTGCACTCAAAAAATAGTTTCAAGTTGCTAAACTGTCCAAGGTGACCCTTAAGTTCGTTAACGTTTCTTCTAAGATGGAATTGATTCACCTTTTCATTGTCCTCAGGTGCATTTCTCTCTCTCTCTCTCTCTCTCTCTCTCTCTCTCTCTCTCTCTCTCTCTCATTTGCTGCATTCGGATTCATTAAAGTGTGTGGCCAACAGGATGCAAAGATTAATGGCCGTCCTCTGACCCTCACAAAGATTTTCGTCAACGCCACGTAGTAGCTATAGACTCTCACTCAGAATTTGGACCCTTTTAGCGAAATGTACATATGTGGATGACGTCAGAATCCGGAGGAAATGTAGGTAAAAAAAAGTCGTGTAATGATCTATGACACTTTCCCACTTCAGTGACGGTATCCTGTTGGCGAGGAGAGAAAGGGAGGGAGGGAGGGAGAGACAGAGGGAAAATAAGTTCTTACCTTTTTGTGAGGGAGAGGTGCTCACTCAATGCAAATGTACTCTCTGGCACCTGGTTTGGAGGTAATACATAAATACGTATTTTGCGCATTTCAAGATCTCGTGTATAACATCTCATTGACGTCCTTCTTGTTCATTTTTCATTATACAGGTATTAGTACTTTGAGTGGATATCTTTACAGTGCAGTGTGTTCATTACATTGCCTGCCCTCCTTGAATTCTCCGATCAACCCTCTTTAGTTTTCATTTCGCATCTCGTATAGTTATGAGAAGAATTCTTAATAGCTTTGGTCAAGGTCTGGCAATTATTATGCCCAGTTTCTATTTGTATACCAGTACTAGGGGTCAACTCTTTCTTGTAAAGTTATTTATGTGGTAAATATGATTATTGTAACAACACTATAAAGCTCACACACTAAAATATGATTTCACATTCCCACTGGATGTTTACGTGTGTTAATTTGAAGTACATACATTATATATATATATATATATATATATATATATATATATATATATATATATATATAGAGTGAGAGAGAGAGAAGACTAGTAAGGGAGCTCAAGCCCTTCAGATATCACAAGGCGGAGAGGTAAAGGCATGTCTCAGCGTACATAATTTATTGCCGACGTTTCACATCGCTTCGATGCATTTTCAAGGCTGGGAATTGATAAAAATACAAACATATAAGACTGGTCACTGATAAAACACGGTATAATATCTAAAATTGGACACTAAAACATTTAAAATGTAAAAAATTACTATACAACAACACTAGGTTGGAGAGACAACCTACCAGAGTAAAAATAGAAGGTGACTGAAGGACAGAGGGGGAGAAGGAAAAAAAAACACACACAAAACTATACAAAGACGAGAGAGAGAACTCAGGTAAACAAACAAGTAGTTAGGCTATAAACAACTGAACTGATGAGGACTGGGCATTTAAATTCAGTACATTGGTCTTGATTAAAATGGATTCCGGTGTTAAAAGTTCATCATCCTTATTGGCTGATCCAGTAATTTTAAAATCATCGATGTCCAAGCGGGAGCGACAGGTAATAGTGTGGTTTACGGATGCTAGATAGCTCAGGATTGGATAGTCTGCATCCTGTTCGGAAACTGACTCCTTTGTGGGCGCAGAAACGGACTTGTAGCAGCCTCTTCGTGTATCCAACATGAGTACCCCGATTACATCTGGGACAAGTGTATTTATAAATGCTTGTCTCTCCAACCTAGTGTCGTTGTAGAGTAATTTTTTACATTTTAAATGTTTTAGTGTCCAATTTTAAATATTGTACCGTGTTTTATCAGTGACGAGTCTTATATGTTTGTATTTTTATCAGTTCCCAGCCTTGAAAATACATCGATTTGATGTGAAACGTCGGCAATAAATTATGTAGTACGCTGAGACATGCCTTTTAAACCTCTCTGCCACACTCCTTCTGATATAGATATATATATATATATATATATATAGATATATATATTATAATATACATATATATATATATATATATTATATATATCTATATATATATATATATATGGAAATTTGTGTCACTACAGCAAAATATCCCTCAAGACTCCGAGAAGCACTCTGTCCATTATAGTGACAATTGTGATGGGGTTGGGGCTTGATAGCAACCCACAGTGCTCTAATGGAATTTGAAGACACCCCACAAGTAAATCAATAGCGGTTGACATCCTCCTCTCTTCTCTCTCTCTCTCTTTCAGTCATAAATTGCAAGGTAGTACCCTAAGAGTAGCGGATTTAGATCAATATCATTGATCTTTCTTCGAGTCAAGAAGAAAGTTCACCATAGTACGTTGTTTGTTTGTATGGTGTTTTTACGTTGCATGGAACCAGTGGTTATCAGCAACGGGACCAACGGCTTTACGTGACTTCCGAACCACGTCGAGAGTGAACTTCTATCACCAGAAATACACATCTCTCACACCTTCTATGGAATGTCCGAGAATTGAACTCGCGGCCACCGAGGTGGTAGGCCAAGACCATACCGATCACGCCACTGAGGCGCCATAGTACGTTGAGTTCACTGCTTTTTCTTAGCTGTTTGTCAAAGAGGAAACGATGAAGGGGAGTGTGATGGCTCTGTCACGCTCTCAGTCTCAGAAGACATCCAATTCACCTCCTCCTCTACAACTTCCCTTTGCAATATAACTGATGTATTTATTGGGTGCTACACTGATCGTATGCTTTGCATTTCAGGTATCACCTTTTCAAGACGATAACATTCGTATTTTCATAGAAGATATGAAACTTTCCTTCTCTGTCTAGAAATGACAAGTAATCCAGTTGTGTCTCAGTGAAGTTTTTCAGTTGATTAGAACCATTTGTCTCGCCACTCGAGCTATCGGCTCATACGATATGGACTGGATAGCTTCTTTCATTCCATTCAATGGATCAGCTATACATATATTTCATGAAATTATTGCACAGTATTTTGTCACTGAAGGCTGGTGTACTGTGTGCAAATTGTGCAAAGTTTATTTCCCCTAATGAATAGTGTTTTTTTGTGATAATACCGAGCTTCAACGATGGCCCTCCAATGAGAGGAAATCTTATAATTATCTGAAACAGATGACTAAACTGAGTCAATGCCGCGTGTGCTGCAAGATCAAGGACGTCGCTGAAGCACAACTTAGTATTTCCAGATAGTGAAGGAAAAGGTTTATATTTGTAATGAAAATTCAAACTGTCTGTAGGAGGTGATAAATTTTGGGAAATCCGTTTATTAAAAGTACGAACCTTAAGTCGTGTATTGGAAGCTTATATATTTTCCGTTTCTTTTTTTCAAGTAACACAACCGCCTCTCTCTCTCTCTCTCTCTCTCTGTCTCTTTCTCTAATTCACCTTTCTTATGTATCTGTTTAGCTTCAGTGTAATCATGCCATTTTCTTTTCTTTTCTTTTGTGTACGTTTGACTTATAGAAAAAAAAAAAGAATCAGGAGGAGTTCCTTGATAACCTGTTTTAATTGTTCATTCAAACTGTCTTACGAAAAAATAAAACCCTTCGTACAAGTAGAGACCTCTGTTAAATATGAAATGTTGCTTAATAAAAAGGAAAAATAAACAAGCAATTGCTGCTCTCACACCCATACACATACACGCACACACACACACACGGCACTGATTCTGGACAAGTACTGTTTGTCGTACTGAACACGTTCTAAAGCGAGTTAAGGTTGCTCCTTGGACCACAGCCACATTACCAGATTTCAGTTGTGGAGATTTCCTAAGGTTAAAATATACTATTGACCTCTTCAGTACTACGTATAATAATGTTGATTGTAATATTTAATCAATATTTAGATTCTTGTATACGTATTTTTTTTCATTGGTTATGGACCCGTTTTTGAGACTTTTAAGTACTGCGTGCTTATAATGGTTAATCCAGAGAAAGTATATAAATCTAATATTAAAAAATGAGACTATAAGGAAACTGTATATATATATATATATATATATATATATATATATATATATATATATATATATATATATATATATCAACACTATAAATGTTGAGGCTCGAATTTACACATGATGTGGTTCTAACACGTTGCGAGAGCGTTTATTTTGTAGAGGTTGAAGGAGGACCTTGAATTCATGAATGTAAATGATAACATTATTTTAGGGTCATAGAGCATGTTGTGAAATCTGTTATCTTAGTGCCCTATCTAGTAGGTGAAATGTTGCATAATGGTGACTTCTGATAATTCTTATCATCAGTTTGTATGATGAGATCGAGCTCACCATATGAGTCAAGACGTTTTTAATAAGCAAGAACAATGAAATCTGGTAGCTGTGGCAAGGACGGGTATAATTGTAAATCAAAACTGTAACAAACCGTAAAATGATATTTTGACTCGGAATGAAACAATATTTACAGTAAGGTTTATTTACAGTAAGCATTAAGCCATCAGTATTAAATTGCTATAAAAGAAATGTGACATTAGATTGAGAATAGGGAAGCGACTCTGAAATCCTATGAAGCAGTGTTTCCCGAACTTTTCTGACCCTAGAACCCCCTTGGAGTCAGGTCAAGCCAGGCCAGTCCAGCCACGGCCACCTATAGCGTGATTTTCTTTGAGAGTTCTTATCGACAAGAGTAGTTGCGACCTCGATGTTGAATTATTAAAATTTCAGTTAGGTGTAGCCGTCTAGCTGGTGGGTCTGTTCGACCTTTAAAATTTTACATGATTTGAGTTCAAACCGGTGTGAGCCAGGTTGGTTTCTATCTTTTATAAATTTAAAAATGGCTTCAGTACGAAAGGATTGAGCTTTTGAGAGCACCCCTAACAGATATAATATTACTAAGATAAAAGGAAGTGAATTGTACAGCTTAATCATCAGATTTTAGTTTGTTGATTTCTTGCTTCCTAGCGAGGCAACACCCCAGGTTGAGAAGGGACAGTCATTCTCGGGCATTCCATTGAGAAGTGAGAGAGGTGTGTTTCTGGTAATAGAAGTTCACTCTCGACGTGGTACGGAAGTCGCGTAAAGCCGTTGGTCCCGTTGCTGAATAACCACTGGTTCCATGCAACGTAAAAACACCATACAAACAAACAAACAATAAAGGGACAGTCATCAGCATAACTGCATGCGAATTGGATACCAATAAGCTTACAGAATAATCTCATTGCAAAAAGAAAAAAAAAAACTGCGTGCACACACCCACACACCTTCCTTTTCTAAATATATTAGTGTGCGAGAAAACGCTAACACAAAAATTTACTAGAAGCAATTATATTTACAGAGATCGATATTGGTCCATATATATATATATATATATATATATATATATATATATATATATATATATATATATATATATAAAGAAATGCCACGAAGGAAAAATAAACGAAGGAGGTCTGCAAGATCTTTCGACTTTAAAAGTTCTTTACTGAGCAGATTTACTGACATAAATAACGAGAAAAAGACAATACAAAAAGAAATTCGTATAACTGACAGATAGGGATTATAAAGAGATTAGTACCTAGAATCTGACACACTGGAAGATAAGAAACCTTCCCAAACAAGCATAAACAATGGGTGCAATTAAAGGTTTAAGACAATCATCTCAGATACAGTTTCCAGACAATTAAAGGATTATAGGTGACAGCTATTCAGACTTGGTAACAAAACCCATATTCAAAATACATGACAGACATACATTACAACAAAAATTAATAACTCTAAGGCAATGATTTTTATTTAAGTCAGTAATTATATCTTTGAGGTCATTCTTAAACATGTTACAGATACAAGGGTCTAAATGAAAAAGGCCACGACTAACATTGAAATTACAATGAAAAGTAAGTTGTATTAAAGCAGATTCTAAAAGATTTTGTGATAAGACATCTCTTGACCTTGCAATTACTGAACTATCAATCCAATTTATTCGGTGGTTGTTTTCACTTAAGTATTCAATTTCTTGATCCAAATAGGGAAAGATTTATGCTATCCTTCACATATATTAGACATTTGTTATAATAAAGCCCACAAAAAGTTTTATACTGTAAATAACACACAGAAAGAAAATTCTAAGAACATTCTCAGTTTGCCTTATTTTAACGGATTTGAAACCATTAAACCATTATTAAAAGCTTTTAATGTCAACCTTGTTTTTTCCTATAATAACACACTAAAAAGAATGTTAATAAAAAATGGCCCCGGAGAAAGCAACAACATAATATATAAAATTCCATGTATGGATTGTCCCTCATTTTATCTCGGACAGTCCAGCAAAGGCTTAGAAGTAAGGCTAAGCTAGCATAAATATTCTGTAAAAACTGGGCAAAAATCTAATGCATTATTCATTCATTTAAGTGAAAACAACCACCGAATAAATTGGATTGATAGTTCAGTAATTGCAAGGTCAAGAGATGTCTTATCACGAAATCTTTTAGAATCTGCTTTAATACAACTTACTTTTCATTGTAATTTCAATGTAAGTCGTGGCCTTTTTCATTTAGACCCTTGTATCTGTAACATGTTTAAGAATGACCTCAAAGATATAATTACTGACTTAAATAAAAATCAGTTGCCTTAGAGTTATTAATTTTTGTTGTAATGTATGTCTGTCATGTATTGTGAATATGGTTTTGTTTGCCAAGTTCTGAATAGCTGTCACCTATAATCCTTTAATTGTCTGGAAATTGTATCTGAGATGATTGTCTTAAACCTTTAATTGCACCCATTGTTTATGCTTGTTTGGGAAGGTTTCTTATCCTCCAGGTGTGTCGGATTCTAGGTACTAATCTCTTTATAATCCCTATCTGTCAGTTATATGAATCTTCTTGTATTGTCTTTTCTCGTATTTATGTCAGTATCTGCTCAGTAAAGGACTTTTAAAGTCGAAAGATCTTGCAGACCTCCTTCGTTTATTTTTCCTTCGTGGCATTTATCTTTATTTATGGATTTATCACGTTCCTAACTTTCGTGATTCAGTTATATATATATATATATATAGATAATATATATATATATATATATATATATATGTGTGTGTGTGTGTGTGTGTGAGTATATATATATATATATATATATATATATATATATATATATATATATATATATAAAAGCGAATACCACAGGAAAAATAATAAGTGGAAATTCGAACTATAAGTACTTTCGTTCTTCAATGAGACATTGTTGAGACACAAGTGAGATACCGTTGAAAAAAAAAGTTACAAGGTAAACACAAAGATCAAGAATACCAGATGGTTAATTGTCAAAAGGGTAAAGATCAAAGAGATAATCCAGGATAATCGGAGATCACACGGTCACAAACTAAAACAGATTTAACCAAAAGAGAAATGGAAACTTAGCCATACAAAGTCCAAAAACATTTATACAACTGAATATATTACTTTTGTTGCTTATATTTATCTACAGCTTTTTTTAATTATGAAGGCATCGAGTTTAAACAAACCAAGACTTAATTTAGAACACTTCCATTATTGCTACGGGAAACTGAGAAAGTGTTCCAGCCTTCAATTCAGGCTAAAGAACTTGATTGCTGAAAGCGACTGGACTGAACGTGCGAACGTAGACTTCATGGTTAATTTATCGGACAAACCGGTGGATAGTGCTACGACAGAGGCTTTGGGGGTGTGGATTAAGTTTTGGTGTTTCTGACGGTAACCTGAACTATGTCGGTATCTCAAAATCATTTTGTTATTTGGAAAAATTTTGTCATGATTTATGTCCTGAGGACATCGATATTTGTAAAGGAATTGCGTATGATGCAATGGCCAAGTTTTCTCCCGCTAGTGTACTAACCAATACGATTTCACTAGGCTTATATATACAGGGGATCCTCGAGTTACGACGTTGATCCGTTCTTAAGATGCGTCGTAACACGATTTTCAGCGTAAGTCGGAACATTGAAAAACAAAAAATACACATGATTTAATGTAAATACCTATCAATAACAACGAGAGAACAATTCCTTACCTTTATTAATTTGATTGGCTTGCACACTGGAGAGGAAGCTGCGGTGCTGGAGAGACTGGGGGAGGTTAGTGAAGAGAAAAAGAACCTCCAGAAGATGCTGGAGATGCTGAGGCAGGTGATTCTTGAGGTGAGGCAGAACATACTACTGGAGATGCTGAGGCAGGTGATTCTTGAGGTGAGGCAGAACATACTACTGGAGATGTTGGGGCAGGTGAGTCTTTAGGTGAGGCAGAACCTACAGAAGGTGCTGGAGATACTGGGGCAGGTGAGTCTGGGTTAGCAGAACATTCAGAAGGTGCTGGAGATTGTGGGGCAGGCGAGTCTGGATTAGCAGAGGCAGCTGTGGTAGAGGGTACAGGATCTCCTGCAGGCCTCTCTACCTTCTTAAAATACTGCTCCAGGTTAGTCTGAACAGAGAGCGACCTCTTTTCATCCAAGATCTCTTGTAACACTGCATCAATCCATGACGCCTCTGGAAACCCTAGTGAACCTGTCCAAGTTGGGATCCTGAGCCTCAAAAGTTGACAACGCTTGCTGCAACTCTGCAAAACCTCTTGTCAAGTCCTGCTTTGTGAAAGCCTTAGGCTCTGGGTGGGTGCTTCTTCTTCTTCCTCTATCATCTGCTTCTCCAGTTGTATCAGGTCCTCAGCAGATAACTCCTCGCATGAGACTCCAGCAGCTCTGTAACATCATCAACCTCCATCTCCAAATTGATTTCCTACTCAGGGCAACAACGTTCTTGACAACTAGCTGAACTGTGTCCTCAAACCCATGGAAATCATTCACAAGTTGAGAACAAATTTTCTTCCAGACACCATTCATGTTTGTTTGCTTAACCTCCTCCCAGGAATTAGCAATGTTCTTTACAGCATCAAGGATGTTGTAGGATTTCCAAAAGTCCTTCAGAGTCAAGTCCTTCTTGGTTTCAGTTGCCTGTAAAGCCATAGCAATTGTCCTTCGTAGGTAGTAGGCCTTGAACGAAGCAATCACTCCTTGTCCATAGGCTGTAAAATGGCCGTGGTATTAGGTGGAAGGTAAACCACCTTGACATTAGGGTTGAAGTCTCCCAGCTGGGCAGGGTGTCCAGGGGCATTGTCCAGCACTAGCAACACCTTAAAGGGGATACCCTTGGAGGCGCAATACCGCTCCACACTTGGAACAAAATGGTTTACGAACCAGTCCTCAAACACTGCAAGTGTCACCCATGCCTTCTTGTTGGACTTCCAAATTACTGGTAGTTGACCCTTCCAAATGCCCTTGAGTGCCCTTGGATTTTCAGCCTGATACACCAACAAGGGCTTCAGTTTGAAGTCACCAGCAGCATTACCCCCAAGAAGTAAAGTTAGCCTCTCCTTGCTGGCTTTATGACCGGGTGCTGACTTCTCCTCCTTGGCGATGTAAGTGCGGTTAGGCATACGTTTCCAAAACAAACCTGTCTCGTCTACGTTAAACACTTGCTGAGCAGAATAACCCCCCTCCTTAATTATCTCAGACAACGCTTTAGGAAATTCACTCGCTGCTTTCTCATCCCCACTAGCAGCTTCACCTTGCACTTTAAGGTTATGGTAATTGGCCCGAGCCTTAAATCGCATAAACCAACCCCTACTAGCCACAAACTCTTCACTTTCACTTCCCTCCCCCTTTTCTTTTTTCAACGCTTCAAACAATCTTTTCGCCTTCTCCTGAATCACCATAAGGCTGACTGGGATACGCCGTTGATTTTGGTCTTCCAACCAAAGCACCAATAACCTTTCCATTTCAATTATTAGACCACTACGCTGCTTAGTTATCACTGTCGCTTTCATAGGAGCAGATCCTTTCACATGTTCAACGATGCGCTCTTTATCTTTGATAATGGTAGCAACGGTCGAACGGCTAAGGCCAAGCGAGCGGCCAATGTTTGTTGGCGTTTCTCCCTTCTCAGATCGCTTTATAATGTCCACTTTAATTTCCATGGTGATGGCCTTTCTTTTCTTCGATGCACTGCCATCAGAAGAGTCCGCCTTGCGCTTGGGAGCCATAACAAAGAGCAAAAAGTTACAAAAACGATACAACACGAGGGAGAGAGGCAGTGTAAACAACCAAAATGGCGTATGGGCAAGGAATAAGCGTAGCGAAGCGACGCCGTCCTCTCCCCCACAAAGCGTATTCTTCCGCCGTGCGCCCGGAACTAGTTCTCGTTTGTTTACGTCGCTTACGACGCTAAACCGCGTAAGACGGAACGACGCAAAATATTATTTTTTATATTTTTATGGGGGCGCGTTCGTAACCACGAAACATCGTAAGTCGAGACCGGCGTAACCCGAGGACTTACTGTATATATAATTATATATTATATATATATTATCATACATATATATATTATATATAAATATTATATCTATATATATATAGATATAGATAATATCAATATATATATATATATATATATAATAAAAAAACAGATCCAAGTAGCACAAAAGGCAGATAAAGGTCTAATGTACAGTGGGTAATAATGAATGAAAGTGACTATGTAAATAAAATAATGGCATTATTAAGTGATAGTAAAACTTATACGAAGCTGAGGTCTGATCCTACACAGACAGTGAACTCTCATTTTGATAAACAAATTAAATGCATTATAAAGGGCTTGGACCATTTAATTACGTAAACAGTTTACACCTCAATGTCCTACCCACCTTATTTATATGGTTTAGTCAAGCCACACAAAATCAATAACCTTATCAGAACAATCGTTAGTTCAGTAGCCTCAGTAAGGTATAATTTCTCTGAATGGCTTGTCACAATTCTAACATTAATGTAAAAAGCAACGTTGACATTATAAACAAACTGAATCATTTAAATTTAAATTTTGATTTTAATATGGTTCGTTTTGATGCTGTCTCTTTATTTACAAAAGTTCCTGTAGATGATTTTCTTGGATTTTTGGAGGAAGAATTAGAAAGTTATGATATTCTTTTAACTGTAGCAAACCTCATAGTCTTATACGGTTATGTATCAAAGATAGTAAATTTTGTTTTATTGGTGAATTTTTTGTACAAAAGTTCGCCATGGGGTAATCCCTTATCTCATGTACTTAGCAATATCTACATGGAATTTTTTGAGACAAAATTCTTACCAAAATTTTTCCCCAAAAAGTTATATGGTTTAGATATGTGGATGATACTTTTTGTACTTGGCCAGTTCACGAAAATCTCCAGGGATTTCTGATTAAGCTCAATAATTTAGTCCCTTCCATAAAAGAGAGAAGTTTCACCTTTTCAGTTTTTCGAAAATTAACTAACATTGCCTCTTTTGTTCATTATTATTCCAATCACCATCAAAATGTTAAATTCTCTTTTTTCTGGGATGTCCTGTAGCCTGCAGTTTATTGATGCTGAGATCAAAACTATTTATGGTATTGCCTTGCAACTTAAATACCCAAGGACTTTTGTAGATGTAGTATGGAAAAGAGCTAGAAAAACATTGTATTTAACTAATGACAAACTTGAATTTAGTAAACATAACACTTATCAAATTAGAAATTCTTAGAATTTTAAAGCTTTTCAACATAAATGTTTTTCTGTAATATTAATGTTAAGAATTTAGTAATAAAAAATTCTCCTACAGATATTTCTGGCTGCATATATGAAATTCTTTGTAAAAAGTGTGATAAAATATATTACGGACAAACTGGAAAATAACTTTCGCAACGAATCAAACAGCACCAATATTCAGTGAGAACTGGTCAAATATCGAATACATCATTTGTACATATGAGAGACTTAGATCTTCCTGTTATCTGGATCCAGGCAAGATCCTTAATGGCGTGTAGCGACAGTTAAAGGAATATCATTGAATTGTGTTTCATCAAATCAAATAATAGAAGTGTCCTGAATTTAAGTCTTGGTTGTTTAAACTCGATGCCTTCATAATTAAGAAAGTTGTAGATAAATGTAAGGAACAAAATTAATATATTCAGTTGTATACATGTTTTTGGACTTTATGTGGCTAAGCGTCTGTCTCTTTTGTTTTAGTTTGTGACTGAGTGATCTCCGATTACCCTGGATTATCCCTTTGGTTTTTACCCTTTTGACAATTAACCATCTGGTATTCTTGATCTTTTTGTTTACATTGTAACTTTCTTTTCAACTGTATCTCATTTGTACCTTGACGATGTCTCATTAAAGGACGAAAGCTTTAGGTAAGAATTTCTGCCAATTATTTTTCCTATGGTATTCGTGTATATCATGAAGTCACGTGCATCTACTTTGATTTATATATATATATATATATATATATATATATATATATATATATATATATATATCATTGAAAGCAATGTGATAAAAGGCGTTATATGATATTTTTAAGTTAATTATATATATATATATATATATATATATATATAGATATATATATATATATATATATATATAATACATAACACCTTTTATCATATTGCTTCCACGCTTGAAGATACGTACCATTTTAACTTGCACACACACACACAAATGCAAACACACAAATGCAAAATAATGTTTTTTTGTTGTTTATATGATCTTATATTTCATAACTGTTAATAGAAGCTGGCAAGGACTTACTGTGCGGGTCAAAATTCAAATTAAGCTGGTTTCTTATCTCAACACAATTGGCTGACCCTTTCCAAGGATAATTGGTGAGATAAGCTGATTTTTCAAGTATCTTTTCATAAAATATGAAAATTGCTGAAAGAAATTGTCAGACAAGTCGGTCAGTCAAGTGCAAATATCAATTATTGTCGCGTAGGGGCGGATTATCTCGGCACCTTAGCCTTAGATTGCTACAACACCGCGTTGAAAGACCGTAGAGTACTGTTCACTCCGTTTATCACCGAGTGAAAGTGTTGAGATGTGCTGATACTTTTCAAGTATCACTGCAGGTGATACTTGAAAAGCGGCGATGTGTGCTTACGGCGGGAGAATAGCATCAAGGCCAGAGAGAGAGAGAGAGAGAGAGAAGGCGGTGGGGAGGAGTCGCACGTGATGGGATGGGGAGGAGACTAGCTCCCTGGGGTCCTCGGCACTCGGCAGAGAAGCAGACGACGTAAGGGACGACACGCTAGTCGTTCATACCGAGTCGCTCACTCGCTTGCTCAGTACCCGCAGGAAAGTTGTGTGGTGTACTCTGTCGGGGAATTACGGGGATGGCTTCCGCAACAAAATGGATTTTATTTGTCTCTTTATTCGCCATCTCCTCCTGTACCGGTAAGTAATATGTCTGTGAATGTTATTTTTTTCTTATTTTGTGGAAAGGAATTGTTTTAAGGCAAAAACACTATATATTGAGGTCGCCATTCCTCTTTTGGCGCCGGTCACGTACACCTGATTCCCTACCGCCACGTTCGAATGCAACGAATAATAGTTAGCTATATATAGCTATACGTATTCCTCAAAATATATACATTTCTCCTCCCCCTTTTGTAAAAGACGAAGATTTGTGGTGCACAAAGAGGAGAGACCTTATTTAGTGTATTATTTGTGAATAACCGTAGCAGTACGATAACGTTAGTTGTAGAACTCTTTAATTGCGTAATTCTTGACTATTTAGGTTAGGTGTTTAGTCACGCGTGGTCATCGGTTCTTGTGGTTTTGCTAAAAATGTGTATAGTGTCTCTATGAATGAAACTTCGACAGTAAACCAGAGATGCAGCAAGATTATGGATTACGTAATTCCGTGCCTAAAATAACATTGCCAAGATTGCTTCATCGTCCGACCGTTCTGTATATAACTATTTTCTCTTCTCTTCTGGGAGAAAGTAAATGAAAGGGAATTGACTTCACGGGCACGGCATAAAAAACAATGAATGGCCTTATAATTTCTCATTTGAAACCGTAGATAAACGTACCTAATACTACTGTTAAAACAGACTCATTATGATGAAATTTTGAAGTGCTCTTTTTAAAATGGAGAAATTACCTTTTTCGTTTATATGAAACGTAAGTCAGTATCAAATATGCGTGGGACATTGTTTGTGTTCGTAATATACTAATTAAGTTTTAGATACATCAAATTTTTGCAGCATCATTAGGTAAAATGAATTTATGGGAAAAAATAGGTAAAAGAGGTAAAAATCATGAAATATTACCAAATAATTATTGGTCACTTCATTGAGTGTGGAGTGATACATCAGTCCTCCATCTAACCACTCATAAAATAATATTCATTCCACGAACGTTGAATTTTCTCCACCAAAAGCTTATTGTATCTTACTAAGAAGTTTCAGGATTTGAAACGATATGTAAATTGGATCAGGGTAAAGTTGAAGGAGTTGGACAGTGATATAGAAACCTAAGAAAACGGGTAACGAGTAAAACGAGCGAGGGTAATTGGCGGGGGTCGGGGGTGTGTTTCGGCCAATGGTAGGCTGCCAAGAATCTTTATTACTGTCAAAAGTGAGCACTTATGAGGAACGCACATATGTTCATGTACTTTAAAACACAAAAGGGGAAATATTATTGTGGGGTCTTTTATAAATAGTCTTTTCTTATGCCTTATAATTATTTTTTCAGCAAGAAAATCACATTTACAAAGCGCATTAATACTTGAAATCTTTTAACTGCTAAATCGTTGATGCATCGCCGTGCAGGAAGCTTCCACAACATGGCTCATTAGCAGCACGCCAAACTTCCCACACACCTTCCATTGTTCACTTTAATCGTACATGAACTCTCATGCGTCTGGGACACTGGGGCAGCCGCCCCCCTTTTGTCCCGTCTTTCATACCATCTGTCCAAGACACAGTAGGTCAGGGGTGGACAACCCCTGGCACTTGTGCCACACATTTGCCAATACTGAATTCTTTCTGGTACCCGAAACCTGATGCTCACGTTAAAGAATAACTAAATAGATGAATTTTCGATTTTTCTTAGTGATGGTAATTGAGCAAATGTCCTTATTTTTCTTTCTCTGGGTTTTTGATGCTTTATGCTAAAGTAAAGATTTTCCTTGCCATTGCGCAATGTAATATCTAGTTTTTCAGGTAAAATAACATTTCCTATGTGGTTTTTATGTATCATTGATAGGCATTGCTCTCTTTGATTTTATTATCGTTTTCTTATGTTTTAGTGAAAATGATAGACTGGTATGAGATTGGGCTTTGTAATGTTTTAAAAAATGGTTTTAAGCTAGTGGCTAATTTATCTGAAAAAAAATACAAGCGAAATTCTGACTTAATGGTTCATCTTTTGTAGAAGCTTAAAAAATTTATTTAAATTATGTGAATATACTACATGGCAACTAGAAATACTTATAAAGGCTGAAAAAATATCACAATATTTAGGGACACCAAGCATGTTCGCCTTCCTTGAGTGAAAATGATTTGTTGATACTAATCCTTCCTTTTAAATACACAAACGTATTTATATATCCTTATTTCACACCCTTCTAGTCCTTCCACTACATAATCGTACCAACAGTTCATCACAAAAGCCTCAATCTTTTCTTTTAACTTGCACCTAGTATCCACACTTCACAGCCATGAAGAGAGTTTTCAGTGTAATAATCCATTCGTTCATTCTAAACTTCCATAGACATTCATAGTTCCCCTCCAGTTTTTTTTTTTTTTTTTCACGTACCAGGTTATTGCCTTCCTTACTTCGCCTGTTCTGCGGCTCACCTGGTTTCTTTATCTTGCTATCGTCTGTTTTATTTACACCCAAATAGTTACCAATACAAATCAACAGCTTCCATTCTTCCACCATCCAGGTCATTTCTCCCACTCCATATTTTCCATTTACTTACAATCTTCTCTTTGAAATCCCTCCCAGACTCACAAGTTTACAGTTTTTCGGCCTCTTCCCCAGTCATTCCTTTTATCATTTGCAAGTATCAGCCATTCCACACTTCATTCACAGTTCATTTCCTTATCACACTGCACCTACGCCTATGGGATAGATATCCGCTGAAGTTACAGTGAACTATTGTTCTATCTTAACACCGCCTCAGTTGCAATAGCCACTGGGTTCCCGGTGTTTTTGGTATTATTATGCAATAACAAATAAGAATAGGTCTTAACCTAACTGAAATATTATAGCATTTAAAAATATTTGAATCTGACAGTGTTCATTCAGTTTTAGGTTCATTTCTTTGCCGTGACATACGTAATGCGTATGAACGTTTTCCAGTGCCTGAGTTCGTAACAGCTCTTGAGTGCGTGCATTGAAACTGTTTACTTTCTGACGATGTTGCATCATTCATGGATTGAGGTGTGTGATGATCAAACCAGCGTTAGTCATTTCCTGTATCGATCTCTTGAAACTTAAGGAACGGACAGTTAACTACTTTGATGTACAGATGCAAAATCAGCATGCTTTCAAAGTGAATGCAGTTACTACCCATGCTATAGAGATGCAAAATTAAGGGCAAATTATACACGTAGTCACCTCAGAATTCAGAACTTTTAGCGCAGCGCAGGATTCATGTTACTATTTCCACAACATGTGCAGTGGTGGGTTTAAATTACATGGTTGAATGTGTGACCTATAAAAGTAATGTGCAGTCAAGTATGAGAAATGAACCTAAAACTGAATCAGCACTGTTAGATTCAAATATTCACAAATGCTATAATATTTCAGTGAGGTTAAGACTAATTCTTATCTGTTTACGTATAAATGTAAGAAATTAAGAATCTATATATTTTGACACATGCACACAAACACATACATAGGCCTATATCAACTAAACTATATAAAGAGTTAGTAAAAATATGCATACAAATATACCAGTATATATATATATATATATATATAATAAATATATATATATATATGTGTGTGTG
Organism: Macrobrachium nipponense; assembly: GCF_015104395.2. NCBI lineage: Eukaryota > Metazoa > Arthropoda > Malacostraca > Decapoda > Palaemonidae > Macrobrachium > Macrobrachium nipponense. The sequence goes on along the minus strand of NC_061102.1, from coordinate 38,632,255 downwards.
TGTGTGTGTGTGTGTGTGTGTGTGTGTGTGTGTGTGATGTGTGTGTGTGTGTGTGTGTGTGTGTGAGAGAGAGAGAGAGAGAGAGAGAGAGTGTGTGTGTGAGAGTGAGTGACTGATTCACGAAATTTTAGAACGTGATGAATATATAAATACAGGCTAAAGCCATGTAGGAAAGTGAAACAGTGGAGTACCACTTTAAGGCTTTTTGACTTCTTGTGACTGACCTCAACAAAATCTTATATTAAATTGTATTTTTGCAACATTTTTTGTGGTGAGTCACTGCTCTGTATAATTTTTTAATTGTCTTGTTCCTGCTTCTGAGCAGTTGGACTTAATCTTTTGTAAACCTCTTAAATTGTACCCCTGTTTAGGGTAGGTCTACTAATTCTCCAGGTGTGTTGGATTCCAGGCACATATTCTCCTTTATAATCCCTATCTGTCATTTATTCGAGCTTTTTTGTAAACTTACTTTCATATTTATATCAGTCAGCTTAGTAAAGGACAAGAAGTCGAAAGGCTTTGCAGTGATAGTCCTATGTTTCACTTTCCTTCAGCCCCCAGTTTTCAACGATTGCGGCTTACGACAGACAGGCCATCCCTGCATAAGTCAGTCAGGAGTTTAAAAAAATACAGTGAATGCTTTACTCTTGCACATTGCTGCAGTATCAGGAATTTTGATAAGGAAATGTTTAAAGTAGGCCATGCCCAAATGTTTCCCACTATGGCTAAGCCTTCTTTGCATGATAGTGATTTCAAGATGTATTTTAATCAATGTCTATATGGATGGAAGACCAAGATAATCAATCATCTTAGATTTATCAATTCTTTTTTTTTCTTTTAATAATAAGGATACCTTGTTCAATGGTATTTCTACTTATCTTAGTTCATTTGGTCTCAAATGCAGAGGACATTCATAAATTTGCAGACAATATTATAATAATAATAGTAATTCCTTTCTGACTGAAATGTATGGTATTAGATTTTTGATTTTTGTATTCTTTATTAGGACTACGTATATGGAGTTCCATCTTATGCTTATAGGTTTCCTCTCATGTTACTTGTTCACAATTCTGTATTACGAATGTTTGTATGAAAAGAAAGAGCTAGCTTTCTAATGCAATTATCATTCCTTTTAATGTCAATAGTCTTTTACTATTTTAATCCAATAGACTTACTACTTCTATGTATGCAAAATTTTCACCTTAGTTATTCTCAAGTTGCACATTCTCTGCAAATAATTCATGTCAATTACTTCAATCTTTTTTCTTTCATTTGCAGTCAACATAAAGGAGAGTTGATTAATGCATTCCCAATTTAGAGCAAATTCCATAGATAATTCAAGTCTCTTGATATTTTTCGCACACCCTGCTACCATTCTTTCTTTACTTGTTTTATGGCATCTTTTCTCACATCTCTGATTATCCATTATATTTAAGTACTCCCAAATTCCTTTATGAATCGACAAATTTTAATCTCCACACTCCCTATTACTACTATTCATTGCTCCAGCTTCCTCATTTCCATACATCCTCATAACCCTGCTCTTGCTCACATTTAAATTTTTATCTTTAAAGCACTTTCAGACTCATAAAACCCTTGTACTATTGTCTGCAGTTGTCATCACTATCCCCTGTCAGTACATCATCAAATGAAAGCAGTCAAACGAATTCACACTCCTGTCTTATTTACAAAATGTGCACTTCCTTGCTGCCCTTATCAATTCTATTACCAGCATTTTCTAGTTGCAAGGACAGTGTATAAATGTGGTGATATGTGGGAGTGATAAAAGGGTTTGTGTAAAGGAAAGGATATAGTACATGTACTGTATCCGATTGTTTTGAGCTTAATGTGCATACAGCCATTCCTTGTTAATTTCAGGTTTTTCCCTAATTGTTTTCATAAATACATTGTGATGACCTTATCTTTGACAGATTTGGTAGCTGTATACAAACATGATATTCTCCTTTTGCGTGATGTGGATAAGACCCCCTTAGGCAGCCCTCCCGTTAGTTGGGAGTCATACGTTTTGAAAGTTCCAAAGCCTTTCTCCTATCCAGTTGGATTGACTTATGATCCAAAAGGACGAAGATTGTTTGTGGCAGAAGCAATCCATGAAGACAGCAAGATTTTCTCTCTTAATCTGGACGAAGATTATATTGTGAAAAACATGCAGTCCATTGTCCGAAGTAAGTTGAGGATGTTGTCATCTTTTGTTTATCTTTAATTGCAAGTTTTTTGGATGTTGATACTAGATAAATGTTTTCTGTAGACTTTTTAAGAATGCACTTAAATGTAAATAGAATCATCCAGGCTAAGATGCTGTGTAAGTTTTTATTTTATCATAAAGACACTCCAGAATGAAAATTATTTTTTTCTTTAGTACTTGTTAATGAGGACAGAGTTGTATTGTACCTTTACTGTGAGTGAAAGCTGAAATAATGAAGCCAAAAAGCATTTTCTATATTGACATGCCAGAGTTGGACAGCACGCAGAGATTAATGAGCTCATCATAATTGTATTTGGTTGTTCAGAATTGAAAATGTCATTGAAATTAGTGAAAATATACAACTGATAGTAGTAGAATCAACTTGCAAGGTAATATTTACTACATTTGCCAATGAATGATTTCACCTTTATGAGATGCAACCTCTTGCATCAGCACTTTTCCTTTTACCATGTTGCAAAACAATTTAGTAATGATCAATTATGTATATGGATTGGATTAATAAAGGTGAATAGCATCTTCAGTGAGATTAGTGCATGCAGTGATACAAAATTTACAAACAGCCCACTGTAATCATATCATTCGAACATATTTTGATAATTTGATTAATAGAGACAACTTTTTCAATCAGCAACAAATAACACCATAATGGAGGGATTGACCTACGATCCAAGAACAGAGCACTTATACTGGACTGATTCTTACAATCATGGTGTTTATAAAACACTGGTATCCAGTGAACAAAAGGAAAATCCAGCACCTAAACCTGAACCAGCTCACATGTTTGGAGGTGTGATTGAACCTCGAGGAATAGCCATAGATTATTGCAATGAGTAAGTACTATACTGTAAATTTTAAGTATGTAGTGTGGTGATACTTTTAAGCCTTTCTTGTTGAGTAGATTGGGATCTTTGTCTGTATTCTGCTTGAAGCTACTTTTAGTTACTTTTAAATTAATTTCATGGGTTTTTTAAATAGTTTTTTGGTTTGTTTGCCAGGACACTTTAACAACAGTTTCAGTGTTTACAAAGTGCAGTTTTTACAATGGTACTATAGAAATCTGTCACATAATGAGTAATGTTGTTTCATTCTATACCAAAGAATTCAGCTAAGTAATTTCATCCATAAGGAAGCAGATCAGTGAAATTGTATGTAGTGAATTACCATGAAATAATATAAAACATAAGAAACTTGTCTGAACTCCCACTTCTCATTTTGTTCTACAAGAAAAAGTTGAAGGCATTATTATTGACTAATGGATTTATAGAAAGGAATTTGTGAATCAGTAGTTTGTATGCACATGGAAAGAATGCTTTTTTTATGATTTGCAAATGTATTTATACTTTATAGTTTCTGATAGAGTAAAAAAAATCTACTTTTTTGTCAGTTTCGTCTAGCAGTCTTAGAAGTAAGAAATTCATGTACGGTACAGTATTTTGATATAAAGTCCATCTTCAGATTGATGTATTGGAGTGAACGAGATGCATCAGGAAATGTACCAAGCAGTATTGAAGTGTGTGATCTCCAGGGCCCATCTCACACCGTCCTTGTGCAAGATAAAGACCAGAAAGTGAAAATCTTTTACCAGGTAAAACTACTTTGAGTATTGTTAAACTTGATAGGTTTTTTTAGGAAATTATTTATAAAAAATAGGTTTCTACAGTAATTATGGTTACATAAAACATTAAAGATTATCTCTGGTAGTAGCAGTGTTTGTAGTTAATTAAATTCTGGCTGCCATTGTATTAAAGTAGCTTGCCTTATTTTTGCTATGGATTTCTACTGTGAGAATACAAAACAGATGATTTTTTTTTTTTACCATTAATATTGAACCTTTAAATACAAGTCTAGCTTTTTGTAGGAAATTATATGAAAAACTTTAAATTATTTTTGAAACTATCTAAACATCCCCTTAGGTTGAAAGCCAGTTGATTTTAGAGGAAATTTTGCTATTACTACTGTAAACTCAGTACTATATTGTAGTAAAGTATTAGTGTGTACTGGAACTGGGTTTTCAAAACATTTCTAAATAAGGGATTTTGACGTAGGAAAAATCTATTTCTGGGCGAGGAAGCCGTGTCGCCTAAAACACCTGAATAACTGTGTATTTCTAATGTTGAATTGGTATCACTCATTGCACATCAAATTGATCATATCCACTATATCATTAGAATATTTAACAAATATTTTTTCTCATAGGGCTTGGCTTACGATATCCGTGGAGGAAAGCTACTGTGGGCTGAGACAGTTGGAGATGATGTTGAACAGAGCTATTGTAGGATTATTAGTTATGAATTTGGACAAAAATTACCAGAGCGAGAAGTTCTTGTTAGCCTCGAAAACTGCTATCCATTTTCTTTGACAACTGATGAAAAGTTCATTTATTGGGCTGACTGGGGACAACAGGGAATAATGAGAGCATCTCGCGAGAATCCTGATGATGTTGTAAAACTTGTCCACACTCCTCAGATTGATTCTAAATATGGAGAGCACCATGGAGTTTATGGTCTTGCAATTTTAGGAGGCCTTACAGATGATTCTATACAGGAAGTTTGCAAAGGAAAAATTAACTCCCAAAGAAAAGCCAATGAAGAAGAAGTGGGTGATTCTGGTGTATTGACACCACCCATAATCCAAGAGCAGACAAAGGAGGAATTCAATACCGAACAAAAATATCATATAAAAAACAATGAGAATGACAGCTCAGACAGACAGACAGAAGGGAAGTCAGAAGGACATTTTGGTGAAGATCATCAAGAAGCTGAGGCAGGTCTATTCACAACTGATACAACCCAACAGCTGATAATGCAGTCACACATGTAAGTTAGGCTTTCCATCCATTGATATGCATTTAATTAAAGCTGTGCTTTCAACAAAATTCACAAAAATCTTTCATCAGCATGGTATGCATCTGTAAATATAGGCTGTTTTTTGTGACAAAAAATTCATAGTACAGTATACCTACACATTAATACTCAATTTGTTACTTTTCTTATATAGTATTTATTTATTTCCAGGTGCAGTGAAAATCAGCTACTCATTATCGTTATAGTTTTGGGTCTCTTTTGCATTATATTCTTCTTGTCAACTTTAGCTCTTGTGTATAAACTCTGGTTCCAACATAAATTAATGAGCGACAGAAAAGAGCTTCCTGTTACAGTTTCTGAGAGAGGTAAATTACTGGTCTAAAACTGTTTCTCTGTATTATATATCTTTGAAACCTATATTAAGCTAACTCAGATGTACCTCTAAACTTGGTAACTTTTCTTCATAAAAATGTCGTGAGAAATATTTCTTTATATCTCTGCAGCATTACCTTATCAGAAGAGAAAACACTAATGATATAAGTCCTGTGAGCAGCCTTAGATTACCTTTGAATTAAGGACTTTATATTTTTTAACTTGGTATTTGTAGCACGTTATCATTGCCACTTGAAAAATATTTCACAACTGTGAATAACACTGATGCCTCAGTTCCACTAAACAAAGTAAATACCCAAATAAAAAAATTTCAACATGGAGACTGAAGTTTTGTTAGATTCTTTATTTTCAATTAAGATAATTCTAGATTTCTTAGAAAACTGTAATTTGATAAAGCAAATTTAACCATATTATTGATAAAGACAAATTATTTGGGCCAGCTCTTGGTGAGCTAATTAATATCCTCAGTGATATGGTTAAGCTACTTAATAATAGCAGGAGTCTATATACAGCCCAGTTTATCTAAATTAACATTCAAGTTTGGTCTCCACCTGATGCAGTATGGTTACAGAAACATTAGTGTTGTATATCGCATGAACTTAATAAATTAATCATTTTATGCAAATATCCTAGAATAATAATGCTATAATACTATTTACTTTTTAGTTTGTTTCTTTAATTAAGCCAAAAACTTGCTCCATATCCAGTCTTAATGATTTTCAGTTAATGCTTGCACTTATGGTTATATCTTGTAAATTGGTAAATCTTTTCAACTTCTTGATGTTTTAAAATCTTTTCATTTAATCTCTTAGCTATTGAAGCTTTACCACATCAACCAAAGCGCTTTGGACCCAAGATCAGACCAGATTTGAGAGGAGGAGCATGTAGTGCAGACCACGATGGTGTTAGCATCAACATCGAAGATTGTTGCCAAATGACACTATGTGATACTGTAAGTACTGTAAATCTGTGATACTTTATATACCTTAAATAGCATGGTATGTTTGGTAACCTTTCATAGATTTTGAAACCTGACTGAAATTTTGTGTGGGTTAGAAATTGTATCTTCCAAACTCTTTAAAAATGAACCATATGTTCTTGCATGAATACAAACCCTAGTTTTGTACATGTAATTATAAGAATTGAATTCAAAGCCAGCTATAAGAAGTGTGTCTGTGGAGAGAGCAAATGCATAGACAATGGGAGAGCTTCTTATGGCAGTGTCAGTTGATTCACAGTCCTCCCCCTCCCCCACCCCAAATATTTCCTTGCTTGCCATTAGCAATTGTCTTTTCATTCTTCTATCATAAGAGCTTATTAGATGAACAATCACCTTGTTTCACTTTAACTTGTTGCTGTTATTGCCTCAGGATTTAGGCTGCCTGTTACTCAGTCTTTGTATCCAAAGGCTTTTTTAGTGCTTTGATAACATGTACATTCTTAACTCAATCAAAATGAGTAGCGTAGGTAATCGTAAAGAAGATATTTGGCACTGATGAAGGAAGTCTAAACAAAGGAGGTGCTAAAAAATATGCCTAACACCCAGTGGGGAAGAGTAAGTAACCGCGTTGCCAGATCTCATAGATTCCTTGCTTTTCAATCTCCGATTGTTTAACCAGATCCAGCTAGGCGCTAGAAAATTATCCTATTGTTAAGACCTCAGGTTTGTGGCTAGGAAAAATACAAATTGTCTTAGAAAATTTGTCATTTTTTTCCCCAAAAAATATGGTGGCACTTGCTGAAGTCATGTTGCAAGATAAAGATACATACTTTCCTTTATGTGTACATGGGAGATACCAATGGAATGTAGAGCAGTTTTGCACAGTACTGTAAAACAATTTCTCATTGGAGAATGTTTCCGGTAATTGTTTTCCTCTGGAGAATATTGTAATAAATGCTTGGCACTTACCAGGTAACGTTCATTCTGAATTCTTAACAGCAAAAATACAAAGCAGGCCTGTAAATGATGCCCCTCAACCCCCAAAATTACTGGAAGTCCCATATTTTCTGTGACTATCCTTTTCATTGACCTGTACTTACAAAGTAATAAATAACTTTTTTTTTTACTATTAAACATTAACATTTTTTATTATTATTAAACATTAACTTCATTCTTTAGTAATAGGAAATACAAGAGTGATGATAGGAATATGATATAGGCCACCAAATTTCTAAGTGATTTTAAGAAGAATTCTGTTAACCAAAGTCAGTACTTCGAATAACATCTACTCGGGTAGAAGGGCATAGACCTCATACCCAATTTTTCTTCTTAATACAACTAAAATAACATTTTCAATTTCATCTTGTATTTACCTATATATGCAATGACATTTATAGAAGAAAAGGTCCAGTTTTGGGAAAAAAACAACCCCACCCACCCACCCACCCACAAAAAACTCTGGGTACAGGCTTGCAAAGCTTTGCTCTTTCAAGTTATTTTATTATTTTATTATAGTTATTTTATTATAGGTTATGTTAACTGTATAATTGGAGTAACAGCATTTACGGTAACTTGGAATAAATCTTGGCTAATGTTTTTGTGACTGATAGAATTTATATTGGTGAACAAATTACAGTACCAGGTTTTAGGTAATATAGTTCATTATATAGACATTGAGTACCTGAAATTGTTTTTTTAATATTGAATATTCAATACTGTAGTATTAGTCAGTGTGCATACTACTGTAAATATTTTATTTTTACTATACCACTCATTCTGTGCAGTGTGCCTAGTGTCACTACTGTAGTAAAAAAAAAAATTGTTATGGAATATACCTATAGTCTGACCATTGCTTTACTTGAATAGAGCAAAGAATTATTTTTAGTTTTAACTGAAAATAATAATAATAGTATACTTCCTAACAATTAAACCTTGGTTAATGGGTCATATTGTATAAATGATTAACATTTTGGCTAGTTTTACTTCTTACCTGTATAAATAACTTTTTAGCTAGTTTACTTCTTATTTTTTAATATGTAATGAATGTTCTGTCAAATTATAAAAATTAAAGTCTTAACTTTTTTAATATTCCAGCCATGTTACACCACTGTCAAGAAAGAAGGGCGAGGCTACAAGGTGAAAAGCAATTGCAGTAAGCCCAAGACAGATGATAAAAAGGGATTACTAGATGACATGGATGACCTCTCAAATTTGTGATCTTCTTGGGTAAAGTACTAAGGAAATATAATCCAGTTTTACTCAAGTAATATTATTACAGAATCTTATCAAGTATGGAACTTGGTAGGAAGTGGGCCTTCAAAATTTTGCCTACACATTTCAAGTGTAGCCATAAGGTTAACTTGAATTAGTACCTGGCAAATTTGAGAGCAATTACAAGGAATCTATGACAGCTGTTGGTAAATATCTTAGCAGAATGTTGTTAAATACATTATTTTTAATATATGTATGTACAAGATGCAGATGTAGTTTAAAATGCAATAATTGCCATACTGAACAAAAACTGAAACACTGAAATTATTTTTATGTTATTGACAAGAAAGACTTCATGGCAGGTCTTTTGGTATGATGAAAGGTTGTCACAAATTGTTTATGATCATGAATAATTGAATCGTTCAGAAATCACTCTATACATTATTTGGATTATATTCATTTTTTTTAGTTGAAACATGTTCTGCTATACCAAGATAATTCTGAATTTTCACTTCAGGATCTTTAGTTGTTTTTTATAGGTTCTTAATGAATTTTATCCTAAAGAATCCCCCCATCTCCCGTGCAGAAATGTTTTGCTAGTCATACTTAAACTACTCTAGTAGCTGTGGATCAGGAAAGATCTTGATGTACCACACAAGGAAACCTAGGTACCAGTGAAGTAATGAATACCATTCTCCAAGTAAATTTTTTAAACCAGAGGCTGTAAATTTAATGACTGGATATAAACTAACCAGGTTGCAATTAATCTTTGATATCTGTACAGGTAATGTTTTATAAATTGATGTTTTAACACCATTTTAAGTAGATAAAAGTAGCCAGAGCTCTATGCACCTTGAGGATTGATAGTCATTGTATCAGTTTAGTCTATCAGTATCTAAAGTATACTGGAGTTGATACTGAAAAGGTTATGACACATCACTGTCTATGAGAATAACATTTACTTGCAAATGTATATTACTTATATCTGTTAGCAGATCTACATCAACTTCAATTTTTTTTTCACCAGGAAATAAACCAGTAAACCAATTTTTGCAAGGTTAAAATTAGCATTTCAGGTGATATACAGATAAATTAGGAAGGAATTGGTGGAAGGGAAGACAGAATTAAGAGAAATAAGGGAAATAGGAATATGAATAGAATAATATTGGGAATTTTATATTCAGTTTGAAAAACGGATAGAGAATACTCTAAGTATGTGAACAAATACATATGCGAAACATATGAATTAAAATATACAATTAAGCTGTTGTTTACATGCTGCATTGCAGAGCAGCATACTTGTATATTATCCAGAAAACTTTAGCTTGAAATAGGTTGCTGGTTGTACCATGCTTGGATAAGTTCTGTATTGCTTTGGTTAATTCTAAATGATGTCTAGAAGAAATCAGTGCATATTTTCAAGTAATGTAATAATTATTATTGTAGAGATTACTTAGTTAATTTTTTAGTTTACTGCACATGTATTCTTTTCTATCAAACCGCACAAATCTAACCATGTTTTAGACTGGCCCTTTTCTGACTGTGCATTGGTAAATATTTGCACATGTTAGTCCTGTCACTTACAAAAGATACCTTGTTGTAACAGCAGTTTATGGTCGGATAGGGTGTACATATTTTACATAACCGTGTAAACATGTAGTCTTCAGTTTTCTGTCACTTAAAAATTGTTAATCATAAAGGAACCATAATGATTACTTTCCAGTCATTAAACAGAATTACAGCACATATATACTTTTGATATAGTATATATCACTAAAAACATATCTAGTTTTCACTTCTTTTGGCCAATTGGTCTTAAATAAATAATCTTGCTCAGTCAGGTTTCCAAACAGAAATGAGTTGCTCAAGCTCAAGTTTTAAACTCCATGTATTTACTCTCAAGGAAGTGGTTTTACTCTATAATGACACATCAGGGATTTTTTTCTGATCATATTGCATTGAAACGATACATTTCATCAAAAAAATTATACATTTGTGAGGTTCAAAATATGAACATTGGAGAAGCAAAGTTCTTCCAAGTTTTATTCTTACTGGTACCATGTATTATTTGCCTACCTAATAATTACCAGCTCCTTGCAGGGGCTTCTTTAAATAGTAGTGTATTCTGAACTGGACAGTATACTTAAGACCATTGTGCATTCATTTTCCTCTTGTTTGAAGTACTGTATTTTCAGTAATGCAAGATTGGCAAACTTTTGTGTAAAATCCCTTTGTCATTGTTTGTTCAGGCATTGGGACTGGCCATTTGTTGCTTGCAAGTTGAAACTACTTTCTCACTGAATGACCTACAATGACTGATGAAGGAATCATTTGTCTCAAATTTTTCTTAAATATCTGTAGCAGTACTGGTGTGTAAACATAGACTATTTTCATCTTGGGCTGTGATTTTTCTTTCAACTTATTACTCATGTAAGTCTTTGTAAAGATGAATAGGAATAACAGTAACCTTCCAAGGAATTTGCTAACTCTTGTTAATATTTTCAGTGATTTTAAAGACTGATGGAAATAGGTTGTTAACCTTCAAATCAAGTGAATATAGCAGGTTTAGATTTTGAGTTTTTGTCTTCTTCAGTGTTTTTTTTATTCTTTTGTGTGGAACTATAACAACATTTGATTACTAGGAAAATAACCCAAACACTATTATGTATATCTGCACAATGCTAGACAAAGTTACATTTGCACAATACACCTGGTCTGTTGGTATGCTTAATGATACACATTGTAATTATCAGGTGGCACCAATTAGATAACCAAGCCTAATGGTGTGAAGGAAACTATATACATGATTTGTATACAGCTTTTTAACATTTCACAAAAACTTAATATTAAACTTAATATTCTTTACCTATTCAGTAATCACATGCGGTCTTTCAGTGGATCTTTTGCAAGCAACAAGAATGATCAGTTGTCATGGTTCAGTATAACAGATGTATAGTAATTGGTAGTCTTCCTTTACTTAAGTTAATTTACATAGTATTCTTAATTAAAAGTGTGGTTTCTAGTTTCCATTGTAATAGGTTCTGAATCCAAAATGGTTTTATCAGAATGAATCTCAAGGTTTTTAAGTTTGTGTGCAGTTGAGTGTAGGATATGTACCAGAAGTGTGTGGTGTCAAGTGCGTATGTACCATGCGTTATAAAAGGAATGAAGTGCATAAAGTGGCAAACAAAATAAACTGAATTATGAATCAATTTATATGTGTAATGACTTGTTTATTTGTTCATAAAACATTTTATGAAGCTATTTAAAGTATTGCAGTGTATAGTACATTTTGTGTGTTCTGAGCAACTAATTGTGATCATTGTTCACATAAAATCATGAGTAATTTCATTTTGACCGTCCATTTATTTTGAGTAGACAAAGTTTTTGTATTTTTATTATATAGAGCATTATAATTGTGGGTGTCTGTGATTATGGTTTTATGACCCTAAGATGGGGTATAAACCATTAGGGTACAATTAATTTTAGTAAGTTCAATAATTCTTAAGTGTGCTTTGTGTTCTTATCCTGGGGTAATGATAACTAACTTATCTTGTGTGTTATATACAAAAATGGATTCAGAAAGTTAAAAGTTCAATTGGACATCACAACACGTATTCACAAGATATGAATACTTATTGGTTAATGTTAGCAGTAATTTTTGTATATGTACTATTAGAAGTAGATTGCAATGCATTTGTCAATCAATTGATGTGTATTCATATGAAATACAAAGTATTTTCTTATTAGAGACCATGACTTTCATATGTAGAGACAAGCAAATAATAATTCATGAGGTCTTGTTCTTCTAAGGAGTGAGAGTTTTGTTTTCGGTCTTTTAATTCCTAGTATTCTTCCAGGAATTTGCTTTTCTTTCAGCTGACATCCGTGTAGGCTACAACTCCGTTGCAGAATAGCGTTGATAATGTCTTCTGTAAGAAAAAAAATTTATTATGGGCATTTAGTCTCCTATCCTACACTGAGATTACATGTTTGTGTATGACTCAGTTATTTTACATTCTGTATTTTATGAATAATACATGCTACTTAGTCAAATATTTGAATAATTCAATAGTGGTTGTATGTTTATAGAAGACAGAAGGTACATTGCTTCTCATGCTGTCCTCACTACTACCCTTTCCCTCTGTGTCCTTCACTCATTCTTTATTTTAATTAGGCTCTATTGAGGCCCTGGTATACTTGCTTTAAATCTCATGATTGTATATCCTCTGCATCGTCAGCTCCTCTTCACCTGAATGTCATTCATGGCCTGTTTTAACTCCAGATCATGACTTCCTTACTCCTCTTGATTCATAAATGTGCGTGACATTGGAGCATTTGGTAACATTGTACTGAAAACCGCATCTTCTCTTATTGTAAGTTATGCAGCAATAGGTCTTTCCTGAGAAAGCTGTTATTTGCCTTATCAAGCACACTAAAAATCCTCCATCCTTAAATAGTACCTGGCTGAGCAGGTGTATTCAGCTGTTGGTACTGATTAAGGAATTCTCTTTTCTGCCAACATACTCCTGCTGTTGAAGTTCTCATCATTTCCAGAAAACATGTCGGATACCTGAGCTATGGGCAACATTAAAGAAGTTTTCCTCCCAAGTCCTCCTCTCACAGGAAATGGTTTATGGATTCTTTTGAACTATACTTTCTTTTCGGTAGCTTGGACAAGAGAAGGATTCCTTTAGTCTTGAGAACAGATTTGATCTATATAAAAACTTACTGTATGAGAACCTCAATACAGACTACTTTTAACGTAGTCTCCTGAGTCTTTGCTTCCACCAGTGTATCAGTGAATTGTCATTTCAAGTTATGCAAACCAGAAATATCAATCAGTAGCTCTCTTGTTCCAGTTTTCATGATGGAAACCAATCTGCTGGGTTCTTTGGGCAATTTCATAGGCAAGTAACTTCAGACTTGGGAGTTGACAGAAAGGAGATACTTCTGTATCCTGTTCAACTGTGAACTGTTAAATCTGTGTCACCACATCTATAAGAATCCACTGATGGAGCTTGTACGAAAAAATTATTGTACAAATTTTCTATTCATAGGGCTTTGCTTGCCAAGTTAGAATGCATGAAATTGAGGCCTTGGCTACTTCAGCTTTATTCTAATATGCTTGGTTAACCCAATCTGTCATCTTTTGAGTCGGACTATACCATGCTTGCTTGGATATTAAACTTAATAAAGTCAGAATTTTTTTTACAAAAACCTTTCCCCTGAAGAGGATTACCTCACTCCCCTCCTACTTGCCTGATAACCATCAACTTGAGGGCTTAGCTTCATACTGAATAAGATACCCATAGGTATACCTTACTTGGGAACATCTCCACTTAGAAGAACAAACAAACCATGGTAAAATAGAGTTGTTCATAGAAGTAAAGTCATTGGCTCTGTTAAGGTAATATTTGGTACAGCATCTGTAAAACAGGAATTGTTTAAATTATTTTCTTGTCTAGTGCCTGCTAGTTGGTAAAAAATGCAGTGGCAAAGTATCACCAAGTTGAATATGCACAGAATTTAGTAGTACTTAACATCTTTGTTGTTTTTGCATTTCTCGTAGTATAATGGAAATTCAGGAAACATTTTCGCAGTAAGCACAAGTAAAATTTAGTGCACAAAATCCTTGTAGTTTGAAGGCAGTTTCAAATATGCCTTAGCTGGCTTGTTTTCCATTTTAAAAATTATCATAAATGCAATAAAAATTTACCTGGCACTGTTCCGTAGTCATTTGTTCTGTAGTTTTCTCAGTACAAAATTACAATGTTAATGAATTATTGTTTGCTGTTTTCTTACCATATTCTTAGAAAACTCAGTGTTTTGCTTCAATATTAAACTTTAAAAAGAAAATTCCACTTCTTGGTAGAATTCAAGCAATCTTTTTAAGTGCTTGCCTCCAACTTCCACAAGCAGTACAGGCAGAAGATTTTTTCATGTTTTTATTTTCAGTTACATTGTTGAGAAATAGATTTTTGCATTGTATCTACCTGTCATAAAGATTTTAAGTATCAGGTGCAATGCAATATGATGTTAAATCTAGTCATTATTCTGGCTAGTAGAAAAGTATTTTAATATATACAATACTTGCATTTCTTTATGATTTGGTCCCTATGGTTATAGAACACATTTCTAAGTTTAAACTTTGTGATTAAAGAAAATACCAATGTAAAGAGAGATATTACAGAATGAGACAATATTGACATAGCAGAATTTATTGGCTATAATTAAAAAACTTTTTAGCATGTTAGCAAGTTTCTCTCAAAAGCATTTGTATTTGCTTTGAAAATACTTGTTCTATACCAAAATAATGGTGCAATTTTAAAATGATTAATTGTAGATAGCTCTTTCTACTCTGGATAGTTGTAGCTTCACAAAGTGAGATCATTGTGTAATGATATTAAAACACATTGTCAATGTCAACTTGTGAACTTGATTTCATTTGTAAAGTTACAATTTATCCTGAATAATGCCTTACCTCGCTCATCCTAAGAAAGGATAGTGATATTTTTTTATGCAAATGTGTACAGAGATTTTTAAACGTGGGTTGGGGTCTTATGTGGATACCGAGATGGATCACTTAAGACTCTATAGTCAATTGTTACCTATTTGTGGGCTCTGAAAGGGAGACGTAATAGGAAATTTATTTATTTATTAGCAAAAATAAAATTACAAAAAATGTGTGTTTTCCTTCAGAACCTACAGACAATTCTGCACATACACTTGCTTTTAAGCAAGTGTATCTCCTTGTAGCTGGTGTGTTGGTATGGTCGCTAGCATTGCGGCATGCTGCTCAGATGTCACTGGCTTGTGCCTTCCCCTGGGCTATGAAAAACTACTGGCTCTGTATCATGATTAGTTACTGCTTCAGTGTGGGGTCAGGGTGATAGATTGAAACTAACATTCTTTGGTAGCTTGAATTTCAAGTCAATGACCCTGTGGGCTTGTTCCATGTGAATAGGTTTCATCTGATGATATAATAATTAAGCAAATTTTGTGCTCTGTTCAAGACTGCCTACATCAGTTGAACCTTAGTTGTGTTTAACAGCACTTGGCTATGAGCGGCTTCAGGACTGGAAGTGTGAGAGATGTTTAAAAGATAAAACTATCCATTTACTATAGTTAAGAGGGAGCAAAGACTTATGACAGGTAAACAAGGCTTGTACTCTTATGAAGTGCTGGTATGTTACTCATGCCTCCCCATAGGATGGTGGTGCCATCAGTGTACCTCATGGTGAACTGTTGGCTTTACTCAAGGTTCTTTGCAGCTTCCTTTTTACCTTTCAACCTTTTGCTGTCAATTTCCATTTCAATGCTGAATGGCCTCGGAGGTACCAGTGCTTGGCCTTTGGCCTAAACTATATTCAGTTCAGTTCAGTTCAGTTACTCTTATGCCAGTACAGTAGCAGTTGCATTGTCGACTCGTTAAGTAGAGGGTATTCCATTCCTCCCAAGTGTACGGTCCATGACTGCTACTTCAAAGGTGTGTGTCAAGTAAGCCAGTGCGCTGAATGGCTTCTTTGGCCCTAGTGCCTGGGCTTTTGCCCTAAAACTCATACATTCATCCATACGAGTAAGCCAGAGGCTAAATGTGTACAAAAATGGGGAAAAGCTCTGTGTATTTGCAACTACACTGTGAATTGGTACCCAGGTAAGGCGGTTATAGAAATGAATTGCAGCAAGTGGTAAATGAAATACAATACAGTACAAGTATGTAGCATTTTATTATTTTGGTAAACTTCACATAACAATGAAACAGATATATGTAACGTGCATCATTTCCTAGGTATAATTATAAACATAAGTGTGCATAGAATTAAAAACCATGTGCTTCATCTATCTTCTAAAAATACCTTGTATGTCATCTACTTTCTTGGGATATCCAACTTAAGCCTTCCCTTCATGACTATATATTGTGTTTTACGTTCGGGGACACCAATTGATGTGCAAAGTTGAAAGCATTCACTTACTTTGCTTAGTTGAAGTTCTTTTTGTAAAAATGCCGTTTTACGGTAAATACTGGCAAGCCAAGTAATGTTTTCTTGCAGTGCTTTATTTCACCATTATAATGGGGCGACCCCAATGAAAAAAATTTTTTGCCTAGTAATAAATATTTTTTACTACTAGACGACCAGCCAAAGATAATAGTGCTCTCCCAAGACCCTCTAGCTTTATGGATCACGCCTATGACACTCGACAGTAGTACTGTAGTATTTCCATAGGGTATATACTACATGGAGTTGCGATCTTTATACCTACCATCTTTAAAGGTCTGGTAACCCGCAAATTGAACGGGATTAGTGGGATTGTTAATTTTTATTATCGTTAATGTTTAATGAGTAATTGTTAGCAAATATTTAGGGTTTAATGAGTAAGTGTTTAGCAAATGTTTATGAGTAATTGTTTAGTGAATGTTTAGTTTAGGGTTTAGTGTAAGTATTCATTGAATGTTTACAGAGTGTTTAAAGTTTAGTGAATGTTTATTGTGTAAGTATTCAGTGAATGTTTAATGATTCAAGGGTTTTAATGAGTGTTTTGGGAATGTTAGTGAGTGTCTATATATAGAGTTGTGAATGTTAGTGTTTAGTGTGTAATTATTCAGTAAGTGTTTAGTGTTTAATAAGTGTTTAGAATGTGAGTGCTTAGTGAATGTTTGGTTTGTAAGTATTCAGTAAATGTTTACTGAAGTATTCAGAAAGGTTTTTTGGGTTAGTGAATGTTTAGTGTAAGCATTCACTGAATGGTTAGTGAGTGTTTAGGGTTTATATGGATGTTTATTGTATAAGTTTTCAGTAAATATTTACTGTAAGTAGCTATTTAGTGAGTGTTTAGGGTTTAGTGAATGTTTAGTGTGTGTTCAGTAAGCGTTTTGGTTTTAGTGACTCTTAGTGTTTAGCGAATATTTAGTAAGTATATTCAGCAAATTTTTAGTGAGTGTTTAATATTAGAATGTCTTGTGAATGTTGGAGTTTAGAAAATGTTTCGTGTATGTGTTTAGTGAGTGTTTAATGAGTGATGAGTGGATCTTCATTCACTGATTAGTGTATAAGGAGTGTTTAGAGGATTAGTGAGCATTTAGGGTTTAGCGAGTATTTAGTGTTTAATGAGTGTTAGGGTTTAGTGAATGTACAGTGAGTATTTAGTGTTTAATGAATGTTTAGGATTTAGTGAGTGATTAGTGAATGTTTTTGAGTGTTTGGGATACAGTGAGTGTTTAGTGTTTTATGAGTGTTTGGTGAGCATTTAGCGTATTGTGAGTGCCTAGTGAGTCTTAAGTGAGTTTACAGTGTTTAGTGAGTGTGAGTGCATAGTAAATGTGTGTTTAGTGAGTGTAAATGTATTGTGAATGTTAATGTTTAGTGATTGTACATTACTGTTTAGTTAAGTGTTTAGTGACTGTATGCAAAGGAAGTCCTGTAATTTACAGGAACCATTTATGCTAGACATTGCTGAGATCCAAGAGCAGATGCTTAGGACATGACTATAAGGCTGGAGTGCTTAGGTCATCCTGTTTGTGTAAGGTAATTGTTTTCTGTGAAATTGGGTCTAGTAATAATTATTAATATAATCATCATCATCATTATCATCATAAGGATAATAATAATACCAGCAACAATAATAATCATAATAAGGATAGTAATACCAGCAACAGCAATAATAATAATAATTGTAAAAGTAATGATATTGATAGTAATAAGATGATAATAATAGTAAAAACGATAACAATAATCATAGTAATAAAGTATAGTACTAAGAACTGGACCGAGACCTTCCAATATGGCCGCTCTATAACTGGTTCACTTAAGGTAGATTCTTGGGTGATCCCTATGCCTACGAGACGTTAGTTTGGCGGCCGCTGATTGGCTGGGAGCTGCCTACCTCCCGGTACCAGCCAATCAGCGGCCACCAAACAAACGTCTCGTAAGAATAAGGCTCATCCGAGAACAAAGACTATACACGAAAGATGGGAAGCTCAAGCCTCAGCAGCATCGGCCGCATACAATTTAGTACCTGGCATGAAATGAAGATGGCGGTAGCATTGCACCTGCCTACATCGTCTGTTTGTTTACTTTTTCACAAAGCGGGCCATTCAATTTCAATCATGAGTGGGCGAAGCCATCATCACCCGTGTGTGGTTTGCAATAAGACGAAAAATGATTTTCCCCATCTGATTTTTCATGCTTTTCCTCAGAATAAAGAAAGGTAATAAAATCATTACATCTGTTACAAAGTACATGATGACTTTTAGAGAAAATGAAGAAATAAAATAGACCAAAGCAAAATTGAATGTCGGTGCAGTGTTATTCCGAAATAAATATTGGAAAATATTTACAATACGGTGCACGCCTCTAAGCGGAAAGAAAATATATTTATATGTGATTTTCGACTAGAAAAAAATATTTGCCATTTGAAACCCCAACAGCCAACCTAACCTTCCTGGTAGTGTACATCAGTAGCCTAATCATGTCAACAGTAAACCTAACCATATCAGCAGTACCATAACCATGCCAAGTTACCTAACCAGGTTAACAGTAATTTGCAATGGAAATGAAGCTATCTTGCAAAACATATCAAAATCAACTAGAAAAACTAAATTTTCTTGTCATTTAGAGGCGTCAATTGTATTTCAAATAAATACCTTAAAGTTATATTTGCATATCTTGAAAATCTCTAGAAATATGAAATAAACATACCAATTCCTATCACTGTCATACAATTCGTGAATATTGGGTCTCCATGCCTTTTCCATATAGGCTACTCACAGCAACTTTGATATAGTGTATATATACTGTAGTTATGTTATATTCTCAGCAGCTTAACCTTGGGTTGTAGTTATAAATGTTTACCTTAATTTTTCATTAATAAGCAACTATTTAGCAAACCAAAGTTGTTTCATCAGGAAGGATGGAACTTGTGGGAGCATTCATATGGGAGAGCATAAGTAGGTTAGTTAAGTTTAGAGTGTTTTACTTTAATTTCAAGTTCACTAACCTTTTAATCTATGATTGAATTTTCCTATATGTATGGATAAAAGCATTCAAAATAAAAAAAAATTACATGCCAACCAGCATATCTGCTCCCACAAGATCCATTCTTACCGTTTCATCTATGTTTCTGCATTATATGCTCATAATTGTTCAATTTTTAAAATGAAACCTTGTAATTGGTACCAACACCCCACATAGTATTCCAAAGTAAATTTACCATTTGGCAGCAAATGTACACAGTAATACAGTAGTAATAAATTGGCAAAACAAGTTGTGAAAACCTATGATATTTGCTTGTACTGTACATGATGCAAAAAGAAACATGGTTCAAGTTAATTAGAATAAATGTTTCAAATTTTTTTAGGAATGTGTATGCTTCTTGCAGAAAGGCATTTTACTAGAAAATACCAGGCAGAAGTGTTGGTTACATTACCTTCATAAAAGGGTGCCAATTGAATATGCATTTTTGAGAACTCCCACAATTGGGCTATGAGATTTTGATAAATTGTTATAAATAGGTTCTGACTTGATCAAGAGCTTAATAAATAATCATAAAATATAATAAACTGTATTCATTCCTCTAGGTTCTTAGATTTGTCTGACACATGTGTATTGTTTTATGTACGGTATATAATATTTTAGGAATAAGTACCTAAATATCAGATATATAATTATTAAGAAACACTGTATATTGTAACTTCCCTTAGACATGGATTTCAACTTCCCTCAAATGACAAATGATAAATTGCCACCCTGCTTCATAATATCTATGTCTATGTATTTGCAGATGCCTACAGTGGATTAGAGTTATCAATATTAAATGTCTTCTTGATAAAAGTACAAAATATGTAAAAAACTGTTGTAGAGTCTGCAGTCTTCACTTTTCCTGCAAGAACTATGTGACTCCGGATTCCTCAAGACTCAATAAAAATGCGTGTCCAGATCAAAATCTTGCAGGTGTTGATGAATATGTTATTGCTATAATATAAATATGTTGTTATATACTGTAATTTGTTTTATAATACATTTTTATAGTACAGTATTATGCACTGAAAATGTTAGTTATACTAGTAACTCATTCCCACTTTCACAGGTAATCCAAATGATACATCTGCAGCACCAGCAATAACATACAACTCTGAGTGCAGTACTGCAACATTTGAAAGCATTTTTGAAAAATCTGGCACAGGTACAGTTCAGTGCACATTTTCATTTTTACTTCATTAATATTGCTTTTAAAGGAGTAAAATGTCAGTAGATAATAAAAACCTTGAAGTGTTATGCTGTAATTTGATTAGCATATACAGTATTACTAGTGCCTGTTCTAAGTGAAAGTGTTTCATGTGATTTTGTTTAATAATTACTCATTTATTTCAGATTCATGTAACCTTCCTATAAATTATGACCCAAGTGTCAGACCCAGTGACATTGTGTATGACCTACATGAATTTACAACAGATTTAGGTATAATCATATGGCTACTTTATCCTGCCATGCATGCATTGTTCTCTGTTAATTTTCTTAATACAGTACACTATATTAATGATATTCATAATGATATCCTGATATATAGAGTTAATATTTAAAAGTAAAGCATTTAATCAATATTTTAAATTAAACTTATAATGAATAGTCTCTCTGCAACTGCTTCACCCCAAACTTAATATCTTTCCAGTGGGAGACCTGCAGTTTTCTGACCCCTCATCATTTGAGGCACATTATCCCAAATTTTGTAAGTTACTTTATTTTAATCATTAAGATTGGCTAGTATTCTAAATATAAGTGAATTAACATAAGATTTGTTTATACTGAAGAAAGTTAACATATAAAAATTTGATACATGATTTGCCATTTACTAAAATACAGTAGATTACTTATGAGGTGTGAATGATAATAAAAACTATACATTTTCCTATATGCAATTCCAAGTATTGATAGGTTCCTTATAAATAATTTTTTTACTTGAATGAATATACAATACCTCTTAATATAGTCTGTAAACTTAGTGCTGTTATATGAAAAATAATCTCTGTTTGATTTTACACAATTTTTTTCAATTTGTTTTCATTTGTAATTTATTGGTGTACAGTACTGTAATTTCATTATTTGTGTCAAATTTGTGTTTCATGATATGCTAATTGATATTATATTTCAGTTGAATTGGGGCATTCGTTGGGTGACAAGCCCCCTCAGCTTGTTGGAAATGAATCTGATGTTCAGGATGCTTCTCCTTTTGGTCCCAGTGTTAGGCTATTGCCTGAGAACAATACAATAAATCAATCAATCACTCCACAAGTTCCTGTTGAAGATCTAACAGTAGACGTGCAGATTACTGAATGTACAGAATCTGGTAAGTATCTTTATAGATTTTATATATAATTTCAAGCAATGATCAGTCAATTACAATACAGCAGACGGCTGGAACTTGTCGTTAATCCGTCCCTATACGTATATATACCTAATTGAATATGTGTTTTTCAGATAGTAAATCTGATATGAAGCAACCTCGGATTAGAACAAATCATTATAAATCTAATCAAAAATGGAAAGCAAGATGGAACAGATTGCTCACTAAAGTTCAACGTTTGAAAAAGGTACAAAGTGATTGCACAAAATGTAAATTGCCCTCATCAGTTATCCGAAACGTATCAAAATATTTGAAAGGTTATGGATTAGAGTTTTTTCAAATCACAATACTGTTGAGTTCTGTAAAGACTAAGGGTCGACGATACTCCCTGGCCCAGCGCTGTCTTGCTTTAAGTTTATACTTTAGAAATTCTAAAATGTACCGTTTCCTATCACAAATATTTATTTTGCCCACACCACGCAGGATAAGGAACTGGATTCAGACTCTGAAATTAAACAGTGGGTGGAATGAATCATTATTCGGATTATTGAAAGAGAAAGCAAAAGCAATGACACAACAAGAAAGGGTATGTGGTGTTGTTTTTTATGCCATTTCCATCAAAGAATTCATTAATTATGATGTCCATCGTGACAAGTTTCATGGTATGGAAGATCTGGGAGAATATGGAAGCTCAAACAAACCAGCAAAGTATGCAATGGTCTTCATGGTCAAAGGTCTAACTTCAAAATGGAAACAAACCATAGGTTATTTTCTTTTCCATAAGAGCATAAAATCAGATGTATTGAAAACAATGGTCACTGACTGTTTAATGAAATTACAAATGACAGGACTGAGCCCCAAATTTGTTATTGCTGATCAGGATGCAACAAACAGGAGTGTCTTTACAAAACTCAATATTTCACTGGCTTCACCGTTTACAGTTGTAAATGATGAAAAGATATATTTCTTTTATGATCCTCCTCACTTGTTAAAGAGCATCAGGAACAACCTTATGAAAAAGGACTTTCTAGTAAATGAAAAAAGTATTAAATGGAAATATATTGAAAAGTTCTATGAAAGAGACAGCAGAATGTCCTTGAAATTAGCTCCAAAGCTAACTGATAGACATATATATTGTAATTCGTTTGAGAAAATGAGGGTAGGTTTAGATGCAGAAGTTTTGAGTCACACTGTGGCTGCTGGAATAAATGCATATTCT
The DNA here is from genome assembly GCF_015104395.2 of Macrobrachium nipponense. Lineage (NCBI taxonomy): Eukaryota > Metazoa > Arthropoda > Malacostraca > Decapoda > Palaemonidae > Macrobrachium > Macrobrachium nipponense. The sequence continues at coordinate 38,609,120 of NC_061102.1, read as the reverse complement.
GAATTAGGTGCTCTACCAGAAGATGCAAAGTATACAGCACATTTCTTGAATGAAATTGATAGTTTATTTGACATTTTCAATAATAATCATATCAGTCATTACAAGAGCAAGAGATTTGCCTTCAGTTCAGCTAATGGTCAGTTAGAAAATCTTAAACATTCAGAACTATGGTTGAGTTCGTTAAAAGTATCTGGAAAGAGCTCATTCATTCCATGTATTGCAGGATGGCAACTCAACGTTAAAAGTTTACAACATTTGTGGCGTGATTTAAATAATCATTATAATTTCAAGTATTTGCTGACAAACAGATTAAACCAGGATGCATTGGAAAACTTTTTTAGTAGTGTAAGGAATGCAGGGGGGAACAATGATACACCAACAGCGGAACAGTTTGTGAAAATAGTCAATGGCATAATTTCAAATAATATTATGCTAAATTCTGTGAAAGGTAATTATACTAGTGATGCAAATACAATAATGGACATCTTGAAAGGAAATCAAAATGATAATTTGCACACTGCATTACAGGAAGATTTGGAGAACTCCTTTGCACAAGAAAAAGTTATGGACACACCATCAGATCCTCTTGCAGATTTTTTTTCCTCTTTTAATCCTGATGAATTTACACCAGCCGATGAGCCAAGAGAAATTTCACCCATGGAAGAAAAGGATGAAAGTACTTCTGTAGGGAAACATGAATCCATTTCTGTATATTTTTCAATGTTTGATCCCAACAGTCAGAATGATGAGTCATTTATTGACTATACTTCTACTAAAATTAAGGAAAATGTAGTAACATATGTATCAGGTTACATATGTAAAAAATTAAAGTCACATATGTCCCAAATGTAACTCATTTACAGAAGACAGGGTACATGATACACCAGTAAGATCTGATCAGATATTTTTATGTCACAAGGACTCTGAATCAATTAGGTATTTGAAATATGCAAGTAATCATATTATATTATTTGTTACTGCAATTGAAGATATATTTGAAGAATATATAGACAACTTATTTCATAAAGCAGATATTAAAGCAAACTTAACTAATATTATAAATAGTAAAAATATTATAAATACTGGTATATGTGAGGTTGCTGAGAACTTGATTATAGAATATTATATAAAAATGTGACTACATTATTTTGCCAAATTTTACAATCAAACTTTGATAAAAAAGAGAAAAGATAATAATGACTTTAATGCAAGAAAAAAAATGAGAAAGGTAATTAAAGTGACTCATCAGTAAAATAATGTCTAATATTTTTTTTCAGGGTTTTAGGCCACTTCCTGGACTTGGACATTAACAAAAATGTACCGTATGTATTTATTCAGTTTTTCATTGATTTAAAATGAAGATTACTTATGCATGTACTGTATTTATTTTGTTTTTGCATTCCTATGTTTTTTCCTGTTGCTGATAGAGCATCCTTTCAATATATTATGTTTGTCAACTTCATTATACTGTACTGTATTATTTCTTGAAGTTTTGTATTTTTTTACTTAATTTGATATACGTACAGTATTGGCATGCTTACATTTTTTATTTCTAACCATGACAGTTTTTTGTTGATGATATCCCTTTTTTTTTTTTAGCATGTTACGCTTGTTTTTTTGTAGTTTTGAAATCTAATTGTTTTGGTTGAATGATTTATCTGTGGTTTGTTACCTATTTGATTTGTGATTTCAATTTTTATTTGCTTTTTATGAAAATTAAGTTAAACCTAGATTTTTGCTTATACAGTATTCTGTAAAATACAGCATTGCATTTGTTATAAAAGGGTACCTTACTTTTACTACTTTGTTGTTGTACTTTTCTTAGTTTTATTATCAAATATTGCTTAACTTTTGCCTAATCAGCATGCAAGTTAAGTCTGCTTTTTCATTTTGATTTCATATTATTGGTTTTGATTATCCCATGCTTTGTTTGCTATTTAAATTCTGATATATGCATGTTTTGTTTGCATGACTTGTATGACTATTGCATGCAAATGAAGCATGTGCCATTTCTTTTACTTTGTTTATGTTCTTTGCAAGAACATTTGTGTATAGTCGCTTAGGTATGTACAGTATACAATCATAAGCACAAGCCCAAAAAAAGGAAAATAATTACTGTATACTATATTGGTGAAATAATAAGATAATATGAGAATAAGTTTGTTTCATTCTAACTACCCTCTCAATTTTAGATAAAGATACTTAGCAATTAATGTTACATTAACTGGAGGATTTTATCTAATGATTCAGAAATGCCTAATATATAAGTCATAAGCTAATGATAGAGCCCTATAATCATGTTAACAAGCAATATTAATCGATTTAGTATTCAATAATTTATAAAGAGAAGTTTATTGCAGCATAAGAATAAATTTTAACATTTAAAAAAGCCGCGCTATGCCACAGCCGAGTTTTAGTTGAGGGCATGATCAATAGATGGCGCGCATTCTGACGGGTTGGATGATGTGTTTTTTAATGGTATTAATAGTCAGTTTCCCATCTTTCGTATATAGTCTTTGATCCGAGAATCTACCTTAAGTGAATCAGTTATAGTGATTGACGCTTTATAGTCAATGTCTATAACAAGGTATATAGAATAAGGGACCTTGCAAAGAGTATTCTCGTAATATCGGTCACCCAGTGAAATATCCTTAAAATATCCACAGTTTTCTTGTGTAGTACATTTTAGATGTTTATAACATTATGTTTTCACCCTTTAATTATTATTACTATGAACAATAATTGGTTTAATATGCAATATTTTAAGGTCGATGGAGGGTTCCAATATGCGTTAAGGAATTATCGTGTAGTTATTTTGCATTAATCAGATGAAACAGCATAACAATGCTCGTAATCAAAACGTTGATATTTATTTTGAAAATTGTATATTCTTGTGCCTGCGAGCACACTTACTGCGCCAATTCTTTTCAGCAATAGAATTAAATATAAAAAAAAAGGAAAAGTTAAATCTTGGTAACTTTGCCCGGCACACTTCACCACCTGGAGGAGTTTTATCCTTGCTCCTGGCAGGCGGCAGCTCCTCGTCCAACGATGAGTGTTCCTGGCCATTCGCTTGGGAAATTGGGAAAGTGATTCTGTGTCGTTTTAAATTGGAGTCGGACTAACCTAGTCCAGGCTCCGTATCTTAAGCAAAGGGTAAGCTAAGACTTACCCATAACTCGTCCTTGACCATCATTGAATCTTCAAATGCTTAAGTTTGCTATATAGGTAGTAAGTATCCCTTGTTTTGTTTGGACTAAATTTGCTAATAGGTAGTTGGCTAGGTAGCTTTCCTATGCTGTCTGGTAATGTGTTCTCGTAGGCTAGGCCCACCTTGGACATTCCTTTTGGCAATAAATTAGTCTTAGGTGTAGACGGTAGCTAATTACAGCCGGGCAACAAAATATTTCTTTAAATTCTTGTTCAGGAGGTAAAACTGTGTCGAGAAATGTCAACTGTCATAGTCTAGCTCGCAGTAGAATAAGCTACTTACTATATAGGGTAAACAACCGACTGGACTGGCCAACTCAGTGCCTACCGCGTTTGTGGCCACCCTTCAAAATAAGTAGCTACTTCAACACATCCTGACACCGTGGATGGTCATCATTCATGAGTGTTGGTGGTGACAGCAGGAGCTCAAGACCTCTACTCTCCTTTCGAAGAAAGTATTTTCTTCATAGTTAGAAATTAAGGCCATATTTTAAGATTAAACAGAGGATAATGAAAAGTGTGTCCAACGCAGTGTACGCTACCCCCATGATGCTCTCTAAATTTTTACTTGTAACTAAAAATGTTTCGAAGATTGACGCCATCTCGATGTTTGTAGAGTCGCTTGTGTCAACAAACTTCCCATTTCCTGTGCTAAATCTGCACACCACTTGTACCCATAGACACTGGGGCCACTTTCATCACAACAATCGTAAACATGACTTCCAACCACGACTACTTATCCAAGGGAACTACGGCATTCTTTGCGCTCTTCAATTGTTTATTAGTGTTGTCAATTTGTGTGTGTTTACCCTCCAAACTGGGTATAAGACTTACACAAAACCGGGGAAAGTGAAATTAGCGTATCTAGGTATTTGTAGTGTATATACATATTGGAGCAATTTTATCATTACTGCATTACTATGACAACTAGAATTCATGGCAACAGTTTGTAAATGCATCGGTGTATGTGTGAAGTTCCACTAGATTGGCAACGCCGAGTCATTTTTGTTGTTGCGTCGTCTGCTCGTAAGTACATCAGAAATATTTGTAATTTTTCGGGGTTAATTTGGTTGCAAAAAGGGGATAGCCTAATAGACATGAACTAAAAAAACACTTTGAAGTAACAAAGTAAAGTTAAACTAATTGATGAGTATAGTAAACAATTAAGGGAATAAAGCTTTGCACCTCATACACCGCGTACTCGTGTGGTGCCCGTAACTGTGTTTGTGGAGTGAACACTTAGGAACCAGGAACAGCAACATAGTTCAAGTGTAATTTGGAGTGAATTAAGACCAAAATTTGTATAATAACAATCAAATAAGCACTGTGGAGTTTCACTTGTGATGGCAGTAAGGATAAAACCACCGATTACTAGGTAAAAATGAGTTTCAGTTCAAACCATGACCCCGGAATAAAAAGTTTCAGACTTTCACTAATATAGGCAACAAAATGTTGTTTTATTGTGCTGATTACAACTGCAATCTTGAGTAAGATCAATAAACGTTACATATATACGCTAACATTGTCAAATGATTGCTGGGAAGGATGGTGGATTGTCTGTGGTTAGAACGGCCAGTCACACGACTGCCGCCATATTGGATTTAAAAACTGCCTTGAAAACATATTTTACGAAGAGTACACATGCTTATTTTAGTTCGTATTGGGCTTTCATGTATCACATTATGTTGACGAAACTTCAATCTATAGAATGGTATGCTTAAAGATGTAATTGTATTCTTGTTTCACCAATTAAATATAGTGAATAATGCCAAGCCACATGATGACAAGGGATCGACTGCGGTTGTTTACCCTATAGTGGATCTACCCTGGACCCCTCTCCCTTAGGCCTGTTTCTTACAATTAATCAATAGGGATCTTGGGAGAGGGGGCAGGGGAACATGAAAAGACTAAAATAAGGTCTATTTAACCTAGCTAGTAGGGTGTCAAGTCCTTACATGGACGTCCTGACCCTCTACCTAACCTAATCTTAATTAGAGCTCCGTTTCTTGTATGCAAAATAAAATAGTTTTCCAATGCATTTGTAGTTGATTCTGCTAAAATTTAGCATTCATGTTGGTGGCATTAATTAATTAATTAAGTACACCCCTTTAGCTATCAGTAGGGAACCAGGGCTTTGGGGTTGGGGGGAATGGCTTGAAATGTTTATGGCACACAAGTAATTTCCAGTGTAGAGACATGATGGTACATAGTTACGGTTGACCCTTTACTTTACATACAAAACTTTGACTCTCTACTCTATGTAGGTATAACATGATTGGCTAGCCCAGGCTAGGGGGTGGCGGAACGGCACTCACATCTTATTTGCGTTTTTTTTTTTTTTTTTTTTTTAATAACAAGCACTTATAGGTATACTGGCAAGCGGTACAGATGCGCTGTGCGCGCTAGCCACAGGGGTCATAGGGCATTAGCAGTTAGGCTAGAAAGTTAAGTATATCTTAGTTTTACCAGACCACTGAGCTGATTAACAGCTTTCCTAGGGCTGGCCCGAAGGATTAGATATTTTTATGTGGCTTGGAACTAATTGGTTACCTAGCAACAAGACCTACAGCTTATTGTGGGATCCGAACCACATTATATTGAGAAATTAATTTCTATCACCAGAAATACATTAATCCGATTCCATGTTGGCTGAGCCGAGAATCAAAATTATATAACAGACACAATGCTCCAGTGACTTGGGAACTTTTAACCCTGTGCTGCTCTTAAGTAAACAAGTCTCAATTGACAGCATATTTCACATGATAATCAAAACATGTACAAGAAGTAACTTATAGTGGAGGATACAATGCAACAGCAGCTTTGATGAAAGTGTGACGAAACCTTCGTAAGGGGTCTTGTATCTGTAGTACTAGGGGGAAACACCGCAGTGGAGCCATCATCATCGTGTTGATCAGCCTTATTCACTCGATATTTAATTGGTGAAACAAGAATACAATTACATCTTTATGCATACCATTCAAAAGATTGAAATTTCATCGACATAATGTGATATATGAAAGCACCATACGAACTAAGATAAGAAGCATGTGAAGTCTTCCTAAAATATGTTTTCAAGCCAGTTTTGAAATCCAAATTGGCGGCACCCACGTGAGGTGCCCTCCGTGAGCACAGCGAAGCCACCATCTTTCCCAGCACTCATTTGTAACGTTTATTGATCTTACTCAAGATTGCAGTTGTAATCAGCACAATAAGATTACATATAGGGGTTTTTTATTCCCAGGTACTTTAATCTCCCTATTTGGCCCTGCTCTTGATCTCTTCTAAATCTAAATCTTGCAACTGTCCAAGCGAGAGCTTTTCTGTGGGATAACATAGGCCCTCCATTCACCTTTTCCTGTAGAAAATACCAATTTATTTTGTATACAATTGGCTTTTCTCAGCTGTGAAGTTGATATCTATCCATGGCTGTGAGATGACCAGGAATCACTTGTAAGTCGGTGTCTAAGTCACTCCACACTTCAGCTAGGCCAAAACTTTGTTGCCATATCGTATTCAAGCAATATTCAGTCATTGTTCTCTATTTTTTATTTTGTCAGAGATAGAGGGAGATCTGTAGTACACTATTGTTTATTTTCGCTCTTGTCAAACTTACTCTGTTATGCTTTATTCCATATTTCTTTGCTCACCAATTTATTCTATACCTACAATATTAAGAAAGAACTGCCTCCAGACATGTACAGTGACCACTGAAAGTGCCCCCCGGAGAGAATCTAAGCGGCTTATCCGTGGATTTAAACACGTGGAACTGTTTGAAATTTGGCAACAGCACCAAAATGAGATGCCATATTGATAGAAAATCTGACTCCGTTTCTTGTGTTTGCATAAAAAAACTATGAATTGTGAACCTATGGGATTTAAAATTCTGCGTAACGGAAAAGATTTTTGATACGTATGTAGTAATGGGAGAAATGGTTGTATCTGTCTTATTATAAATTTGGCTGATATGCGGAGATTAAACACACGTCGGAGGACCCAAACAGCCCTGCCAGAGAGCTGTGGTCATTTTGGAAATACTATAGCAAGGCGAGCGAGAGCGTCCAGACTTCCTCACCTATTCCCTCTACTTCCTGTGGCTACGCCGGGAGGGGCGAGGTGAATAGGAGGGATCCTGCAGAGTGCTTTCCGTAGGATTCAGCATTGGGGGACTATGTTCCTGGAAGGACCTTAGGGTCCTACTGGATGTGTCCACATTGTTGAGGAAGAATCTTAAGTCAATTCTGGAGACTCTCCTTGGCTTGTTCTGTTCTTTGGACAAAATTCAATTCGCAGTCCCCTGTGGGTTTTTGCGTTTTGAGAGCCTTAAGTGTATATTCTGTTGAATTGTACTTGCATTCCAGTCTTAAATGCTCACATCTAGGACTGGTTTTTATGCCTGTTCCTCCTTGATTTCTATGGGAATCGAGTAGGGTCCCCACCCCAATGATCATTTGAAGAAATTTGGAGATCTCACTGAGCGCTTAAATTCTTTGGAATTTACTAGCATTCTCTTGAGTGTTTTGGTTTTCTACAATCTGCAAACACTTGGGCGAGATGAGAATTTCTGGTAATCGTTGCTAAAATACCAGGGAATCTCGCTGAATGCTCGAATTCCTTGGAATTTCTGGCATTCTCGAGTGAGAGACATCCCTGGTGACTGTTATGAAAATTGGGACTCTCGCTAAGCCATTGAATTTCTTGGAATTTCTGGCTTTCAAATAGTGATATGGTTTTCTGTGGTTTCCAAACACTTGGGCAACATGCATTCCCGAGAGGTATTACAATAATCTGGAGTCTCACAGAGTGCCTGGACCCTTGGAAAAAATAATTTGATTAATAAAATTTAATAGTTATACCCTACTAAGATAGTTGACTTTTGTAATTTTTTTCTATTTGTCTTTTATAAGTTCAATTCAAATTTTCAATTCCAACCTCATCTATCACTTAACAATCATTAATTTATTGTAATTCATTAACTACCATTCCATCCCATCCCACTTTGTAGACATGCATTTTATGTGCATATTTTTAAAATAATTGTCCCGAATGTTTTCGGGCCAGCACTGTAAGTTTAGGTAGGACTCATTGGGCTGGTAAATCTTAATTTTTTAATAAACTATTCTTAACTCTATATGCTACACAACCATAAGCTGTTCTTAGGAAATGAAATTGAAAGACATTTCCAAGTCTTCGGATAACTTGACCCATTGCTTCTGTAATGGGTCTGGGAGTTAATCATTCAACACTTTCCTCTTAGTCTGACTGGACTTGCTTATCTTCGTAGGATGTAATATCAAGGTACCTCTCTTCTTGTCCCAATCCAGACCTAAGACCCTATGAGTTGTTTGCTCTTTGGCATTTATCCCATACACTCTGCCTATGATTTTTAATGAGTCATTATTACTTAATTGTCGCATTCAACAGACACACCATGTAGCTCCAAATTAAACAACTTGGAACCCATTCACTAACAATTTACTGTTAGGATCTGTTGGATCTTCCAACCATAAAATTCTTCTCTATGGCACTAATACAGGCAAATTATTTTGTTCTAAACTGCTGTTGAACGAGTAGGTCCGCTGCTGTATGTGGTCCCCGCAACAATCATTCAAGCGTAACCATTTTCCCCGTCTTAAGTCAAAATACTATCTTAATAGGAGTTGTTGCACTGCTTTTAACACCATGATGCCTAAAAATGAGTCTTCAGTTTTCAAATATTCTACCCTCTATTCTTCTGATAAGGAGGTCAGTGTCCTAGATACTACTCTATGAACCTCCACTATCCTCCTGATCCCTCAGGATATTCTGATAGTGTCCTAGATTTAGAGACTTGACTCACTTGCTGGCTATGTCCTAGCTTTAGAGACTTGACTCACTTGCTTGTCTATAAAGCCAACCCTAATTTGTAGGTTAATCTGCTACTACTACTACTACTACTACTATTGCATTTCCAAGGCAAGGCAACACCACAACATACTCTTTGCCATCTTTGGAATAAGTTATAGTACACTAAAATTCTATACTTACTTTTCCTGTAACATTATCTCGCTGCAGTCAATACGCAAGTGATCTAAACTCCACAAAGTTTAAAAGATCTTCCTTTAGTTCCTTGAAACGAGTAGCCCATTCAGTCATAGTTTCATGATGTTTCCACTGCCAGGTTTAAAATAGAAACTAGTTTACTTGTTGGGAGGACAACTATGGGTTCCAGTTACTACGTAACCAAATATGGTTGGTAGCTATTTACTAAATTCTCTAATTTCCTAAACCCTGGATGTAGTATGGTGTACGCATTGTCAACTCCTATCAACAAATCGTACCACTATGCAAGCCATGTTTATTAATCTACCCAAGTGAGGCAACAGCGATGTTAACCATTTCATACTTTTTGAATGTCTTTGAAGTCAAATAACTAATCAATGCAATGTTCTCAACTCCCTTGCCCTTATAATGGAGTCCTTCAAGAGTAGATCTCTTGATTGAGGATCTCTTGCCACAGGTATTCATTCTTGAATCCTTACTTATAAGTCTGTTGGTCTGTTTTTAGTAATATAAATAAAGTTCACTCTTATCAATACTAATTATATTTTCTTGTTTGCATCCAAGTGGGAAATTTTGGTTAATTTAGGGATACTGTATTCAACCTTGTTTCCTCTTATCATGGTTGTAATTTATCCTCAGAGCTCAAGTGGCTTTGTAACGAGCCTGTTCTACTATACTTAGGACTAAACCTGGTACTCCACTTTATTACAAGTTGACCATCTTTATAGTGCAGTCAGCTGTTGTGAGTTTTGCATCCCTGAATTTTCTTGTATAAGGGTTTATTGTTTCAGAATTCTCCTCCCAAGAGTGTTCTTTCCAAGTTTTGCACTGATGTCTGGCAATCAAGACAAAGTTTTGCACTGAAGTCTAGCAATCAAGAACATTATTTATATTTTGTTCATGTAAGAACATGATGATTTATACTTTGTTCATGTAAGAACATGATGATTTATATTTTGTTTATGTAAACAGAAGTCTGAGATACAGAACCACACAGAGGTTGTGAGCCATTCATTAAATAATTACTGAACCTGAATCCTAATCCCTTTTTTTTTCCCTCTTATTTATTGGCTTGGTGTTTCTTTTCATTCTCTAACAAGAATTCACTTAATATGTTGATGTATGGAAGAGGGAATGAAAAAAAAGGGTAATTCAATATCATGTTTTATATTTCAAAATACAATACAAATGTGATGGAATGAAGTAATGAACCTGAAAAAGAGAAAAATCTATTAGCCAATTGAAATGCTTGTAATTTTTTAAGTAAAAGGAAATTGTGATTAGTTGAATTAAGTAATGAAGAATATAAAGCAATAATTTGAAATTTTCAAAATATAAAAGAAAAAACCAGTAAAATATAGAATTCCAAGAAAACTGAACATTCTCATATCATCATAACCACTGTTCTCATATAAACTACTGAATATTTCAAATGCAATAACTTTTATAGCAGTGTTTTTAGTACTTTTAGATTAATAAGGGAATAAATGTGCCCAATTAATTTACTATAGTATGCCAAAGCAATAATAAAAATAAGGATTATCAAGCTTTCATGTAAATCACTTTGTATGCTTCATGATACAAAAAAAAATCTCAAAATGAAAAGTTTCTGTAAAATGATTGGCACAGAGTGAAAGCTCCATCTAGAATTGACAACTTCTTGGCCAAGTATATGATCTGGGGGGAAGGAGAACTGTAACCTACTATGCAGTTCGGTATGTTCAATGTAAGAACCTGATCCGACAGTCAAATCATCCTCCTCCCATCAGCAGAACCAGATCTACCGAAGTTTGGACTCTCGTTACCAGGTCATTTGCCAACGTTGCCGTGCACACCATTCTTGTCTGGTTAGAACGGAATTTGCATTCCATATGGGCAAACAGCTCTGAGCACTGGTGGATGGTCCAGTACTTGTGGACATCCTGAACCAATTCCAATATGAGCACTGGTGGATATGTGGATGTCCCAAACCAATTACAAAGAACCAAGACTGATGAAACTACAGGATAGATAAACTCCTGCCACATTTCTGGAGGAGTACATGTGCATGTATGGGCATCAGCCCTCACCCAGAACACCAGTCTTGTTAACCCTCTCAATGAGAAGCAACACTTTTCCAACCTGGTGGGAGTTCCTACAGGGATAAGACTTATGAGCCCTTTCCCAGTTCTCCTAGAGCGCCTCAGTGGCGTGGTTGGTACAGTGTGGGGTGCCACCTCGGTGGCCGAGAGTTCGATCTTCAGGCATTCTACTGAGAGGTGAGATATGTGTATTTCTGGTTATGTAAGTTCACTCTCGATGTGGTTCGGAAGTCACGTAAAGCCGTTGGTCCCGTTGCTGAATGACCACTGGCTCCATGCAATGTAAAAACACAATACAAACACAAACAAGCCAGCTCTCCTAGGCTCCAAGGACCATCATTGTTTCAATGCTGTAAACCCCATGTTAATGATTCATAATCTCTCAAAGACATTTTATTCCTCCAAAGTATTATCAGGTCTAAACACCACTTGACATTCCACTGGATGGCTAAATAAAATTATTAGCTGTCTTGTGTAAGAGGCGTTAGTTATATGGTTTACAACAGCTTTATTAGTATTCTTGACAGAACAACTTTTTCATTCTTGCAATTTTTTTCTTCCAGAAATTCCCTTACATCAAATGGTTGATAAACCTGGATCCTTTTCATGATTTTTTCATTTTTTTATATATATAATTACTATTAGCCTGAAAATGTCATGCTCTCTGGTTACTTTTTCTTTTGATATACTATCTTGATTTTGAGATAGGATGTCTATTTATTTGGTTGTGATGTTGGACTAATTTGTCCTTATATTACTTTTACGTTTCATCTGGGTTTAACAGATGAATTAGTCCTACTATGGTCATTAGTATTTTCTTTGATGTTTTAAAAGGTGATTTTCTTAGGGTTTTTTAATATCCAAAATTTCAGATACATTAGTTTGGTTGCCTTCTAATTCTTCTGTGATGCTATGATCAATTTAATCCACTGCCCCATGTGACAGTAGTATCATGTGGGTTTGAATCTTTGATGCTCTCTTCTTTTTGGATTTTATTTCCCTTGTAATATTTATCTTGTATTTTGTTTATTCTGTTCTATATAATAATTTGTTCTTTTCTTCGAAGAGTGCTGTCCCCTCTCTCCATCGACGTCAGTTGCCGCTGCTGCAGGGTTTTCCTGAAGCTCCTCATGCCTGGAACTAGCTGGGCAGTGGGGTCTTGTAGCCAGTGTTGTATATGCAGGGAGCAGACCTTCTTTGATAAATGTTTTGTTCAAAATAGTTTTCAATGAATTAATCTTATACAGTCTCTTTCAATTCTTCTGATAATTCGTTTTTCTGACTGCTACGTTGAGTAGAATTCCAATAATCATATTTGTCATAATTAGTATATTTGTCAAAAATACTTTATCAAAAATATTTTATTTTTGCTTATATCTCTTTGAAGGGTATAGAAACAAAGGCCAATAACTTCAACAGAATCTTGGTAACTATCTGGTGTGTTTGGTATTTTCTTGGATAAAGGTGTTATGTATCCTTGTACTGCTGGTAGGACTCCTTCAGGGGCTGGTGTAGTCTACATGTTTCGACCATCTCTGTGGTCTTCATCAGGACATTGGTGAGGAAGATGTGATGGTAATTGATTCCTAGCAAAGAAAGGTAAAGGAAAGGAGAACGCATTTTCGAGAAGTTCGGCAGTAAGGAGGCTTTCGCGCCCGTGTTGGAGGCGCCTTTTTCTCGCAGCTGTTCTGGAATCGTCGGGCGTGTTGTGGAGCGCAAAAACGCGCCAATGTGACATGAGAAACTCCACGATTTCTGATGCAATACCTCGTCTAGATTCATCTAAGAATTTCTAGAAATCTCACGAGTCTGTGACGTTCGCCGTAGGCTCCGCCCCCAGAATGCCGTATAAGTACGACGAACGAACTTTGGAGAGCAGTGATCGTAGAAGAGAGAGAGATCATAAAAGAGACTCCAGTTAGTCACAGAGAGTAAGAGCCACAGATCAGATTATCAGTGAGAGATCAGCAGCAGAGATCGTCAGAGAAACTAGAGACGAAGGATCAAAAGAAGAGTTGTTCGAGAGTTGGTCGGATATTGGTCTAGTCGTCTTCAGGAGTGGACGGCCGTGTTATCTCGACGTCGAACAGACTTCAGAGAAGAAAAGGTCCTGCTACAGGTTTTTGGAAGTTCTTGCCTTTCAAGTAGACTAGTTTCTGCAGTACGGAGTCAAGAGGACGACTGCAATTGCCGCTCTACATTTATGAAGCCAGCGCGTCAAATTTCCAAATGGACTAGCAAGTATTTGAATTGCCTCACTTTTCCCCCAGTACATGCAGTGTAAGATTCTATCTTTTTATGTAAATAGGAGATACTATTCTGCATTTACCTTTGTTAGTAAGCTTGTAAATAAACCTTTGTTATGTTAGTGTTTCTTTCTATATTCGTATCCCCAGTTTCAACTGTTGGTGATGAAATATTTTTTTTTTTTATTATATTTCATAACGAACCTGAAGCAGACCTCTCTCAGAGGCCGTAACACTGTGTCGACCCTTGGGCCAGGATATTTCGACACCGTTAACATTGTCTCCGAGATCTCAGAGTCTGTAACAGACGAACTGCATGAATACTGGGTTCAGATTGGCTTTTACAGGAGGGGTTGGCAGTGTCAATTTGGTGCTTATTCATCATTGGACCTTTGGGTATCCTTCTTGGCCTAAGCTGTCTCTCGTGCATTGAAGGGTGGGGCTGGTCTTGCATGCAAGCACCATTGTAGTTCTGGGAAGGGTGGGCAAATTCCACTCTACAGCCACTAAATTTTGATTGGTGCTCGTGCTGCGTGGGATGCTAGCACATTGTGAGTCTCCTGGTAGCTGTAGGGAGCAGAAAAGTCTTTTGGGTAATATACATTGATGGCTTTTCTTTTCCTATATGCAAGACTTCCAAGAGGTGCAGTTGGTGATGGTCTGTGGCTTGATCAATAATTTCAATATTCGGGATAATGTCTTATAGTTTAATTAGTCGGTTGTGGGCAGTTTAAGCATGACTGATGATCACTCCCTCTTGGACATGACAGGAAATTCTTTTAGAAAAACACAAGGTCATTCCTATGTAACTACCAAGGCATTCTTGGACAGGCCATAAAATAACAGTAGGTCACGTAGGTGTTCTCGACTGTCCTGCGGAGGGGCGGCTGGATTATTATTCTTCATTATCAAACTGCTTGTTTGGTTTTTGTAATAAATTGTAATGATCTTCTTCCGTTGAAGTTACTGGCCTTGGTTTCTATACCCCCTTCAAAGAGATGTAAGCAAAATATATAAAATATTTTTTATAAATATTTTTGACAAATTTCCTTATTAGGAAAAATACAAATATTGGAATTCTATTCAACAACCTAGCTGAGTCAGAAATACAAACTATAAGAAAAATTGAAAAGACCATGTATAAGATTAATTAATTGAAAACTGCCATTATTTCCAACAAACTCCAACTAGATCTGGGCATGAGGAGCTAAAGGAAAACCCTGCTGCGGCAGCAACTAACATCGAAGGAGAGGTGGGCAATTAATGTTAAGATCTCAGGTTTGTTAGCTATGAAAAATTCAAATTTATTAATAATTTGTCATTTGTTCGTATGCGGAACAAACCTTCGGTCTCAAAAATAGGATACTCGTACTTGGAGGGAGGTTATGTGAATCCTGAACTTGACTGGAGGTTCAGCTCACCTGAGCACCCTTTCCAGAAGTTAGTTCTAAAGAAGGGGGGGTCCAACACTGACAGAATAATTACACTGGTATCTAAAAACTCAACCTGCTGTGATTAAACACAATGAGAGGTCCAAATTCACTGCATTCATGGAAGATAAGGAGAACTCCATCTGTTCAAGCAAAGCAACAAACACCACTCTTCCCTCCCCTTGCTGGAGAAAGTATATGCTACTGAGAAGCAAATATGAATATTGTATGGAATACAAGCAAAATAAATGCAACACAGTATGGCCACCGCACTCACCTGTATCGGATCAGTTCCAGAGTATTATATTGCATGTGTCCATTCTTCACCCCGCCTGTAGGAATGAAAGAAAAAAGAGAAAGGGAGACCAGCCACCTCACTCATTCTCTCTTCCACATTCCAATCATCCAAGGTAAGATACTGTCCCGCTAGAGGGGGGGGGGGGGGGGGGGGGGGGCACTGTTTGAGCTACCCAACTTCTTAGACAACCAACACCGGACCCATGCAAGAAGTGTCCCAGGACCTGTAGGCAACGTCCTTCAAGAAGAAGGAAGTAAAAGTAGTCTACCAAAGCCAGGAACTAGCATTCAAAATCCTATGAAAAGAGAGGTTCTTTTTAAAGGCCAGAGAGGAACTCTTCCTCTGATGTCATGTGCTCTTGCATGCAGTGTCCATGACAGGCCTTGAAGGTGAGAAGTAGGTCTGTCTAATCACCTTACGAAGCCAGAACCAAATGGTATTCTTGGCTCCGCCCATGATATCAAAAAGTCTACGACACCTAGCCTTAGGTGAAGTCCTTTTCAGATAGCAATGCAGTGCTCTGACAGGACAAGGCAATGACTCCTGAGGATCGTTGTCCACAGACTCATTTGGGGAAGGAATTGAAAACGGCTAATCTGTCACCATGAACCCCCAAACCCTGGTGTGTTTAATGTCATAACTCAGGCAATGAAGCTCTCCAACTCTCTTCGAGGAAGCAAAGGCCATTAAGAAAACTGAGGCAATGAAGCTCTCCAACTCTCTTCAAGGAAGCAAAGTCCATTACGAAAACTGCCACGAAGCTCTCTCTCTCTTCTGCCATGAAGCTCTCCAACTCCCTTCCAGGAAGCCAAGTCCATTAGGAAAACTGTCTTGAAAGTCAGTTCCCTGTCTGACAATCAACGTAGTGATTCAAATGGAGCCTGAGTGAGTCCTCAGAACCAGAGTAAGATCCCACATCCTAGGAGGCTTGAGTTCTCTTGGTGAAAAGGATTGTTTGAAACACCTTAACAACAGATTTCCCAGGATGAAACCAATACCAAGGCAGCCCTGTAGACTTTGATAGCAAAGACAGAAAGACCTACCTCACTCCTGAGAAAGATCAGAAAATCTGCTATTTGCTGAACAGAAGTTCGAAATAGAGAGAAACCCTGTCAATGACACCAATCACAGCAGACGGCCCACTTGGCCTGGTATACTGCTGACGAAGACCTCCTAAAGTAGCTGGACATCTGCCCTGCTGCTCTGCAAGAAAAGCCTCTTAACTTGTAAGACACTTGACTGTTTCCAGAATTGAAGCAATGGAGACCCAACCAACTGGTGGTACCTCTCCACATGAGGCTGGCAAAGAAGGTTGTACCAAGGGGGAATTTCTCTCAGTATGGAGAAATTATATGGAAGTTACATTTGAAGTCTTCGAAAGTTGTGTGAGTGATGCTGGGTTGTTTGTAGTTGTCGAGAATAATTGAGTCTGAATATTTTTGTTTGATGCGTCATGTTCGTGTTTGGTGTTGCTGTATGGTAGTGTGTAAGTGCACATGTGTTTTTCTGAGGAGTGAGCGAGCTGTCGACAGAGAGAGCGTAAGAGGTGAGTGGATAGTTAGCGATGGTATGCTTATTGGGCGATTGTTTTGGGTTGTCTGCTGGCATGGTTGGAGAGTCAGTCGTCTTGGATCAGTGTCTGTACTGG
This sequence comes from Macrobrachium nipponense, assembly GCF_015104395.2. Taxonomy (NCBI): domain Eukaryota; kingdom Metazoa; phylum Arthropoda; class Malacostraca; order Decapoda; family Palaemonidae; genus Macrobrachium; species Macrobrachium nipponense. The sequence goes on along the minus strand of NC_061102.1, from coordinate 38,592,168 downwards.
ACAGTCGTTTTTGACAGCGGTCTTGGATATTGTTAATGGTCAGTCGTGTTGTGTTTCTGGATTGAATTGTTGTTTGATTTGCTGTTATCATATGCATAGAGTTGTTGTGCTTGTATGTTGGGAGGTAGTTCAGCTTGGGAGTTTCTCTTGAGTTGTATAAGAGTTGTTTTAGTGGGGTGTTGTTGTTTGTGAGTGGTTGTATATAGACTCGTAAGGTTGTTTTGATGTTGTTGGCGTTCGTCTGCGCAGTGATTTGTTGGGTTGAGTTATTGTATGGTTGTAGTACTCTGTAGGTTGTTTTGTGTTGCGATTCTCGGTGGTGGTTCTCTCTCAACGACCTTATCCAGCGGACAGCACAGCTTCTTGCCTTGAAGACAGTCGTAAATGGTAAGTGTGAGTGTGTGAAATTGTTGTCTGTAGTTTTCGTTAAACCAACTGTCCTGCACTTTTTTGGCAGCCGGACTGTTTAAAGTGAATGTGGGGGGGGGGTTTCCTGATCCTTTTTTTTTTTTTTTTTTAGCTTGTGATTCTGCCACACCGGAACTGGAGACATGTCTGGGAACCACTGCCTGGGGCCACAGTGGCACCACCAAAATCATCCTGAGATCCCTGAACTCAGGTTCAAGACCTGACGGGACTGCACACACTTACGTGGGTCTTCTCCACAGGCGAAACAGCCTGTCCACTATGTCCTGATACAGACACACTCCGTACCTAGAACTTGACCCAGACAACTTAGCTTGTCAGCCACCAAATTCCTCCTGTCTGGAATGTACCTGGCCATGAGCTCCACCACAGAGTTGTCAATCGCCCAAGGGTGCACCTTGATTGTCAACGAGTGGAGCTGGTGAAACACCAACCCCCTTGTTTGTCCAACATCAGAACAAACAAGTGCCCCTCCACCCTTTCTTGAAACTCCCACAGACCCAGGACAGCTGCTTTCAACTCCCAACACGCTGTGAAGTAGCTTGTCTCCTGCACTCCACATTCCCGAAACTAGGAGCTCTTCGAGATGAACACCCCAACCTTTGGGGAAGCATCAGAGAACAGGAATAGATCCAGAGGGGGATGAGTGTAGAGGAACTCCCACTTAAGGTTCCAAATGACCAACCACCACCGTAGGTCAGTTCTTTCTTCTGCCGAAATAGGTATCTGCAGCGAAGGGAATCTCCTGCCAGGGACCAAAACTCTTTCAGTCTCCATTGCAGTGAACGAATGAGAAGACATCCATGAGGGACCAGCTTCTCACAAAATGACTAGGCCAAGAGCAGCTTACCACTGGAGAGCTGGTTGATTGTTCTGTGAAAGGAAGGAGTGTGCAACAGTCCTGACTTTCTGCACTCTGGTCCAACGTAAACCCCTTGACGATGCTGTATCTATAATCAAGCCAAGGTAAAGAATCCTCTGGCTGGGTTGAAGATTGGACTTTTTCAGTTGGGTCGATGGCCGGTTAGGCATCCCCATACCCTTGGCATTGGCCAGGGAGTAACCCCCTCTATCAACGACCCAACATCCTTCCCCTAGCCTACTTCTTGGCTCACAAGATCGAGGCTGAAAGGGGGACTGCTGCGGCTTCATCTTTGGAGGACGACTTTGTGATTGCCTGTAGGACCAGCCAATCCTGTGTCAGTGCACCATCTGTGTATCACATCTTCAAGCTACCCGAGTGACAACAAGAATCAGAATCTGATGAATGTGTCAGGAGGAGGACAACGACGACTTTGTGATTGCCTGTGGGACCACTCTGTCAGCACGCCATCTGTCTACCTCATCATCTAGTTGCATCCTAGGAAAGAGAAGCTGGGACTATAGGAGGTCTCTATTCCAGAGTGAAAACAAAGCATCAGAATCTGCCAAATGCGTCACCTTAAAAAGGGCTGCATCTCTTCTAATCAGGAGCAGGTTGACCCATAAATTGGCATCGAGATGTCCCAGGTGAGAGATGGCCTTCGAGCCAGACTAAAGAAACCTGATGAAGGAAGGTGAGCTGACAGAATCTAGTTCAGAATGACACGACATTATCCAGGAGAGCCCTCTTGTAAAGTCAATGAAAGACCCTTAGCCGTCACCTAGTCTAAGGACAACCCAGGCTTCAGACAGATCACTTCTGAATTAAGTTGCTGAGACATAAGTTAAACCATGTTCATCAAGTAGTACTTATGCCAAACAAGAGGAGGAATAAGCTTAAATGACCTATTCAAACATAGGGAATTCCTTCATCGTGAGACCAAAGAATTAACATGCGGCACTTCAATTGAGCATGGCCAGAAAAAGGAGTTCGGATGAGACTTTTGCATCCCTCCTCAGGACAAGCAAGGCCTCTATGCCCTTAAGGGATAGAAGATGGAGTCCGAGTCCTACCCGACAGATTATTGAATTCATGAATGAGATCAATAACCTATGGATCCAGCATCAGAGATCAAAGGCGGCTAAGAATGATCCTCATCCTTTCCTGTGGCCACTGGAGACCCCTCCCTCGGAGGCTGAACATCACCCCTTCTGCCAGAAGGACTATACCCACAAATGATATTATAAGATCTTGAATCCACCTTCAACAAGGGAGAATCCTGCATGCAGGCAAACGACAAACCACGTACACTGTCATGTGAAAGTCCGGGAGAAGATGATCACACTATATGCCTAGAATAATCACAATCCCAGGCTCTGGAAGGCTAACAACAAATATAGGACCTCCCAGGAGAACAAGAAGAACGCCTAGGCTTCTTGGACATGGGAGAAAGTGGTCTTTTCTGTTACACAGGGATGACAAGGCACTACACCATGATGAGACACAATCGACGACAGTCTCACATCCACAAACAACTTCATGTCCATCATTAGAAACATGTCAGTGGGATGAAGAACAGGAGAAGCTGAAGACTCTAGAAGAGGAGGTTCTAGAAGGCCCTGGATCAGCAACCTAAGAGGGGATCACCTTCAACTTCTTAATCGGAGCCTTGAGCAGAGGAAAGAGCATCACGTAAGTGAAAAGGATACACATTCTTTTTGGGAAGATGGTGATGCATCTCTCCCACTCTCAGAAGGTGAAACAACAGTTCTGAATCTTCAACGTCCGACTCCAGAGCGAGGAGGAGGAGAGGGCGATGAAGAAGAAAGGAAAGAAGCTCTTGATCAACACACTTCTTGCTAATTACTTCATGATGTCTTGCAAAAACAACAAGTTCAGCCTTTAACCATGGTCTGAAAGAATGCCTCTGATGGCTTGACAACTGATTGGGTTGTCATGGATGAAACTGGGTGTGACATCACGGGCTGAGGGGCTACTGGGAGCGACGTCACTACATTCGGACCAGCAGTTGATGGCCTCACTGATGGCACGATAAAGGGGTGACCCAGGATGCAGCATAGTTACCAATGGCATCCCACTAGGAAGCAGCAAATGAGACCCAAAGTAGTGGAGACCAGAGGTGGGGGGAATGCTAGGGGAGACGATGATGGAAGGTGAGCAGACATGAAATGGGACAATAGGCCTTCCAAGGAGAAATTACCCTCAGGCCTAGGGAAGCCCACACAAACCTGCCATCTTGTGCAATTCAGTCTCTGAAATATAGGAACAAGATGGTGCTACCTCCTCTCTCCCAGGAGGGAGATCGCTTCCCAAGAGAGAAGGGCAGTGTTAAAACAAAAAATCACTGAGCAACTCCCGATACTTCCAAGGGCGAATCAACTGAAGAAAAGGAATCAGACAGGGCATCAACAGAAGACATAGCAGAGAGAAAAATTGGCGTGAATCCTTCCAAGGAGGACGATTTTTATATCCTACAATGCTCCCTCTTCTTATAGAAACTATTTCATGATGTAACAGGCCAGGAACGACATTCTGGACATGGTTTGTTTGTTTGTATGGTGTTTTTACGTTGCATGGAACCAGTGGTTATTCAGCAACGGGACCAACGGCTTTACACGACTTCTGAACCACGTCGAGAGTGAACTTCTATCACCAGAAATACACATCTCACTCCTCAATGGAATGGACGAGAATCGAACCCACAACCACCGAGGTGAGAAGCAAATACCAAACCAACCATGCCACTGAGGCACTTCATTCTGGACATGGGTTAGTGATGTTGCAAAAATTACAATGGCACCTACTGCAAATGGTATGGGGTCAGTGATGAAGGGATCCATGGTAACAAACAAGCACTCGAGAAACCCCCCAAAATGGAAAAATGAATCACAGGCTAAGCAAAAAAACTGGCTTGGGAAAGAGAGCAAAAGCAAACATCCACTCTCCAAGGCGGATGAAGAAGACAAGTGCGTCACGGGGTTGAAGCGTAGTCGGTGACCACTATCCACCTCGTATACATGAGTTGTCAGATGCCACAGATCCCTTGCATTACAAACTTTGAATGGTTTTAACCGGTTTCCAGCTGGCACTAGAAGATTTATCCTATTGTTAAGACAAAAGGTTTGTTCCTCATAAGAACAAATAAAGGATTTAGGCTAAGTGCTGGGACCTATGAAGTTATTCAGCACTGAAATCAAAACAAAGTAAAAAGCTCTGAAAGGAATAACTGAAGGAAAACCTTGCAGTTCCACTATAAATCAATTTTTAAGAGGGTGGAAAGTAACATGGAGGAAAGAGAACGTGAACAAAGGTACAGTAAGAGGAATGAAAGGGGTTGCGACCAGGGGCTGAAGGGGGGCCTGCAAAGAACTTAAGTAATGCATACTGTGCTACTTTAGCAGAGGTCTTTATTTTTACCCCAAATTTCACTTGCAGAATGGCTATTTAAAAGGTATTTTTCAAGTCTCCGCAATATTTAGTTTTAATTTTTTAGTATCAAGCACCTTGACCAGTTCTTGTCTCTAAAACAGAATCAAAATGATTTAAGGTTGGATCCTACTTGAATTAATTTTTTCCAATTGTTTTTGTTATCACAAAAATTTCTTTTCTACTTGACTGGAAGAATCCATTCAGAGGATCAAGGGCATGCCATTTGTTATGTGTTCTATATTAAATCTAAAATACATTAGTGCCTCAGGCTTCGAAATAAATCTGTTCCAGAAGGCTCTTCGAGATGCGATTTGTTCGAAACATGAAACCCTATAGGAAGTAAGAGTATCAGGATAATTTGTTCAGCCAACCCAAAATGTCCTTTTAAAATTTTTTTTCCATTTTTATGTGTTCAAAAGTTAAATTAAGAGTGTGAAGTAATAAAACAGTATGTTATACAAAAGTAAAATTTTAGGAAAATTTTGTTTCAGTGTTCTGCAAGCTAAATATTAGATTAACAAAATGTTTGCTTAAAATGGTGAGCGGCCGGCCGGGATTGATGGAGGAGAGGCGGGATTCACTCGAAGAAACCAAAATGGTTGTAGTAGGGAAAGGGTGATAAGATCAATTGCATTCACATTTGCAAGGATAATCAAAGGAATCGAGTGTGTGTGTGTTAGAGAAAGAAATCAGCATCTGGCTGATGTGAAAACAATCCCATCACATGCATATAACTGTCGATTGTTTACACTTTGTTCTTTAGTGCAAGGAGGAGATTAATTATGCCATTACACATCAACTTACTGTTGGCAAACATTATGAGGATTTTGCAAATAAATTAGTGAAGAATGCAAGTATAGTGGAATGCAAGTAAGAGCAGGAAAGTGATCAAATAACTTCACAAGGAAGGCACTTAAGAAGTTAAATGCAGTGCCAGTGTGTTTCATGATGTGGGGACGAGTTACTTTTAGCGTTAAAAAATCATAAAAAGCAACTGACCCTCGATAGGTATTTTATTGTCCCAAGAGGTAATTCTGGTGAATCAAGTGTAAGTGAAAGCAAATTGCCAAAACAGCGACAAGTAAGGGGATTTATGGCACCCTTTCCTACTTTACAGCTCTATAACCCAGACTTACGGTGCTGTAACAGCACTAAGTGCTATATATTCCCATTAGAGGCAGTCCCCAGTTATCGGCGGGGGTTCCATTCTCAGCAGGGTGCAGATAAGTGAAAACCGCCAATTCCCAAAACTTGCTGATTTATGGCACCAATATCCGCTTAATGGTGACTCTTTTAGTTATGTTATGGCGCCATAACTATTATTGGCACCTTATAGCACTGACAACCAGAACTCGGTGTGTTATGGCGTCATAAATTGGCAATTTTCCATAAAATTTGATCGCCATTAACAGAGTCTGCCGATAACAAGAGACTGCCTGTATATAATTATGATGTATACTTGTTTTTTCCCATCTGTCCGTCCATCCGCCTGTGGTGGTCGTGCATGGCAACACTGCGTCCCTGGCTTTAAATAGTTATGCAATGTGTAAGTTTTAGGTAAATAAAAGGATATCTGGGTGTACATTTGCAACTGAAAAGTGTTTTAATAATTTACTGTATGTGAATTACACCGTTAATATTCAAAATAGGATATTGTGAAAGTAAGCTGCCTTTTTGGGGTGGCAAATGGAACAGCCAAACGCAAATTCCATTAAACAGATGTTAAACCAAGTTACGTCATATCGTACCTGGCTAAAACACACTTCATAAAAATTAAAAGTATATACTACTGATATACTTACGTGTAATGAAGTAACACAGCTTAGCAGCAGAAAGAAGCAATTTTCCCGCCACTGCGTCTGGCTGTTACGTTCACCACCCCAAAAAGGCAGCTTGCATTCAACAATAATAATATCCTATTTCAAATATTAACGGTGTAATTTGATACAGTAAATTATTAACACTTTCCAGTTGCAAATGTACACCCAGATAGCCTTTATTTACCTACAACTTACACATTGCGTAACTATTTAAAGCCAGGGACGCAGTGTTACCATGCGTGACCACCACAGGCAAATGGACGGATGGAAAAAACAGAGTATAGGTTAAGGCGATTTTCAGCTTACAGCGCCCTGCCGGGAATGAAACCCCCACCCTGGGGACTGTCTGTACAGAATTTAGGCCAAAGGTCAAGCACTGGGACCAATGAGGTCATTCAGCACTGCAACACAAGGAAAACCTCACAGTTGTATGATCAGTTGTTTAGGAGAGAATGGAAAGTAAAATGGTAGAAAGAAAATATGAAAGGAGGTACAGTAAAAGGAATGAAAGGGGTTGCAGACAGGGGCCGAAGACACTCTACAAAGAACCCTTAGTATGTCATGCCTACAGTGCACTGACAATCTGATTGTTTTTATATTGTATCATTGTTAAATTTATAGTGAAATTCCCTTTCATTTTCTTTATATTGTATCATTGTTAAATTTATAGTGAAATTCCCTTTCATTTTCTTATGTTGAATTGTTACTGCTTTTATGTACAAACAGTAATGTTTTTCCACTCTTCTCCTCTTCTCAACAATATAAATGCTCCCCTTTGGCTCCCTCCCTCTATCTCAATTCAGCTGTTAGGTTAAAAGAGAAGAGTACATCCTAGTTTAACCAGAACACTGACCTCCAGAAAGATTAGATATTTTTACATGGATAGGAACCAATTGGTTACCTAGCAACGGGACCTACAGTTCACTGTGGGATCCAAACCTCATTATATCGAGAAATTAATTTCTAACCCCCAGAAACAAATTCCTCTGATTCCACGTTGGCAGAGCGGGGAATTGAACTCGGGGCACTACCAAATCGATAGGTGAGCACATTAACTACTCGTCCAACGAGGAACTCAAGTCAGCTGTGCATCACCATGGTGACACAAACATGGTTTTGTTCATCTTTTATGTTACATTTTATTGTGAAATACTTTATTTTGTTGAATATGGTTATCATTTGAACTATATATTGTAAAGGAAAAAACATGTTAATACAGTTAATCTTGTAGGGCACAGTAGGCCATAAGTACAAGTATAAACAAGACAATCGGTCAAGTTGAAGTACGAGTATTTGTTCGACAAAATACACAAAATTTCTTCAGGATGGGTTCCCCACTATTTGAAGAGCCTATTTTGCTCCCTTTAAAATGACAGATGTCCTACAAGACATACTTGAATACACATCTTACTCTCAGTACCTTAAGGATGGTCAGTCCATCGAGATCGGACCCAACCCTGAGGGGCATGGTCTGACATGTTTTGCCTCAATCTTTTATGTCAGATACACACTGAGTTTTGCAGGTGGCGAGGCATGATATCTAACTCCACCTCTATCAAAGTTTTAAGAACAAAATTGTCCATAATCAAGATATATTTAGTCATCATCATGAACTCTGCTGAGAGAGAGAGAGAGAGAGAGAGAGAGAGAGAGAGAGAGAGAGAGAGAGAGAGAGAGAGAGAGAGACAATGCCTCTTAAGCTGCCATCTTCTATGGCCATCCAAGGTATGAGGTTAAAGTAACTGCTTGGTATATGAGGTTAAAGTAACTGCTTGGTATATGAGGTTAAAGTAACTGCTTGGTATATGAGGTTAAAGTAACTGCTTGGTATATGAGGTTAAAGTAACTGCTTGGTATATGAGGTTAAAGTAACTGCTTGGTATTTCCATATGATCATCATCATTCTTATTACCACAATCACTTTAATTTAAATCTTAAGTACAAGATTGTTCATGTATAATAGTGGTGTAAATGTTTACTCAATACCAGCTGATTAGACTAGTAAAAATGGTTACTTACAAATACACTATTCTTTTTATACATAGAAAGTGTGCACCACCAAATTTAAACAACATGGCAAACTAGTGTAATGTGGTGCATTACACTGTGATGTTATTCAGGTGGCATTTTTTTTCCTTGTTACTTGTACACAGCCTTGCTGCACAAACACAATGTGTACTATATACATAAATACAGTGTTAATGGATTCATAGTATGTGATGATACAATTACTTTAATGTAAATACTGTTATAGTTTGGTAGGCTAGCCTATTTTGAATAATGTCTTGTGGAAGACATTTAACTTGCTATTGTAGCATAGTGGTTCCCCGCTACATTGCATATTATCAGCAATCACTGCTTTGGTCAATTGCTGGTTTTTCTAAAAATATACTTTGGAAATTCGCTAATTCACAGTTTTTCATAGGGCAATATTCACGAATTATTGTATTTTCATGAAAACACTCTCTCTGATTATCACACACATTTTAACAGTACACAAGAGAATATTTTATCAGTTGATGTTTCATCTCTAATCACTGAAAAAATGTTTTAAAATCTGAATTTCATATGCTCTCTCTCCTGAATGACATTATTTTCTCTTCTGAATGACATTAAGACTTTCTTGTGTCACCAGACAATGGCAAAAACCAAAACTGGATGTAGGCTTAAGAATAAAAATGGACAATTCTTGGTTACAGTCCCCTCCTACAGAACCTGGCAATGAAGATGGTCCTGGATTACTTACAAATTTAGTGAACGTTAGTTGTGCAAGTTGTAATTTCTTATGCTGATACCATACATTAATTGAGCCTGATTAACTGATAAAACCCCAGTGAGGCATGTTTCCTAACAAAGAAAGCCCTTACCATATGGGAAGCTTCCTTCAGGCCTACAATTTTTCAAGAAGCCAAGTGTCTATTCATCTTTGACAGACAAGCCTGCAAATTTAAGTATTATCCCCACATCATCATTAGATAAGAATGAGGAGTAGAGAATTAAAAATCATAGTGCATAGAAACTGGGCCAGGAAAAGCAACAGGTCCTTGGCCTTTGGAATACTGTTGACAGAGTTATTAAACTTGAACCAGTGATTCAGTAGAAAAGATTGTTGCTTCTAAAGACAACACCATCCACCTCTGGGCAACAAAATCCGACAATATACTAATAGAGGCACCGTACACTAACCCGGAACGCACAGAACAAAAATACCTTCTTGTAAATATATCTTGAAGGAACTTGTGTGACTGAGGATGTACTGGTAATAGGAATAAGTTTCTGCATGTCTACCACAAGTCTTACCATTCTTTGGAAAGGCACTAAACCATGCTAGAAAACCAAAGTATAGGGACAAACACTTCATGTAATTCAGTCTCAAAACGTCCAAGAATGACCACCTCTCTGCAATTGCTTATAAGTAGAGCTATGAAAGAGGTAAAATCCCAGTGAATTACTACTACCTGGTCCATTCATTCTTCCTAATACAACCTCCTCCTAAAGAGAGAGAGACTTCTGCTGAAGAAGACAAAAGAACAGCTATAGGATATAAAACAATTGAAGGATAATCAAGAAAGAATCATAACTCCCCTTCACCATCTCCACCATGTAAGCATGCCAGGAGCTTCACAGTTGTCCATCTACCAGACCCTGAGGGCCGCACTTATCCCCAAAAGGTGTAAAACAAGACTGTACTAATATATACATCTCCCTTATTGCCTTAACCTGAGCAGCATAAGCAGACAGAAGCAAAAGTGTTATCACTTCTTCCAAACTGGGTTAGTATAAGCATGGAACATCAGCCTGCAGCATCAGAAATGAGTTAAAACTCTTCCTTGCTAAACTCCCACTGGCGCCAAAACCTTACAGCTGGCTTCACAAACTCCATTCAGCATGTCCTAATCACCTGTCAATCTCAAGTTTGTCTCTCCACAGGAAAGAGAAAGAAACTAAACCTCCTACTGAAGACAGTTTAAGTGCCAATAAGCATTAGTCATTAGAAGTGTGAACATTTTTTTTCTCAGCTTCAGCTACAACTGCAGCTTAAATTTATCAGGACTATATTTCCTTGCCAATATTCTCTCCACACCAAATAAATGTATGTAAAAATATGCAAGGCCTGTTCTACTTAGTCATTTGTAAAGTAACTACAGTAAATTAGCATCATGCAAGCAAAAAATTGTTATCAGATTTGGTTCGGTTGTTGTAGCAAAACAACTGTTGTTGTTCAGTTGTTTAATGCTGCAGCATTTAAGCAGCGACTATGTTACTAATGAAACTTTTATCATTCACATTTCATACAAAGCCAATATTTACCAGTAAGTTCATGGAACTACCATGCAGACCAAAATAAATAATTATGGTAAATGATTAGGCAAATGAAACCCACCAATTTTCATTAAAGAGTTAGTACATGTTAGGGCAAAATATCTAGCCGTGACACTGTCTAAGGTATCATTAACAAGTCTAGGGCAACGTAAGGTGGATTGTGATGCCCGTACACTTTTGAATTTCGGTTAGCAGTGATTTTCAGTTAGTGCCAGGACCCCAGGAACGGAAACCCTGTTGTTAACCGGGACTACCTGTTTGAAAGCATTCCTATATGATACATCGTTAGAAAGCTCTGAAAGAACCTTAGATACTATAAACATTGTAAATTTGAAAGAGAAACATACTATAAACATTGTAAATTTGAAAGAGAAACATTAAGTAAACATGGCAGTAGCAAGATATTTGCTGATAGCCAAAGAATTAGCATGCAAAGAACTAACATGCATTTCAACAGAGAAAGAGGAATAGGCTAATAGATGAGAAATTAGAATAATCAAAACATGAGAGATTAGTTAACCATCGACTGAGTCGACGTACTATCAGAATAAGTAAAACTTGCTAGACACATTATCATCTCAATAAAACTGTCTATACCCGAATTATTATCAATACTACTACTATGTATGCTAACAACCTCAAATTAGGAGCTATGATGGCAGAATGTGCATACAGAGCAAAGACTAACATTTACCAAAAGGTCCTTAGGCAAACGTGTTAAAACAAGATTCAGACCATGAAAAGGGCAAAGTAGGTATTGAAGAGCACAGAACCCCAATCACTCCGAGAACCGATCCGGTTCCCTGGTAGCTGACACTTCTCAAAGGCACACTATCGCAGGGCAGTTCAAGGTTCTGGCTACACACAGGCGAGTGCAACAATACCTTACTTCTAACAGGGGATCATGAAAAAGCATGCACACTATGGAGGGATTTGGAACGTTCCGTCACGAATTGAGTTCAAGTTGTATTAGAACTTAAAATAAGTTTAATGCCATGTTCTTACTTCTCGATATGCTTTTCCTGAACTGAACAGGGAGGAAGAGGTGGAGCTACAAAGGATGTCCCAATTTTAGCTACCAACCTGCCTAGCATGAGTAGGGATAGCTGCAGATGAAGGGACGCTAGGTATGACATGACAGAACTTACTGGTTAAGTCCTGACCTAACTAATTGCCTTTGGAATCTATCTTTCCTATATCTGACATATTAAGGCATACAGGCCTCAGAACAATCCCCCTACATTCTTCACATCTAGTTCCAAGATCACACACTGGACCCCTGCAACTGGTACAAACCAAAAATTGATCTACTTCAAATTCCAATATCCTGCTTACACCAAAATCATTCCTACATAGCCTATGTTAAGAGATACAGCTTCAGTGATAACAGGACACCGAAGGTGACTAGTTCAAGCTGAACTAGTTGTTCCCAAAATAGCACCACTGGAGAGGCGTTCAAACTTTTCGGTGCTATCCATCCTGATCAGATTAGCATATGTTCAGTATCATATGTTCAGTATGTAGTCTCTAATTCGAACTCTGGAGAGTAGGCTCCATAGAGTTCCTCTTTCCCTTGTTCATCCCAGTGTTAACCCAGGAGAGAGAGGAGAGAGAGAGAGAGAGTAGAGAGAGAGAGAGAGAGACGAGAGAGAGAGAGAGGGAGGAGAGAGAGAGAGAGAGAGAGAGAGAGAGAGGAGCATTGACTGTTCTTGCCCGCTCTTCTCTGAACTTGCGGTGTTCTCACTCTGTCAAACAAAGCATTCATTTCCTACAACTGTTTCATTCATGCGAGTGAAAGTTGAGCGGAGTTAAATACAGTAAAAGCTGGCAAAAACTTGCCACACATCTATCTTCTCTGTGATCGAACCTCATGAAGAGGACTACACAGAGAAACTCCTCCTATCTCTTTCAGATGCCTTGTCCCAAGGGACAGCGGCATTGATCTTGGCACCTGAAGAATAGCCATTCCTGGCTTTCACAGGCAAGTCCGAGCCGCCAACGCAGATCGTTCCCTTCTCTCACCCAGCACCAATCATGATGGAGAGAAGACTTCCTATCACTGACTGTGGATGTACAAACCCCTTTGGAGATTGAACATTCGGAGACTTGTACACAAGTACCCAACACAGCCCCAGTTACATGAGCAGCACCCTTGGAATCAGACAGGAGAACAAACCTAGGTTCAAACTCTTGTGGCTCCTGAAACACTATATTTTGGGAATAGCAACCAAGGTCCCGCTACGAAAGGAGCAGGTGAGCCAAAGACAGCCAACTGCTCCCACCCCAGGGGAAAGGATGCAGACCCTTAGAAGTCTTGAGGTGAGACTTCTTAGGGGGCAGAGAAATTACCTTCCTCTTCTTAGGCTGTGGAAGCCTTCAAGAGGAAGATGATGACCCCTGTGAAAACTCACTGCAACACAGGACGGGAGGGTGCTATATCATGGCATGGGACCGCACTGATCAAGAGCAGAGAATTCATTCAGTAGAGCCGAGCACTCAGCTTGGCAGAGCTGGCTGGTCAAGCCAAGTCGAGTGAGCTGAGCAGATCACAACTACATAATTATGAGTGGTAATTGTCAGCAAAGAACTATCACTTCTTTCCAAAGAATTCAAGTGCTCAGCGAGGCCCCCAAAATTTTATCAAATGATCATCAGGGAGGGCTCCCTCCTCTACTCTGGTAGAAATCGAGGAGGAACAGGCATATAACCAGTCCTATATGCAAGCTTTTAGACTGGAATGCAAGTACAATTCAATAGAATGTGCACTAGTCTTTGAAAATGCAAGGACCCATAGGGGACTGAGAATTGTAATCTGTCCAAAGGACAGAAAGAGCCAGGGGGAACGTAGTCTCCGGGCATTTAAATCCTATGAATCTAAACACCAGATGTAGAGACAGTGAGAGGTCCCTCCGTCATTGACAGAACGTCCTTCCTCAACAATGTGGATGTACATCTGGTGGGACCCTCAGATCCATCCAGGATAGTTCCCAACGCTGAATCCTGCAGAAAGCACTGCAAGATCCCTCGTATTCACCTCGCCCCTCCTGTTGTAGCCATAGGAGTACAGTGGCCCCCCTTATTTGCTGGGGATGTGTACCAGACGCCCCGCCCCCAATTGTTTACATCCGCAAATAGTTGGAACCCTTAGAAAAATGCTGAAAATGGCCTATTTTGGTAACACTCAAAAAATAACCCACAAAAAGTGCATTTTGTGATGAAATTGATAAAAAACCAGGACTTTCTGGATATTTCTCAAAGAAAAATACTGCAAATAAAGTAATACCCCGAACTTATGCGAATTCACAATAGCACAAATTTTTCATTGGAACCTAACTAATTATACGAGTTCTTCACAATAGTGCGAACATTTGCGAACCCTCCAGAAGCACTGCAAAACCCTGCAAAAGTGTTTGATTAATTTATTATGCAAATTTTTACATTTTAAAGCTTTTCTGCATAAAATATTTATTAAAAATGTATTATTTTTATTTTTATACATGCATAAATATGCAGTTAGTGCATATAAGTACTTTTAAAAGATGTGATACCCACTCACAAAGTTACTGCACTTTTCAAAGATGATATCCCTTCAGAAACTTTAATTTATGAAGAACGTACTAATATACTACAATTAGTATAAGTTTTCATGCTTTTAAGTGTAAAATCAGTACGGAGATTATCTGTATGCTTTTTATATTTTTGAAAATAATACAAAGCCAATGGGTAATTCAGTATTAGTCACTATATAAGAATTCCATGATCGACTAGTGAAACATCGAGTTGTCATTCTGTGAAAATTACTTTCTTACCCTCGGAGAAAAGTGCAGGTACAATCTGTATGTACTATGTTATGTAATTACAGCACATATAGTTAATGTACTTTCAGAAGATGCGATCTCACACTAGTTCATGATTTAAAATTTATTTAATTTTACTTTCACCCTCTGCAAATAGTACTCATGTACATAGTACGTCTTCTTAATTTTATTTAACTGTGTGACTTTGTTATGACTGACTTACGAATTTTATCCAGTGATGCAAAAAAAACTTTTACTCTGACAGAAAAAGAAAATGGCATCCCATGAATTAGGGGTAATGTTAGTATATGTACGAAAAGTGGAAATGTATGTACATAGTTACTGTAACTATTTTTATGCTAACCAGTTATTCCTTTTTTAAGGGTAATGTATTAAACTAACTTTTAAATCAAATTACAGTAACTTTAATTTCATTTAAAAGTTAGCCTAATACTTAGGGAGCATGATTAGGGTCACCTTTAGTGTGCAAACTCTATAAGCCAGCATTTATTAGCAATTTCAGAGACCATGCCAAACTTACACGAAACCTCCCCTTGTGCGAGGGGATCTGGCACCTTAAGTTTGGGGTTTTACTGTAGGCAAATTTCCAGCGAATAATGGGTAGATGTGGTCCAGAGAGATACCTGTGAATCCAGAGAACGCAAATATGGGGGCCCCACTGTAGAGGGAGTAGGTGGGGAAAATTAGATGTTCTCACTCGCCTTGCTGGCAAAACTAGCAGGAGAAGCGTGTCGCGGGCAACCATCTTCACAGGACTTCTAAGGGTCTGCTCCCTCGAATTGAGGAGGCAGTTAGGTCTTCTGTTGGCTCGCCTGTTCCTTTGAGAACAGAAACCGTCATGCTGTCTCCAGGGTTGATGTGACAGTCCCACAGGATCTTGAATGTGGTGAGACTGGTAGGGGTTCCCCATTCAGTCCTCTTGGAGAGTTTTCTCAAGAGGACTGAACGGGGAACCCCCACAGGACTGTCACATCAACCCTGGAGACAGCATGACTGTTTCTGTTTTCAAAGGAACAGGCGAGCCAACAGAAGACCTAACTGCCTCCTCAGTTCAAGGGAGCAGACCCTCAGAAGTCCTGTGAAGAGACTTTTGAGTGGGGGGAGGAAAGACTACCTTCTCCTTTTTTGGTAGGGAGCCTTAGAAGTCGAAGGGGAGGAAAGAAAATTATGATGATTACGAAGAGGAAGATGACACTTGACGAGCTCTCTTCCACCTTGACTATTTCTCCAAATTCTGCAAGACTTCTACAGGATGAGGCACATTTACCAACAGAAGTAGTTGATAACCACTGGCAGCCGCCAAGGCGCTGTCCAGCAACGAAACTCCAGGATAACAGTGGAAAATGAATAAGACTTTCAGGAGGGGAACAGTACACACACTCGAGGACCAATATCACAGCATGCTACGAGTTACAGGTACAAGTCCGAGGTTAGGATAGCCAACATGAAGAGATATCCAACCATCTACTGCAGTAATTAACTTTCACCACTGTTAGTCTGTAAAAGGAAGCCAATATGATTAAAACAAAACAAGGATACTCATCTCACATGCAAGGGCACCACTCTCCAAAATGAGAGATCCCTCAAACACCAACAACACAGTACCCCCCTCTCTCTTCGTCCAGCAAGCTACCGAAAGGACGAAAGAGAAGAGGAAATACCAGAAGAAAAACAAAGGACAAACTTCTGAAGTAAATGTAATTTCAAATGAATATACTTTCTCACCCTAACATTAAAGGGCGAAAATATGTAATAAGGGTGTAGGCATGCCCTTGCCAGGCTGATCCTTAACAGCAAAATGTAGAAGAAAGGTGGACCAGCAAGGATATCACAAAGATAAAGTGGGTTTTTTTTGGGTGGCCCTTAAGCTTTCTAGGTAAAAATGTACCTATGGGTTTTCGGTTGAGAGGGTCTTGATATTAATTATTAGTCAATTAATTATTATTAACATCAAACTATATATATATGTATATATATATATATATATATATATATATATATATATATGTATATCTATATCTATATGTGTATATATATAGATATATATAATTAATTCAAAATAATAAAAGAAAGATCCCACTAGGAAAATTATGATTAACGGCTAGTCAGCATATATATATATATATATATATATATAATATATATAGTATACTATCTATGTGTAGATATATAGATATTATATAATTAAAATTTTAAAATAAAAATCCACAAAAATTATGATTAACGGCTAGTCAGCAAGAGCTCACAAACATACATCTTCATTTGAAGACAACCAAAAGCAAAGTGGAGAATTTAATGGCTGCTTCCAGCCTACGCTGAAAGTCATTCCTAATGTAAAGGAACGAGGGTTTGTATATCATGTAGGAACAATTTCATGTTTGGTACTGATGTTTACATTATGAGCATAATGTCCAATTCTGAAAAAAACATTTAGCAATAATTCATTATAGCACCTGTGCCTTTAATCTATGCCACCGTGATTCCAATATAAAAACTTACTAAAGTGGTCTTGAACTGATGCTTATTCATCATACATAGATTCCAACCCACAGCAGCAAGAAGAGAATACCAAATCCCATAAAAACCGATGCAACTAAAGCTATCAAACACTCCTGCAAAAGAAAATCCCAATATCAACAAAAGAATATCTATATGATAAAGTTTATGACAAAAAAAAAAAATGATATTTTCATGATAAAATAAAGTTTCACATATACTTACCGAACAGTTACATAGCTTATAGCTTCTTACCTACGGCAGTCGAAATTCAAATTGTTGGCGCCAGCGGCGTTGCTATCTTAAGTATAGGTGATACAAGACCCGCCCACATCCGGGAACCCTGGGTACTGCTAGCCTTCTACCGTCAATTTTCGTTTAGCCGACACGTCCATCTGTGGGGAGGTGGGTGGCCTTTGATTATGTAACTGTTCGGTAAGTATATGTGAAACTTTATTTTATCATGAAAATATCATTTTCACATAAGTGTACTTACCGAACAGTTACATAGCTGAATCCAAACTACCGGAAGGAGGGTAGATGGACTCAATAAAAATGACAGTAAGACCACATTAAACAGCAAATGTTGCAGTACCCTACCTTGTGAGAGAGCAGCTGCAGGAGAATACTGCCTCTGGTTGGCGCTCTCATCACTCGTAGGAGACGTGGCAGTATAGGCCAGGGTCGTCCCTACTTAGTGGGATTTTGTAACCATGGACAAGGACCGTTGGTTGACAAAATATTAAAAAACAGATAATGCCCTTGCCCTGGGCTTCAGAAACCAGATAAAACAAACAGACCATCACCTATACCAAAAATAATGACATACTCAAAAGTAATAAATAAGATCTGGAGGTTCTCCAAAGCACTATGAGCCTCCAGTCTGCCCACGACTCAACAACCTATAACAAGGCGAGGAGACAGTAGAGGATAGAAAGTTCCCCTATGTTTCCTTTCCCAACACCATGCCCGCTACCGACAAGACCCAATTTACAACAACTATCATAGGTAGCCTCTACATTCTTCAGGTAAAATGAGGCGAACACAGATCTCGATCTCCAAAACGTAGATTGAAGAATCGAGGAAAGCGACATATTGTTGCTTGAAGCTTAAGGATGTCGCCACTGCACGTATTTCATGTGCTTTCACCTTAAGCACATTTAGAGTCTGATCTTGGACTTGAGAGTGTGACTCCAGTATCAGACTTCTCAAAAAGAACGAAATAGCGTTCTTGGAGAGGGGTTTTGCAGAATTCTTAACCGAACACCAAAGTCGGTCGGAATTACCTCTAACGGATTGTGTCCTTGACAGGTAACATTTCAGAGCTCTGACAGGACATAGTAAATATTCTCGTCCATCGGACCCACTATATTAGATAATCCCTTAAGTACAAAAGTTTATTTGCCATGGGTTAGAGGGAGATTCGTTCTTTGCTAAAAATTCGTTAACAAAAGAACAAACCGCATTACGATTTTTTGAACCCCACCTCTTTGTGGATGGCTTGTAACTCACTCACTCTTCCTGCTGCTAGCCAAAGCGAAGAGAAAAAGTGCCTTCCTCGTTACATCTCTCAAAGACGCTTCACGAAGTGGCTCGAATCGTGAAGACATCAGAAAAGTTAAAACTACGTCCAAGTTCCAGTCCACACTATCCTTCTTGGATACTTTTACTGTATTAAAAGATTTAATTAAATCTCCAATATCCTGGTTAGAGGAGATGTCAAGCCCTCTATGCTTAAACACTGAGGACAGCATAGCTCTGTACCCTTTAATTGTCGATACCGACAAGTTCTTAACTTCTTTAAGGTACAGCAAAAAATCAGCTATTTCTGTCACAGAGGTTTAGAAGACGAGAAATTATGTCTTCTGCACCACGTCCTAAAGACTCCCCACTTTGATTGGTAAAGCTTGGCAGAAGAGCTTCTTCGACAGTTAGCAATAGCCTCTGCCGCTCTACGAGAAAAAAAAAACAAAACCCCTTAGCTCTGACGAGTTTCCGGACAGTCTGAACCCTGTCAGTGACAGAGCGCGGACAAATTCTGATGATACCTGTCGAAGTGGGGCTGTTTGAGTAGCCGAGGATACTGAGGAAGAAGTCTGGGATGGTCTATAACCAACTTGAGAAGGTCTGGAAACCACTCTTTCCTGGGCCAGAATGGTGCTACCAACGTCATTGACACATTTTGATGTGAGAGGAACTTGTTCAACACCACTCTGATCATTCCAAATGGGGGAAAGGCGTAAACGTCTAGACCCGTCCAATCCTGAAGCATTGCGTCGGTCTTCCAAGCAAGAGGATCTGGAACTGGGGGGGGAACAAAAGATCGGAAGTCGATTGTTCCTCGACGTGGCAAACAGATCCACTGAAGGTCTTCCCCAAAGTTTCCACAGTTCCTGACAAATTTTGTCTTGCAATGTCCACTCCGTGGGAAGAACTTGGTTTACTCGACTGAGTTCGTCTGCCAGTACATTTAACTTCCCCTGTACAAACCTCGGAACGAGGGAAATATCCCGATCTTGAGACCAGAGAAGGAGATCTTCTGCGACTTTGTTGAGGGAGAATGAATGGGTTCCTCCCTGATTCCTGATATAAGATAGAGCGGTGGTGTTGTCGGAGTATACTGCCACTCTCTTTCCCACGACCAAAGGAGCGAATGCTTGCAGACCGAACCAAATCGCCTTCAACTCCTTCATGTTGATGTGATTCAACCTCTCTTTCTCTGACCATAATCCTGAGATCTTTTTGGTCCCTAGGAGAGCTCCCCACCCTCTGTCCGATGCGTCGGAGTATAATTCTACGTCTGGGTTCCTTAATGTCAGGGAGAGACCCTCCTGCAATCTTTCCCCCGACATCCACCATCTCAAGTCGTTCTTGATCTCTTCCGACACTGGGAACGAATACGTGTCTGGTTGAGACTTCCGACACCAACTCGCTTTGAGATAAAACAGAAGAGATCTCATGTGAAGACGACCCAACTTTACAAACGTCTCTACTGATGATAACGTCCCTAGAAGACTCATCCATTCCAAGGCGGAGGAGGACTGACGATTCAGGAATTGGCTCACTTTTTTGAGGCAAGATTCTATTCTTTTCGGGGACAGAAAAACCCGAAAAGTCCGAGAGTCCAGAATCATCCCCAAATAGGGGATCTTCTGGGACGGCACTAATTGAGACTTCTCCAGGTTGATGAGAATTCCCAATTGACTCGCTAATGACAGTGTCTTCCGTAAATCCTTCACGCACTGTGTCCTCGAACCCGATCTGAGAAGCCAGTCGTCCAGGTAAAATGCTGCATTTATGCCCAACATATGCAGCCATTTCCCCAATGGATGCAAGAACACGAGTAAATACTTGACCGGGGCCCGTCGAAAGGCCGAAACAAAGGGCTCTGAATTGATACGTCCTCCTCTCGAAACAAAATCTCAGGAACTTCTTTGAACTCTGGTGAATCGGGACATGAAAGTAGGCGTCCTTCATGTCCAGGGACACCATCCAATCGCCTGGGCGAAGTGCCGACATCACAGAATGATTTGTTTCCATATTGAACTTTGTCTTCAGCACAAAAAGGTTCAATGCGCTTACATCTAGCACTGGCCTCCAACCTCCCGAGGCTTTGGGAACTACAAAGAGTCTGTTGTAGAATCCCTGAGAACTGTCGAGGACTTCCTCTATTGCTCCCTTCTTGATGAGTGTATTGACCTCTGCTGCTAAAGCCAAAGCTCTCTCTGATCCTGGAGAATATGCTGTTAAGCTGATTGGTGTATCGGAGAGAGGAGGATCTAAAAACAAAAGGAATCGAGTATCCCTCTCGAAGAACTTGAACTACCCATTGCTCTGCACCTCTTCGACTCCATTCTTCCCAAAAAAGATGGAGTCTTGCCCCTACTTGCACGTGAAGGAACGGCTTCTCACTTGTCCGAAGGTTTGGGGGGAGGTTTCTTTGAGGACTTGTACTGTGGACGCAAATTAGTCCTGGGTCGTTGCCACTTAGGTTTATTCCCTCGAAAGGGATGCTTCTGAAGAGGAGAAGACTTAGCTCCTGTCGCAGTAGGCTCTTTCGGACGTCTGGAAGACTGAAGAAGGAGATCATTAGTAGATTTCTTTTCTAAATCCGAAAGAATTTGCTGAATGGTTTCTTCAGGGAAAAGATGAGATTTACAGAGAGGAGCAAACATGAGAGCCGACTTCTGGTTATTAGCGACTCCTTTAGACACGAAAGAACACCACCTTTCTCTCTTCTTCATCACTCCCATTGTGAAAAGGGCTGCTAATTCTCCTGACCCATCTCTACAGCCTTATCGCCACAGGACAGAACTCCTAACCAGTCTGTGGCAAAATCTTCTTCTAAAGACTGACAGTCTTCAATCTTGCAAGCTAAAGAGGCAATAGTCCAGTCCAAAAAACTAAATACCTCAAATACTTTAAAAATATTCTTCACCAAATGGTCCAGCTCTGAAGAAGAAAACAAAATTTTAGCTGACGAAAAAGCTGCTCTTCGGTGTGAGTCCACTTAAACCGGAGAAGTCTCCCTGGGAGGAGGCAGACACTCCCAAAGAAGGAACTTCTCCAGTTGCGTAGAAGCGATACGCTTTACTCTGAAGCTTAGAAGGTGGGAAAGCAAACGAAGCCTTACCTGTTTCCCTCTTCTTAGAAAGCCACTCTGTTGACTCCTTAAGGGCCTGCTTCGAGGACTGAGAAAG
Organism: Macrobrachium nipponense; assembly: GCF_015104395.2. NCBI lineage: Eukaryota > Metazoa > Arthropoda > Malacostraca > Decapoda > Palaemonidae > Macrobrachium > Macrobrachium nipponense. Next base: position 38,570,273 of record NC_061102.1, on the reverse strand, counting down.
AACCAGTTTAGGTAGACACGAATACGCTGTCTTCCTATCTTTAACGAACATTGAAGGCGGTGAAGACGGAGAAGCAGGTTCAAAGTAATCTGGATAAGTGGACAGGAAAAATTTAAGAAGACTCGAATAAGCCGACGAATCCTTGTCATCTTGATCCAAAGCTTCCTCTACAGACTGCACGGAAGCAGAGTCGAAATCAGGCTTATGGTTCTACCCCCGGTGCGGAGGATTTCAACAAACTCATAAGATCCTGGAAATGCTTCTTAAATGGAGCTAAGGTAGAATCGTCTAACACTGTAGCAGTCGATGGTCTTTCAGTCGAAGAACGATTCTTTCTAACAGGTGAAGTCTTCGCACCACAAGTCGACACAGGCGAACAACAGTCGAAATTCCTATCGACTCACGGCGAGGGGAGTCGAACAAAGACGAGCGAATACGCTTCTCTGGACAGTAATACGGAGTCGAACGAGGCGACCGAGCCGAATGAAACTGCGACCGAGACTCGCTTGGGAGAGTCGAGCGATCGTGAATTATCACAAAGTCTAGTCCGAGAGCCATTGCTTTTAGCCGAAAAATGCGACCTGCGGAGGAGATTCACTAAATATCACATCCGGAGCAAAACTACACGAAGGTTGAGGACTCCAATGCCTCTTAGACTTCTTAACAAGGAGTCGGTGGACGAATCACCCGCAAGAATCGAATGTCTTTTTAACGGTCGAGACACCAAATCACCTCGCCTTTTGCGCACTGGCGATTGCACTTCCGAATCAGAAGACAGACGAGAATCACAAACACTAACACCTTTCCACATCTTTTTGGACGACACCCGCGAGTCGACGGAGTCGACGGCTGACCGTGGGCAAACTCCCCCAGACTCCTTCCGACCTCCGGTATGTCTTCTCCCGGTTGCGGGGGAGCGGGACAGTGACCTTCGTCTGGGAGTCGAGGGGGAACGGACAACCGCCTCCTCAGGCGGCAACATTAACACTTTGCACTGCACTAGATTTCACTGTACTATCTACGAAAGCTTTAAAAGACATTCCTAACTTCATAACTGATTCAGCTAACACTTCGAACTTTTTATCCATCCATTAGACTCAAGCAAGGCAATGGTGTTGGGTTGTCGGAAACATGGGCAACTTGAACAGGGGTAATCAAAGGAGAAGTAGGAGGACTATTAATTGGAGAAATATTCTCTAATAAAGGAGAGGCAAGAGGAGACTAATTTGTCTCCGAAGGAACAGGAGTAGTTTCTAACCTATTCTTACTACTAGCCCTAAGAGCTGCTTCCTCTTACTATCTTTCTCCATTTTCTCAGCATGCGATCTAACCGCCTTCCATCCCTGTTCATCCAATTCTTTACATTTCATCACATGTCACATCCATACCATTACAATTTTGTCCTCTGCATTTAGTGCACTTAGAGTGCGGATCGTGACATAACTTAGCTAATCTTGTTTTGCAGCCAGCGCTGCAAAACCTTACAGCAGATGAACTAGAATCTGACATAATTAGCAATAATGACGAAAAACTGAATAGAGATAGCTAACTGGCAAGAAAAAACCAAAACTGTACATCACAAACAAAAACCAAAATCCAAAATGGCGACGCAGGAGACTGCAGCGAAAATCTCACAGGTGTTTTACCCCTGTGAGCGGCAGAAACGAAAATTGCTGTAGAAGGCTAGCAGTACCCAGGGTTCCCGGATGTGGGCGGGTCTTGTATCACCTATACTTAAGATAGCAACGCCGCTGGCGCCAACAATTTGAATTTCGACTGCCGTAGGTAAGAAGCTATAAGCTATGTAACTGTTCGGTAAGTCACTTATGTGAAAATATAATTCTTAATTGGTGACTCAAAAAGTATTGAGGGAGAATTTGTACCTTATACATATAATAAACATTACATTGGTGTCCTTTCAGTAAACTTATGGAGATGTATGATCACATCATAAAAAGCACCCATCCATGCCCACAGCTTTATTAGAAGAATAACTGTAAAATTCTAATTTAATTAAGTATGCCCGTAATGGGCATCCTTGCATCCCATGAGAGAAAAGTAAAAGTATCATACCATGAGAGAAAAGTAGAAGTATCATAGACAAAAATTTGGTCAATGTCATTACATGTATGTTTCCTAGAAAGAACATTTTTATTCACAAAATGGTGTTGTTATAATAATAATCAGGGTTCCTGACAATTCTTGTGATGTCTTTAGGTACAGGCAGTCCCCAGGTTACGGTGGGGTTCCGTTACCAGCAGGGAGCTGTAAGCTGAAAATCGCCTTAACCCAAACCCTCATAATTATAGTAAGAATAAATAGCACTTGCAGCGCCGTTACAGTGCCGTAAAGCAGGTAACGGTGCTGTAAATCCACTTATGGGACTGAAAAATTATGGCTAACAGCGCCATGAGGCAAGTGCCGTCCGGAACAATGTAACCTGGGGACTGGCTGTACTTAAAACCAATATGTATATTTTACTGCCCAGAATGTTAACATCCAGAATAAAACCCACACACAACACAATTTCAAACATTACATACAGCAGAAACAAAAAATTAATAGCATTTAGCAAATCATAAGTACTCTCCCAGAATGCAGATTGCCAATTACAAAGATAATGACATTCACTCCTACATACCTTAAAGAAATCACGAGTTAATTTTGTTGATGTGACCTCATACACGAAAAACCATGCTGTGAAGAATACTCCTATGGTCATCAACACAAGGGTGAGATGAGGATATATTGCTGGATTAACTGGTGAAACATATCTTGACATAGATTCTATCCCAATCTGAAATAGTCAAAATCAATAACTATAGGTACACATTTTTGTAAACAAAATTAAATAAAATATAAATATACATTTTTGTAAACAAAATTAAATAAAATATAAATATAAAGTTTAAAAAATAAGTACAGCAGTATGCGTATAATGCTAATACAGAATTCAACTGAAAAACGAAAGTACAGTATTAGAATACAAATACTATGCTAACACAATTAAAAAAAACCTATGGCTAAAAATAAAAAACGTTGCTGTCAACCAAAGCCCCTGTACATGTATTACTTTTGATTCATAAGCAATAAGTGCAACCTGCTAAATCCTTACTCATTTGATATTTTATAATCAGAACAGGTCCAACCTGCTGGGATGGAGGCAAAAACAGAATTTTCAATAAGGTTGGTTTCATGTTTAAATTTATTGACATCATCTAAAGTATCATGTTAACTTTTCCCTCTGTGGGAAAAGTTGTGCTCTTTCTGCCTAGACTATTAGGTTTAAGTCTTCAACTGGCCTATTTTTTCATGATTTTCTGGACCAATGGGAATTTTCTTATATTCATTTTCACTCATAGATACTGAATATTAATCATTCTAGGAGATACCTAACACCAATGCCACTCCCACTAGATGTGGCTTTATCAACAATATCACTTTGACTAAATATTCTCTCTTATCTTTTGATCTTTATATAACTTGACTATCTCGACTTCAGTACCAAGTACTATACTATAATTATTACTTTGAGATCACCACCATGAAATTTGTCTACATGTATCTTGTGGTTTTGTCTAACCTTTATTGCATCCCAGGTCTTGTAATATATCCAAGGTTCGGCCTTACAATAAAAAAAAAAAATTAAACCATACTCATCATTTAACAACAAATCCCATATAGTACAAATGCATGATATTCGCTGCACAAGATCAGATCAGGTAAAGAATAGCAAGTTACGTTAGATAAATCTGGGATAAAGGTTAAGTACACTGTCTAGTAGTAACCCAAAACATTTATTTTAGTATATTTGATGATACCGTCTGTTCCAGCAAGCTGCTGAGTAGAGCAGAAAGTGAGTACTCTAGTTTTGGTGGAGGTCTAGATCTGCTGTTGACCAGCCACCACCAGCCCAATTACGAACAAATAGAGCGACTAATGGGTGTAGTCCTCCAGGCAGTGAGCCGTAAAAGCAGACTGCCTGTTCCACACACCAGCCCTTAGGACCTCGCTGACCGCTGGGGTCTTCAAGAAAGTTAGGGATGCTCCAAGGCCCCTGATGTTGTGAGGCCTGGCTTCCTTCAGGGGAGGCATACCCACTCCTTCGTAGGCTCTCCTGATCATTTCCCTTAACCAGAAGGAGATAGTGTTCTTTGAGACCACCTTCTTCTCCCAGCCAGCGGACACAAGCAGGTTCCTAATGGTTGGCCTCAACCAGGCTGTCCTACTGAGGTACTTCCTCACTCTCCAGATCGGACGAAAGAGCAGGTCCTGAGGATCGTCTGATCTCGCTACAGCCAGGATTGAGAACTCTATGAATCTGTCATCTACGATTGAGAGGTTCTGAGTCTTAGCCACTAAGGGGGGTACATACCGAAGGTGAGATCTTCCACCCTTCACGTGGGAAACCTCGTAAGATCGGCCATGCAGCTCCCCTACTCTCTTGGTGGAAACCAACGCCAGTAGGAAGACCTTCTTCAGCGTCAGCTTCGTGTCTAGGATGTCCTTGAGGTGTTTGAAAGGGGGCTTCTTCAGGAAATCCAGCCCCCTAACGACGTCCCACAATGGTGCCTTCAAAGCACGGGGGGAGGGGGGGCTGTTCGAATCTCCTGATTAGCATCAAAAGGTGCCTGGAATTCCCTGATCCAAACCTTTCTGGAGGGAGACTTGGCCTAGGGCAGCCCCGATCTCCTTCACGACTGCTACCGAGAGGCCTCTGTCAAGTCTCAAGTGTACCAGGATGTCCGCTAAATGGGGAACAATGGCCTGTAGAGGCTTGAGACCTCTTCCTCTGCACCAGTTCCCAAACGCTTCCATTTGGCCTGGTAGATGGCCATGGACTGCAGGGAGGAGTTTGAGAGACCCGTGGGACCTCAAGGAGTTCCTGGGGCCCACAACTACTTGGTCTATATGGGCCAGGGCCTGGGACGTGTTCCCAGCTGGGGGAAGAAGAATCAGAGGAGGCTTGGCCTCCTTCAGACCCCCAAGAGGTAGCCCACAGCTACGGATCTCTTGGTGTAGGACGGGGGGTGGACGCCACCCACCAGATGGTTCTTGGCCTCAATGAGAGCCAGGACTCTACTAAATGTCGACCCCTCTTCCGTGCTGCCCTACCCATCCAAGGCACTCTGGAGCTTGTCCTGAACGAACGCCACGTCTTCACTGTCCTCACGGGGCAAGCGGTGATGACGGGCAGCTCCGACTGGTGGCCGCCAGTGGGTTAACATATGCTCATCTAGAAAAGGAGCCCCAGAATGAACCCGCGGGTCTATCATGGGACTACCACTGGCCTGGGCTTGCGCCCCGATCCCAACCAGAGAGGGCGAACGGCTCTGCCTCCTCCGCAGGGCGGAAGGAGGTTGAGGGACAACCAAGAAAGGGGTCTGCCCAGCACAAGCACCCCGCTCGTGGCAGTGAGACCCAACACGACAGCTGCCGCTCCTACTCCGACCCGTGGGCCCAACTACAATAAGGAAAGTAGGAGTAGCGGCCTGGGGAGGGGGAGGCAAAACGCGCTTGCCTCCACTTCGCTCCATGCCTCCTCCTACTGGAGGACCTGTCCGAGTCTGAAGACTTCGAGGAGGAACAATCCTCGGGAGAAGGGGGCCTCCTCTTGCCGTTCCTCTTATTGCTCTCAGTCTGGGATTTATCACAGGAAATGGGATTTATCATAGGAAATGGGAAGTTTGTTGACACAAGCGACTCCACAAACATCGAGATGGCATCAATCTTCTAATATATTTAAGCGTAAGTAAAAATTTTGAAAGCGTTTTGGTGAAATTTGTACTGCATTGGCCACCCTTTTCACTACCCTCTGTTTAAAGCTTTAAATTTGGCCTTAATTTCTAACTTTGGAGAAAATACTTACTTCGAAGGGAGAGTAGAGGTCTTTAGCTCCGTCTCTCACCAACAACAAGTCGCGACTGATGCCCATCTCCGGTGTCAGGGCATGTTATAAGTACTTTTTTCGGAGGGTGGCATGCAGTGACTGTCGGTGTGTTGGGCTAGTCCATGCGGTGTTTACCCTAAATGTTACATACAGTATATATGCAAATCTTTTTCAAATTAGCACGGGAAGGCTGGGAAAGGCCTTTCTATGAGGGACGAGTGGCTCACATCTTGAAGGAACTGCCTTAGAACCATACTACCTATTTTACGAAGGCTGCAAATGCTTATTTTAGTTTGTATGGCGGTTTCATATAGGGTAAACAACCGCATGGCCTGGATCAACTCAACGATGATCACAGCATGCCACCCTCCGAAAAAGTACTTATAACGCGTCCTGACACCGGAGATGGGCATCAGTCGCAACTTCTTGTTGGTGAGAGACGGAGCTAAAGACCTCTACTCTCCTTTCGAAGTAAGTATTTTCTCCAAAGTTAGAAATTAAGGCCAAATTTAAAGCATTAAACAGAGGGTAGTGAAAAGGGTGTCCAAAGCAGTGCAAATCTCACCAAAACGCTTTTGAAATTTTTACTTATGCTTAAATATTTTAGAAAATTGACGCCGTCTCGATGTTTACGGAGTCGCTTGTATCAACAAACTTCCCATTTCCTGTGCTAAATCCGCACACCACTTGTACCCACAGACGCTGGGGCACTTTCATCACAACAATCTGAACACGGTCACTAACCATGACGTTTTTAAGGAAACTACTGTTTTGGTAGAAGACGACAACGAAGCGTGCACTAAGATAATTATTTAAATAAATAGTAAAACATCAATATTTTACATATTTATGATGATTAATTTGAAAATATTTGTTATTGAAAAAGTAACTCAATTCTGACTCAAATTTAAGTAATTATTTTTCGGAATTAGAACGTTCTTTTAAGTCCTGTATTATGACGTCACGACATCTTGACTTTCGTACCTATTGTAAATGAATTACTATACTCAACTTTCTTGCAGAACAGTTTACCAGTTATTCATGCAGATTGTTATCAGCTATTCATGTAATTGTTATAATCGTAATGCGCATATATATCTTTATTATTTACTTTTGGATATATGAAGATGTTTTACTGCCGGATTACCGCCTTAGTGTGATGCAACTGCTTTCAGTCCCTGGGCCTCTGTGTTATTGCACCATAAGAACTTAATGGGGCCGAATTTGCAATGACCAGAAAGTCGTTAAAAGAGGAAAGTTAGCATTGAGAGGCATATGTTTTGATTGAGAAAAATACAAATTTATAATATAGCTAGCTTGTAAAAAATACTAGATTACAAAAAACTTGATTGACAACTAAGCAGCATACCTATGGGTTTCAGAGACAGTGCAAGCACGTTTTTTGGCAATATTTCTGTAACGAACACTCGTATCAGAACGAGATTTTGCTATAGTGCATTACACCCAGTGCCGTAATTTAAAAGGGTATCGTGAATCACTTAATCGTAAAGAATAACGACACTTGTCCTTGTACCAAGAGACAAAAACTCCATTATCCAGAAATGGATATGAACACGCGTAAAAAACTCCACCACCGCAACCCCTGTCCTTCTTCCTCCGCCTTCCTTTCTCTCTCTCTCTGTTGCCAAACTAGGTATAAGACTTACACAAAATGTGGAAATTGGTGAAATTAGGCTATGTATTGTTAGTATATATACATAAATATTAAAGCAATTTTATCATTATTGCATTACTATGACAACTAGAATTCATACAAACAGTTTATAATAATGCATCGGCGTATGTGTTTAGCTCCACTAATGTGGCAACGATAATTTTACCATTCTTAGCATGCCAACATTAAAGGTTACATTTATTTCTGGCATACAGTTAAAATAAATCAAAATACTAATATAGACTTAAATCAATGAAAAAGTGCTAGAAAAAATAAAATATTATATAATCCACTTATCCGTAGTCTGCTCCGCTATGGTTTTCGGCAGCCAGATGTACAACAAGGTTAGAAACATTGGATTGTATCTACTTTAGAAATATTTGTAATTTTTCAGAGTAATTTGGTTGCAAAAAAGGGATAATAGACATGAATTAAATAAACATTTTGAATTGACATAGTAAAGTTGAACTAAATAATGAGTAAAATAAACAATTAAGGGAATACAACTTTGCAGTGTCGTCGTCTGCTGCTCGTAACTGTGTCTGTGGAGTGCGCGTTTAGGAACCAGGAACAGCAACTTGGTTCAAGTGCTGTGTGGAGTGAATTGAGACCAAAATGTGTATAATAACAATCAAATAAGCACTGTGGAGTTTCAGCTGTGATGGCAGTAAGGATAAAAACCACTGATTACAAGGTAAAAATGAATTCAGTTCAAACCATGACCCCGGGAATGACAAGTTTCATACTTTCACTAATATAGGCAACAAAATGTTTTATTGTGCTGATTACAACTGCAATCTTGAGTAAGATCAATAAACGTTACATAGGGTAGATCATCACAGCAGGCCAAGCAGGCCACCTACCATCAATGCAAGCCACCCTCCGAAAAAGTACATTATAACGCGTCCTGACACCCGAGATGGGCATCAGTCGCGACTTCTTGTTGGTGAGAAACGGAGCTAAAGACCTCTACTCTCCTTTCGAAGTAAGTATTTTCTCCAAAGTTAGAAATTAAGGCCAAATTTTAAGATTTAAACAGAGGGTACTGAAAACGGTCTCAAACGTAGTGCAAATCTCACCAAAACGCGTTCAACATTTTTACTTACAACTCGAGGTATTTAGAAGATTGACGCCATCTCGATGTTTACGGAGTAGCTTGTGTCAATAAACTAACCATTTCCTGTGATAAATCCGCTCACCACTTGTACCCACAGACGCTGGAGCACTTTTATCACAACAATCGAAACACGATTTCTCATCAACAACAAGCCAGGCGTAAACAGCTGTTTGGGTAGAAGATGACGAGAAGCGTGCTCTGGCTAATTTTTAAATAAGTAGTAAAACATCAATATTTTACATATTTATGATGATTAATTTGAAAATATTCGTTATTGAAAAAGTAACTCGACTCTGACTCAAATTTAAGTAATTATTTTTCTGAATTAGAAAGTTCTTTCAAGTTCTGTATTATGACGTCACGACATCTTGACTTTCGTACCTATTGTAAATAATTGCTATACTCAACTGTCATTGCAGACAGTTTACCAGTTATTCATGCAGATTGTTATCAGCTATACATGTAATTGTTATAATCGTAATGCGCATATATATCTTTATTATTTACTTTTTTGGATATATGAAGATGTTTTACTGCTGGATTATCGCCGTAGTGTGACGCAATCGTTTTCGGTCCATGGGCCTCTTGTCTGTTTTCGCACCATAAGAAATTATGGGGCCGAATTTGCAATGACCAGAAAGTCGTTAAAAGAGGAAAGTTAGCATTGAGGGGCATATGTTTTGACTGAGAAAAATACAAATTTATTCAATAGCTAGCTTGTAAAAAATACTTGGTTATAAAAACTTGATTGACAACTAAGCAGCATGTCTACTATGGGTTTCAGAGACAGTGCAAGCAGGTTTTTGGGCAATACCTATTTCTGTAACGAACACTCTTAACAGAACGAGATTTTGCTATAGTGCATTACACCCAGTGCCGTAATTTATAAGGGTATCGTGAATCACTAATCGTAAAGAATAACGACACTTGTCCTTGTACCAAGAGACAAAAACTCCATTATGCAGAAATGGATACGAACACGCGTATAAAGCTCCACCTACCCTCTCCCCAACCCCCCCCCCCCCCTCCACCGCCATCCCCTTTTTCTTCTTCGTTCCTCCGCCTTCCTTTCTCTCTCTCTCTCTCTCTCTCTCTCTCTCTCTCTCTCTCTCTCTCTCTCTCTGTTGCCATTCGGTATGTGTTGACCCTCCAAACTGGGTATAAGACTACACACAAAACGTTGAAATTGGTGAAATTAGGCTATGTATTGGAAGTATATATACATAAATATTAAAGCAATTTTATCATTATTGCATTACTATGACAACTAGAATTCATGGAAACAGTTTATAACCTGTTAAGCGTCACCCACGTAATAATACGTTTACCGCGATCTACTCGGTAGCGCCTTCAACGGGATATTACGTTCAAGACTTTAACTGTGCTTGTCAAGCCGTCAGCCCCGTAATAATACGTTTACTCGTATAGAAAGTGTAGGAACATCATTTGGTAACACTCTCAGCACATGGGAAACTTATTTCCAGCCTGGCAACTCTTTCCTGGTGGTCGCTTATGCTAGAAAACTGCCTGTCCCTGTTGGTTTTCTTTCAATACGCTTCGGCGTTTATCGAGACAAATTGGATTTCGCGTCTTTCACAATGAATGTCCCAAAGAGGAGGCATATTTCTTTAGGTGAGATCAATCAAATACTAGATGAGGAGTGTGATATTGATACCTATTTGATGATGAGAGCTCTAGTTCTGAATCCTCCAGTGAGGATACAAACTTTTCTTCCAATTGCGGGAGTGAAGATGACTTTTCTTTGCCGAGTGACTGGACTCCGAGAGAGAGAGAGAGAGGAGAGAGAGAGAGAGAGAGAGAGAGAGAGAGAAGAGAGAGAGAGAGAGAGAGAATTTCCTACAGTTAATTACAGTATGAATAACAAGCATAAAAATCAATATTAACTTTGAAAAACTATCATCAGTGCTATGATCGCTGATTACAAAAAAAGCGTGACGGTACGTTAGCAGCGAGCTCATCAGGGGCGGACGCTTAACAGGATAATGGAACGGCGTATGTGTGAAGCCTCCACTAATGTGGCAACGATGATTTTGCCATTCTTAGCATGCAAACATTAAAGCATGCAAACATTAAAGGTTACATTTATTTCTGGCATACGATTATTTAAGAAATTCAAAATACTAATAAAGACTGAATCAATGAAAAGTGCTAGCAAAAAAAAAAAAGCAAAAAAAAAAAAAACGTAGTCGTTCCTCTATGCACTTTTCCGTATTCGTTCCTCTATGGTTTTCGGCAACCAGATGTACGAAAACGTTAGAAACATTTGATTTTATCTACGTTAGAAATATCTGTAATTTTTCGGGGTAATTTGGTTGCAAAAAGGGATATATACATGAATTAAATCAAAATTTTTAAATAACAATGTAAATTTAAACTAAATAACGAGTAAAGTAAACAGTTTAGGGAATAAAACTTTGCAGTTTCGTCGTCTGTCGTCGTCTGCTGTTTGTAATTGTGTTTATGGCGCGCGCGCTTAGAAACCAGGAACAGCAACGGGTTTAAAGTGCAATGTGGAGTGAACTGAGACCAAAATGTGTAATAACAATCAAATAAGCACTGTGGAGTTTCAGTTGTGATGGCAGTAAGGATAAAAACCGCGATTACAAGGTAAGAAGATTCACAGTTCCAACCATAACCCCGGGAATAACAAGTTTCATACTTTCACTAATATAGGCAACAAAATGTTGTTTTATTGTGCTGATTACAACTGCAATCTTGAGTAAGATCAATAAACGTTACATACATACGCTAACATTGTTCAAATGAGTGCTGGGAAGGCTGGGGAAAGATGGTGGCCGTCACTGATGAGAACCGTCCATGAAAAACGTAGCCGCCATATTGGATTTCAAAACTGCCTTGAAAACATATTTTACGAAGAGCTCACATGCTTATTTTAGTTCGTATGGGGCTTTCATATATCACAATATGTTGACGAAACTTCAGTCTTTTAAATGGTATGCTTAGAGTTGCAATTGTATTCATGTTTCACCAATTAAATATCGAGTGAATAAGACCCGTCTACCGTGATGAGGGTTGGCCTGTTGTGATGTTTCCCCCTATATACATTAACATTGTTCAAATGAGTGCTGGGAAAGATGGTGTCCATCTGTGAACAGACCCGTCCATCCACAAGATAGCCACCATATTGGATTTCAAAACTGCCTTGAAAACATATTTTACGAAGAGCGTCACATGCTTATTTTAGTTTGCATGGGGCTTTCATATATCACATTAAATATCAAGTGAATAGCTAAGTCCCGTCCAGCGTGATGATGGTGGATCGTCCATGATTGTTTACCCTAGTACCTCATTTTGTTGATTTAACTTCAACCTTTTAATGGTATACTTAAAAATTTAATAGTATTGTTGTTTCACCAATTAAATATAGAGTGAAAAGGTGGTCTTTCTGTGAGTGAACATGTCAAGCTTGTTCATTTACCTTATTCTTTCGTAAATTGAAGTTTAAACAACATAATTGCCACACAAATTTCCCAACACTGTAAATAAGAATTTCTACCTACGTAGATTGGGGAATTAGCTTTTGTAGCCTACTACCTATGTGGGGGCGTTTTCGTAAACATAGCCGAGCAAGGTTTGAAGGCAGCATAGCCTACCGGTACGATACCTACAGCAAACAACATAGCCTGGGATAAGGAACAAAGACGTTTCAGGTCATGGAATATATAAAGAACAAGTTGTCTGCATATGGAAGGGCTTCGTCCCTCGTTCAGAAATAACCTAACGGTAAAGGAACGAAGTCTGACTCCCACTTCGTTTGGGGTCCGGCAAACCTAGAGTACAAGAGGCAACCTTACGAGCCACTAATCACCGATAAAACTGCGAATACCTTCGTAATTTGTGTTCTCTAAATTAATAAAACATGATGGATATCTGCTGCAGAGTCTGACAGTTAATAACACACGGAAAATACTTGAAAACAGAATTAAGTTTACCATTGTGCCGTAGTCTTTCGCGTTCAGCAGCGTCGTAACTCGTAACCAATGGCACGTTGACAGCGGTTATGACGTCACGAATGTCTACGCAAGATCTCTGACAACACTAACAAGAGATGGACCACTCTCCTCTCGCGTGAGTTCCTTTATGGCCCCGGTCCCAGTCCCTCTTTTCTTTGCATAGAAATAGTTATACGTAAAAAAAATCTACGCAATGGATTGGAAGCCTAACTCACTAATCAAGACAAGTATTTAGGAACAAATAAAGAAGAAACAGAAAGGAGAATGAATGAGAAGGAAAAAGCAAGTTTCAAAGCATTTGGCAAACCTCCCACTTGCCATTCTCTCAAACGTTAATAGTAATGCTTGTTCATAAATATTAAGTTTGGATGTTTAAAACATAAGAAAATCCTGTTTGTTGAAAAAGAAGCCTCAGATACTATGTTACTGAGCGTGGAACTGCTGCAAATTTTATTTTGCCCGATTTAAAAGCTTACAGTCTACAGCAAGCTCTGGATCTTGGTCTACAGTGTGGCAACCAAGGACTGCTGACGTGAGGTGGTAGGTAACAGGAAAACTCTTATTGTCAGCTGGAAAACTACCTACAACTAAAAACTGCAACAGTACATTTAAATGGTCCAGTTTTCTGTCTATTGGTGACACTGGAGTTTAGTAGTGTCTTTTTAAAGATTCTAAGACAAGATATCATATGAATAACCACCAAAGATTTGAAATATCGCTGGACATTTAGATGATATTTCGACACTTCTAACGACCTATAACGCTAATATAAAAGCTATCTTGATACAACATTCACGAAATTCCTTAATTACAAAATTAGATAATGTGAATGTCGCAGTTATCGAGCATGACAGTGAACTGCATTCAAGAAACTGTAGCTTTCCAAAAATGTATTGTTGGAGGAGAGTTAATTAACAAAAATGCCTCGCATGGTTTAAAAATATAGCAAATAAAACTATAACAATGTACAAGACCTGGAAATCTACTGCATCCCAAGCAAAAAACAAAATATCTCTGCACTGAACAATAAAAAAAATTTAAACAACAAAACTGAGCAATATAACCTTATCTACCCATGCCTCTCCGTGGTAATAATTCCACAAATATGGATACACATTTCTGAAGACGACGATCTGAAAATTATAAGGGAAATGAAAGCCAAAGATGACAAATAAGAGCACTATATCATCAAATGCACACTACAAATTCGAAAGGTTATCTATGATATAGGTGACAAGTTGTACCTACTATACGCTGTGTAGCCTTTGCAGTGTGTACGACTGTTACATGCCCTATCAATGCTATAAATGTCAGGAATTTGGTCGTAGTGCACCAAATTGTAGAAATGCGGTGATAATCACACATCAAATGAATGTACTAGCACCACCTTAAAATGCAAAAATTGTGAAAAGAAGGCCATATTCAACATAAAACATATAATGGCAATAAGTGCACATAGAACAGGTATCAAAGGCGAAACGGATCGTGACTTTAACTAATAATTTTCTTCTATGCAGTTTAATAAATATAAGTCAGTAGGAAATAAAACCAACATAATTAGAAATCTTAGATATGATCACAATCTAGATATATGCATGCTAACGGAGACTTGGCTAAACAATAATGTAATAAACGAAATGACACCAGGGTCGCACAACTTGTACCATGTACCGAGAGAAAACAAAAAAGGTGGTGGAGTGGGACTCTTTGTCAAAAAAATTTACAGTGTCTATAATGAACCAAAATGCGTTTAATACATTCGAATATATTAACACAAAAATTACACACATAAGTAAACACATACAAACTATAAGTTTACAAACCACCAAGCACAAGTAAGAGATTATTCCTAGACGAATTCAGTGACTTCCTAAATATGTTACCTGATAACAAAAATGCAATGATTTGTGATGACTTCAACCCGCATTTAGATGATAATGATGACAATTATGTAAAAATTATGTGAAAGCCACGACCTTGCAAATGTTGTGCAGAAACCGACAACATTATTGAACCATACCATCGACTTAGTGATACAAAACAAAAACAATGAGATTGTGAGTGACACAAGTTGAGTCTGAATGCGTGATGTCCTCAATACATAAACTTGTTACATTTAGCATAAATATATAGACAGGATATGCAATGAAAAAAAAAAAACTATCCCTTACAGAAGCAAAACCAACTTCAAAGCTGGTAAATCTATTGTTGACAGCTAGGGAAAATAAGAGAAACACGCCAGGAGTGCAAGTGTAATTTGAGGAATACCTTGGCAGGTGACCAGGCATGCGTAAGCTGTTTTACAGACTACAGCAAAAGTATATAGCATCAAACTACAAAGATAAATGTCCAAAGGTGACAAGGCAAAGAACAGTTAAATAAAATGCCAACTGGTTTAACAGTGAATTAGGTGAAGCCAAGAAAAAGAAAAGAGAAATGGAAGATCTATGGAAAGGATAAAAAAAAATAAAGAAGTAATGAAAATTGATCACTGTATAAAACAGCCAGAAACCAGTACAACGTCTTGATTAACAACACCAAGAAAATATTTATTATAATAAAATGTTTAGTGAAGAAAAAAATCCTAAAAATAATCCAGATCATTTAGCCTGAATATTAGGACTCGAGAAAGAAAAAGTTCTACCTAATGTAACCAGTGACCACAGGAATCTGGCTGATAACATTATGAACTACTTTGAAGAAAAAATTGAAAGAATCTGTCATAGTTTAGAAAAGGAGGTCTCATCTGGTATCCCAGTGATCATAATGAGAAATAGCAAATTCGGTAAGTTTGAAGAACTGAACATGAAGGGCTTTGAAAAAACTATGAGAAAAAAAAAAAACCTACTGTGAAAATGACCAATTTCCCTAAGTGGCTTAAAAGAGGAAAAATTAAAATTAAAAAATAGAAAACTTTAATCAGTTGCGGGAGCTATATTTTGATATTGTCGGAATGAGTTTAGCACAGTCATCTTTCCCAAACAGTGAAAACCTTGGTTGTATAAAGCCTGCTTACAAAAGGTGACAAAGAAAATCTTAGCTTTTATAGGTCAATATCGAACCTATTGTATTTTATCAAAACTTACAGAAACGGTAGTTCACGAACAAACGAGGAAACACTTGAAGCAACTCGACATTATACCTGATGATCAGCCAGGTTACAGAAAAAAAAACATTTAACAGAAACTGTATTGTGCGTAATTACAAATGTGATAAAAAAATTATGGCAAATAGAAAGTATTTGACACAGTTGACCACTACCTGCTGCTTGAAGACCTATGGTCTGACAGCAGTGGGTGACAACCTTGCAAAAATACCCCCAAGCAGGTTTTGATTGATTTTGGTAGAAAAAGTTCCATAGAATCAGATACTGAATGATGCCCAGTTGGCATCTTTGGGCATTTTGAGAAATTCAACATCACAGCCAGGGGGTATTGACAGGACTCACACTGAATAGCAATGCCACAACAAGATGGGCACTCAGTCTACACAACTTCAGTATGCCTATTCGTGACATTGATGCCATGCAAGGCAACATCCAACAACCCTCAGTTTACTATAAAGAAGAGTCCCGAGCATGGATCCGATCAGATGCCAATGAGACAGAACCTAAAACAGAAATTGGAGCACTGTATCGATCCTCTTGATCCCACTGGTCACCCCAAAAGAACTCTTCTTCAGTGTTGTCACAGGAAAACTTGCTTCTTCAACAGCCAATGTTGACCAAGCCTTGGCACTGGGGAAAAAGTCAATGGAAGCGTACGAAGCAAAGCTGCCAGACGGATTCCATGAACTGATTAGCTGTCCTGTAACTAGAATGGTAACCAAACGGAAGCAAACACCACTTTCTAGATGCTCTGATCCACCCTTTGACACTGAAATTATCTTCACTAGGACCATTGGTCTCATGAATACTGAAGACTTCAATCTGAGGGACCTGTTAGACTATGAACTTTCACAGATTCCAACTTCCCTTTTCACGGGTGATGGTAACCTCTGACTAACTTTATTAAAGTCAAAACTCAAAAATTCTTTGGGTGTTGAACAGCCCTCTTGAACAACACCAGACCCAGAGGTTGTTGTGCTTGATGGTTGTGCCATCCTTTGGACAATTCACTGGCCGAGTCCTGGGAGAATTGTTGATATTGTTGCAGCAGTGGAAACATTCTTGAGAAAAAACTAATCCAAAGTGATGTATATCTGGTGTTCGACTGATACTATCCATACAGTACAAAAGGTTGCTCAAAAAGTCGACAGTCTTCCACTAGAGAAAGTGGTAAATTCTATCTTAAGTTGAACTCATCATTGCCATCTCAAGCTGCATCGTTGTCTATTGTGGACAACAAGGTACAAATCATTAACCTGCTTTGGAATGCATTGGTGGATCGTTTTCAACAGCTTGCCATTAATCAAGGAACTGGTCATCACCGGGTCAGATCCTGTACCATATTCCATTCAGAGAGGAAAGCATCAGAGAAGAATGGACTTGAAAGTAACATGAAGAGGCAGATGTCATTATTGCCAACCACATTGCCAGACAACCCAGAAAACGATCCATGTCATTTGTGACGATACGGATATTTTTGGCCTGTTGGTCCAACTTGTTGCATCTGAGGTCTCCGTTGCAAAATTTCCCTTGCTCCAACATGTCCCACGAGGAATACTATAAATATTGGCGCGACCGTCAACAAGCATGCAGAAATAGCCAAGTATTTACTTTCTCTCCACGCCCTGACTGGTTGTGATGCCGTCAGTACACTGTATGGAATTGGAAAAGCCAAAGCATTAAAAATCCTCAAACAAGGACATCATACTCCTTTGCTTGGAGACAATGAACAGTATGAAGAAGATTTGGAAACACAAGCTGTTGCATTCATTGCCAAGTGCTATGGCAGCAAGGAAACTGGCACCATGTCGGAGGTTCGCCATAGCGTGTGGCAACACAAAACGGCCAGAGGCAAATCTCAAAAATTCACTCTCAGCCCTTCTACCCAGCTCAAGAGCATTTAGTTTGCATGTCGAGAGAGCCCTTTACCAAGCATGCCTATGGAAAGCAGCATTGCAATCTGGTCCTCCAGCTTGGCCTCCTCGGACTTTGGGTGGAAACCAAACCACGACAGTTAAATCCTTCTTCCAGTACCACTTCCACCTGACACATTGGCTGCTCCTGAGAGTGCTGAACCTGCTCTGCTGCAATTGCCAATCGTCAGCAGATGGATATTCCACAAGGAGGTGTTCATGTTGCAAAAATGATATTGCATGCAGCATCTTTTGCAAGTGTAATATCGACTCCAGTCTCAACTGTTACAATCCTCTCAATGCAGCTTTCCAGGATTCTGAAGATGAAGTGGCCCACGCTGACGACGAAAAGGATAATGATAATGAAGACTTTCTCACTTGAAATCATTTATAAATATCTTCTGTGGCATCATTTTCTGATATCTGTTTCTGATAAAGTGAACAAACATTAAGCATGTGTTTGTGTTCTTTCTTTATCACGAATTTTTTGCAACCAATGTAACATTTGAGTTTTATACTTAATATGAACAACTCAATAAGTTTTGGGTTTACACTTTATTTTCTGTCATAAAATTGGCTTCCTTGACCTCGGAAACCCTAGAATTGATGTATCATATTATAAAATAGGGCAAAAAATAAAGAAATGAGAGACGTTTATAAGCTTTTGGATTTCTAATGCAGCCATCTTGGACGCCATGTTGAATTTCTCAAAATGCCCAAAGATGCCAGCTGGGCATCATTCAGTTTCCTGATTCTATGGAACTTTTTCTACCAAAATCAATCAAAACCTGCTTGGGGGGTATTTTGCAATGCCTACTTCAAAATCAGGGTTTGACTGCTAAGTAGACTACAAAGAGCAGTAGGCATTGAAGATGATGTACTTAAATGGTACAAAATCTACTTGGAAAACAGGAAGGTTACAGAGTTTATATCAAATGTGATATCAGAAGAGAAAGGCCTTAGGCATTTACACAATTGAATTATCTAGGATTCTAAACCACAAAGTTAGGTATAAACTGTATGCTGATGATACTTATTTCTATCTTCCTCTCAAAACGGTAGAAAATGCCATTAGTAAAACTGATGCAATAATGGATGTCGGCGAAGAAAATAAAACTAATGACGACAAAACTGAGTGTATGCTATTTGGGTCTGATGGTGCATTAAGAAAAATGAACACTTCAAAAGAATAACTATATGCTCGTCTTCCATTAACATTGAAGCACTAGTGAGGAACGTAGGAGTATCTATTGATAAATTGTCGATGAAAAACCATGTATTGTATATTGTAAAAATCTGTCACTATCATATTAGAAACATTACATTTATTAGAAAATATTTAAACGAGGGTACTCTGAAAACAGAAATTCGTAACAATA
The DNA here is from genome assembly GCF_015104395.2 of Macrobrachium nipponense. Taxonomy (NCBI): domain Eukaryota; kingdom Metazoa; phylum Arthropoda; class Malacostraca; order Decapoda; family Palaemonidae; genus Macrobrachium; species Macrobrachium nipponense. The sequence goes on along the minus strand of NC_061102.1, from coordinate 38,551,198 downwards.
CTTTTGAGGCTTGACTACTGCAATGTTATATACTACGGTGTTCCTAACTACCTACTAAGAAATTACAAGGAGTACAAAATAGAGCCGCCAGATTGATGAAAGGATTACGTTACCGTGACAGAATAGCCACAGCACTAATTGAGCTACATTGGCTTCCTGTAAAAGCAAGAATAGAATACAAAACACTTCTTACAGACTTTAAAGCGCTAAAATATGGCGAACCTACATATCTGAGACTCTGTTTAAGCTTCTTTAGACCTGAAATGAATATTGTGATCAGATATGAGAGTGGAGCATATAGGCTATTTGAACCTAGAACAAACTGTAAGTCAGGTGAGAGAGCATTTGAACATTGCGCACCAAGACTATACAACAAAGTACCACCTGAAATGAAGATCATACAAAAAGAAAGCAAACTTAAAAAAGAACTGAAGACTCTCGAACTACGATACTGACGAGATAACACTAAAAGACAATTATGAAATATAAGAATCAACTTATTGAAAACGTGCAAGGGCCCGCCAGAGGGAATCATCCATGTGGAGGGCTGTACATAAAACCAAACGAAGTAAACAAAATGAACAAAAAGTGCAACAAAGACCCAACGTGTGTGCTTAATATGGATAGAATGACCACACAATTATGTGGTATTGTGGAATACCAATGCATGAACTGAGGTCAAAATCATCATGTAAGATCTAAGGAATGTTTAGGTTATATGTCATCGTTGCCTCTAACGCTACATGGCACACAGGGCCCCTGTGATGTTGTACCACTTATATATACATTATTTTATCCTCTAAAGATAACTAATCACCCCAAGTCTCCCTTTTCGTAGTTCTCATCCATTTAAGCCTGGGTTTTCCAACTTTTATGGTGCCCACAGAAGTCTATAGCTATCACTATGATATAGTATTCTCACTGGAGTTGTGCCAATGACATGCCCAAGTCATCTCCGTTTCATCATTATCTCAGCAACGTATAGAACTTCAGTAACTTCTTTCCTTTATGGTATCATTTCTCACTCTTTCCTGCAATCTGACTCAAACATTCTTCTTAAAGCATTATCATCATAATCGATAGACTCTTTTAGGTAGTGGTTTCACTGCTATACCATGCTACATGTCTATAGCAAAACAGGTCCTACTAGAATTATGTAAAATCTTACTTTCTTAGACAATTTCTATCTATTTGATTCCAAGTCGTTTTCAACGTCTAATGTTTGATTGGCCTGTTTCAGTCTTTCACTAAATTCCAGCTCAAGAGAAGTTAACATAGAGATGATTGTTCCTAAATATTTGGGAGATTCAACCTTATTAAGCCTTTTCCATCTGTTACTTTGTCTCTTTGTGCATACTCTGTCCTCAATACCTCTGATTTTCTTAGATTTTTTCATTCCCAGCTCCCTATATGTATTATATATATATATTTCTATATATATATATATATATATATATGTATGTATATGAATATATATATATATTATATAATGTTAAGTATGTATGTTTATATTATATATATATATTTAATAATATAAATATAAATATAATTAATATATATAAATATTAGACTAATATAATAATTATATGATGTTTGATTTTTGTTTGTATGGCATTTTTACGTTGCATGGAACCAGTGGTTATTCAGCAACAGGACCAACGGCTTTACGTGACTTCCGAACCACGTCGAGAGTGAACTTCTATCACCTGAAATACACATCTCTCACTCCTCAATGAATATATATGATGCATATTCTTCATCAAGCTTTGTAAATTTTGTAGGATTTGGATGATTAAAACTGCACCATCTGCAGATTCTAAGTCTGCTGGATGTTAATTATATTATAGTTGGTTGCGAGAATTCATGATTTAGTTCGATCCCAACGCATATTTCCCGCTGTCTGAAAGTTCCATTGGAATCAATTCATTTACACTCAATTCTGAGCCTGTTCCTACTTGCACCTGTCGAATCGCTGCCTAAGTGGACTCACCTAAAGCTAGAACGGGCCCCTTGTCATTAGACCTAAATCAGATCTAAGAACTGTAGTATTTTCTTAGTTACTTATACCACGTACCTTCTACTTCTGTCGTTTTCACTTGTACACTCTATCTCCATTACGTTGTATGTTGAAATATACATACCATATACTACATAAAATCTTTTCCACGTTTATATATTCCCTATTTGGTCAAGTTATATCGACTTCACAACCAGTTTATTTAAAAAAAATATATATATAAACCTTGACTCCTAAGAGAGAGAGACAGAGAGAGAGAGAGAACGATGGTAATTATCACCGGGGTAAGTTTGAGCCGTTACCATGACAACGAGGACGCTACTGTATACTCAAACCTCAGCTAACAGTATTCCCTTATGTGCCTTCATCAACCCTAACCTGCTCACAAACGTAAGTCCTGTTAATGTACTGCAGATATTACCACCAGCTTAATAGTCACGCAAAGCTATAAGAGAGAGAAACACGCAAAATGAATAATTTCCAAATTCCTGTTGTCGCCTAAATCCGGCAAGATCTAATCCTCGTCCGTTAACCCGAAACAGACAGCCAGTCACGCCTCCACCAGGTGTTGGGACTGTAGGTACATATGTTTTAGATTTAGATTTTATTTTTAACTGGTTCTTCCTTGTAAAATTTATCCTAACAGAGAAACTATAATAGCAAGATGGCAGACATCTGACAGACAGCGTTTTCAAAGAAGCAACGTTCGAATTATTACACATTTTATGTAATTAACTAACTCAAATTTGAACAACGCACACACACATATATATGGATTATCTCTTTAATTTTTACCCCTTTGACAATTGACCATATGGTATTCTTGATCTTGTTGTTTACCTGATAACTTTCTTTCCAATTGTATTTCATTCGTTCCTTGACAATGTCTTAGTAATGACGAAAGCGCTTGGATTTCTGCCTATCATTTTCCTGTGGTATTCGCTTATTTAATGAAGTCACGTGCATCTACTGTGATATTTAAGCTTATATATATATATATATATATATATATATATATATATATAATATATATATATATATATATATATATATATATATATATATATATATATATATATATATATATATATATATATATATAATGACCTGATTTTCGATCATACAAGGGTTCTACCAGTACAATGAAACGCGTAAGATAAAATTAACACATGTGTATTTTCCTTAATAGTTGCACAGGGCCCTGTTGCTAATAATACGCTACTAATTATATGATTATTATATAGTCGGAAGGTACTCTAAGGCGACACGCGCCGACCACTGTCTTTGAGACACGCCCTGACCCGTCGACCACTAATTCCCTACTGACTCTTAACTTTTCAAACTGAACTTGTTTGGGTCACAGGTCTAAGCTGATTGGCCTCTTATAATTGAAAGGAACCATAAGGGTCTTCGATGTATGGCACTCATTTGAATCACCCACGCCACGCCACCAACGAACATATGGGCATTCGATGAATCAGCGATATCTATCTGATCGTTACTCTCTGATCACACATAGCTACGCACAACACATATAGTAGAATTTCCGTTACGTCTCACACATGAATTTTCTATGCAGACCAGTTCACCACTCCCCCCAACAAGTTCTGCGTCCCGCAGAACTCAAAACACTATTTTTTTTTCTTTATTTATTTATATGCATTTTTCCTTTATTTAGTCTCTATCATTTGTGCACTGTTATTTGAGTACCTTACCGACCGAAATGTTATTAGAAATGTTATTAATAGTTCATGCAGGATAAAAACTAAACATAGCAAGCCAGGGTCAAATTGCGTGCTTACAATTGGCAATTTACAGTCTGTTCTGAATTCCACGCATCACATTGTAAACATGTTCTTTAATGAAAAAGAAATTATGTAAGAATCAATGAAATAATAAATTTTATATCACCACATTAAACACATTACATTCTTCTTAAAATTGGAGCACAAAAAACCTGCAGTTCAAAAAATAATAAAATAAACAGATAGTACAAAAACCTGTGGTTAGAAGAAAGCAATAAAATAAACAGATTACTATCAATCATCAAGACCAAAGAACTTGTAAAAACACAATAAGGAAACAGAAAGTATGATTTGTCTCAATTTATGCACGAAAAGGTATCATCACAAAATCAAAATAAAAGATTAAAAAGGAACACGGCAGGTTGGTGCAAAGATACGTTTAGAATAATGTTTATACTTCAGAACATGACACCAATATTTGCGACCTTCGTCTGTATGCACGTCGGGCGCACCGTTAATGATCCCTAGACATGCTTGTATATCATCTTCACTCCTCTCCCAGGTAACCAGGCAGTCCCGGAAATGGGGTTACCGGTTTGTTCAGAGGCCACATCAGGACATCTTCTCTGACGGGATGCATGTGTGAGAAGTGGTACTCGCCCTGGGCACCGGTCCTAATATGCTTTATCACCGCAGTGTCGTTTTTAATTTCTTTCACGCGGTACGGACCTAAATAGGCGGGCTCAAGTTTATGTTTCTTCGGTTGCAGTCTTTTCAAATAGATCCTGTCCCCTATTTGTATCTTGGACGTTTGTGTGCGGAATCGCTGATCATATTGCGTCTGATACTTTTCATTTGCCCTCAACAGAAGTTTCTGCGTTATCTGAAATACTCTTCGGGTTAGGTTACAGAACATCACCCGGTATTGCTCGACACTATATAACTGTAAAGTTCTAGGGTCCATGATCACAGTATATGGCAATGAAGGGTCCTGTCCATACACTAAAAAATACGGGGTATCTCTTATGGAGCTGTTATACGCAGTATTAAGTGCAAATTCCGCCATTTGCAACATCTCTGCCCACTGATTCGGACTGTCTGTCACTAAATATTTCAAAATATTTGTCACTTCTCTATTATGGGATTCAACTAACCCATTGGCTGAAGGCTGGTAGGATGCGATCGTGAAATGTTCCACATTAAATAATTTTGTCAGCTCTTTTATCACTTCATTAACAAACTCACGCCCATTATCACTGATTAGAGTACGAGGACAGCTGAATTTCGTTATGAATGAACACAAAGCTCTGGCAACCGATGTTGCGGTCTTATCCACCATTGCGTAGGTGTGCGTATAACGCGTGAACGCATCCACCATCACACATACATATTTGAACTGCCCGTCTCCAGGAGGGAAGGGTCCTACGACATCGATATGCACTCTGTTAAATTTAATTGGCTCTACTGGCCACATGCGAGCCTTTGGAATAGAGTGTTTGTGGTTTTTCATGGTATTACATATGTGGCACTGGCTGATAAATTTTGTAATGTCTGTTCTCATTCCTATCCAAAAAAAGGATTCTCGTGCCCTCCTGAGGGACCTTTCTATACCTATATGTCCTGCATAAGCACTTACATGTATCATGTGGATGGCTTTCTCTACCAAAGAGGGAGGAAGGACGACGCGAGATCGGATATCGCCCGGTCTCTTCTCATATTTACAAAACAAAATATCTCTTTCAATGAAGAACATACTTCTGGGCACCTTTAGGAAATCGGGAAACTCGTTACTCGCACCCCTTACATAAGCCCTAACCTGCCCGATCCATGGCTCGGACTTCTGACCCCTTATCACCTCTCCAACACTCCAACCACACAAATCAATCACACACTCATTTTCACCCCCAGGGCATTCGCTTGCTGACCCCCTAGGAGGATCAGCCCTTTCGCTCCCACGACTTGTTTCCCTTCTCTCTCTCCCAAACTCTGGAGTTCCCGAGTTATTCCCGTTTCCTACATCGGCTGCCTCTGACTCATTTAACTGCTTCTTCCGTCGTTGTTCCTCTCTCTTTGCTGCTCGAGTTGTAACTCCCATTATGGCACTTCTGGAGAGGGCATCCGCTACTTTATTTGTTTTCCCTGCTATATGTTCAATTCCCACAATATCGAACTCTAACAGCCGTTCTATCCAACGAGCCTGTCGAGTGGTCAAGTCCCCTTTCTTGAATAAATCTCTCAATGGGCGATGATCTGTGTTAATTTTGACTTTATGCCCCAGTAAAAAGTAGCGATGTCTCTCCAGCATCCATAGAATAGCCAATGCCTCTCTATTGAAGGTACTGTAATTCTTCTCTGCTCCTTTCAATGCTCGTGATGAAAAACAAATCGGCTTTTCATTCCCTGCATCGTCAACTTGAGAAATCACTCCCCCAATAGCTATACTGCTTGCGTCAGTGGTTACTATAAATGCTCGACCGAACTTGGGATAAGCTAATAGTTCATTACTAGTGAGTGAAATCTTTAATTCTTGAAAAGCTATTTCTTCCTCCCGTTCCCAATGAAAATCTTTCTGCTTTCTCAATGAATCTAGCGGTCTCGCTATTTTACTGAAATCTTTTATGAATTTACGGTAGTAGCCCGCGAGCCCAAGGAAACTGGCTACTTCCTTTGCATTCTTCGGTCGGGGGAATTCTCTAATTGCTGCTACTTTATCGGCACAAGGCTTGAGGCCTTCAGATGTTACGAAGTGCCCCAAAAATTCAACTTCTTGCTGAAAGAATTTACATTTGGTTAGATTAATTTTCATCCCCTGTCGCTTTAAAGCTTCTAAAACCTCCATAATGTTCTTCTTGTGTTCTTCTACTGTAGCCCCTATTATGATTATGTCATCTAAATAAACAAACACACTATGCCCTAATAGCGGAGCTAATATGGACATCATAACACGTGAAAAATGAGCAGGAGCATTTTTTACCCCAAAAGGTAGGTAATTATATTCAAACAATTGATCATTAGCTATAAAGGCTGTCTTTTCCTTGCTACTCTCGTCTATAGGTATTTGATGATACCCTGACTTTAAATCTAAGGTGGTGAAGAATTTACTATCCCTGACCTTAATCAACAACTCTTCGATAGAGGGCAATGGGAATGCATTGTCTTTTGTGATACTATTCAGCTTTCTATAATCAACACATAGCCTAAGAGAACCATCCTTCTTTTTAACCATCACGATTGGCGAGGCCCAGGAGGATTCACTTTCTCTAATTGTCCCTTGTTCCCTTAATTTATTAATCTCGTTCTCCACTTCCCGCTGATAGCAAACTGGTATTCTATAAGGCTTAGATCTTATGGGTGGATGACCCCCGGTTTCTATAACAAAAGGAAAACTATTTACTCTGCCTGGGGTTTCGTCGCCAATCGCGATTACATCTTGATAACCTTCTACGATTTCCTTGACAATATTCTGATAAGTAACAGGGGTAGACCCACCAGCTGTCCAGAGGAGTCTACTTAGACGTTCCTCACTGCGACCTTGACACGTGCTACCCAAGGTCGCGATAGTGTAAGAAGCATCTGCTATTTCACAAGGTTCAAGGTCGCATATTGACTCGCTGTCTAGTACGATACGTTGGTCACTGACATTCATAAATGGCACATTAACTTCTCCCTGTATTACCTCACTCAGACGCGGAATAATAAAATCGTCCCATTTGTTATGGGGTCTGATCATAACTAAAGTGCCTTCCGGTATGCTCCGTGAGGGTGTCACGGCAAGGGATGAGAGGGCCGGGGTGGTGCCACATCTCCCACCTCTGGGGCAGCGGGTACTTTTCCCCCAGCTCCCTTCGACTTAAGGGAGACTCATAGGCACCTCGGTCTCTCCCCCTCTGTGGGAATTCTTTGTCCCTTTAAACATACCTCGATCCCTTTCCCGGCTGTGCCAGCCACTATTATTTCGTTCCTATCCACCAAATCAATTCCTAAAATAACTGAAATTCCTTCTACTTGTAATGCTGGCACTACATAAAAGGTACGTATCACCACTCGCCCATCGATGGTTACCTGTTGTCTCACAGCCCTCTGGGTTACCATCCGATGACCACCTGCAGTACTTAAAACCAAAGAACCTTTCATTGGCTGCACTGATCCTGTCACCAGGTGTTCTTCTAACAGAGACACACTTGCACCAGTGTCGATCAACGCCCTTCCCTGTCGCTCCCCTACCCATATTTGCACGATCGGCACCACGGCTTCCTTCGTGGGTTGAGGGTGGGAGATGGGTTCTTGCCTTACCTTCTCTCCTGGCACCCTGTACGACCAGGCATGGGCAGCGACGGGTGGGGGAGAGCTATCCACTACTTCTTGAGGGGTTGGCTGACTTCCCCTCCTCCCCGACAAGGCATCCCTTGTCCTACCTAGGACAGGTCGTTGTTTGGACCCGGTGGCCGTGGGTGTAGTCGGGGGTCCTCCCGACTCCTCCTCCACGCCGCCTTCCCCTTCCTCTCCTTGGTGAGGGGGGAACGTTGTTCTGCTGGCCGTCGTCGTTTTTTGAACAAGCGCTCACGAGGTGGTCTGTTGCTTTGCACCGAAAACAACTTCGTGGCTCGATGAAAGAGGGGCACTGGGCACTCAGGTGGCCCTCTCTCCCACAACCCCAGCAACGGCCAACCGTGTAATTCCCGGTTGTTTTCCCCTTGCCTCTTCGAGGCCCCTGGGTGCGTGACCCGGCCCCCTGGATGGTGGGTGAGGCTGTCGGAGGATTCACTGGGTCAGATTGGTTAACCGTTGCAACAACCGGTTAGGAGGTGGCCTGTGCCCCCATCCTTGTTTGCTGGCGTCGTCTGTGGTCGAATAGTTGTTGTACCTTCGGCAGCAAGGTGTGTAAGGGCCTCTTGTCGTCAACAAGAAATCCCACAACGGAGGTGGGAAGAATTCGTTTCAGCATGCGTCGACAGAAGTTTTCTTTTCCCTCTACAGTCTGGTCTTCGTCAGGGGTGAGGGACTCATAGTCTTCACCGACGCGATAGTAGAAGGCTGAAATCGACTCCCCCTCCCCCAACCTGGGGTCATAACCTTCCATTAGCCCCATCTTTTCCTCTCGATGTAGGGCAAACTGCTGAGTGAGGTGCTGTTTAAAAGTACCCCAGTCTGCCGAATAACAGACGTCCTAGCTCCTGATCTGTCGTGCTGCATTACAGATGATCTTCTGTTTTGCTTGCACAATCTTTTCTCTATCTGTCCAACCAATTGTGGCATTTTCAACACACTTTATAAAGGTCTCGATCGAAAGGAAGCCTTCACCAGTGCGTAAGTTATCAAACTCAGGCACGGATCCATCTAGCACTGGCAATTTTTCTATTTTTCCGTCTAGTTGCACTTGCGTGAACAATGCGACGTTGACCGAGATTGTGGGTGGGTCGACGGGCTTTTTTGTTTGCGTATCCTTTGTTAATTTGTGTAATTCTTCTACCGCGCGTTGGATAATTGTTGCCACTGACGGATCATTCACACTTTCCTTTTTCTCGGCACTGTTATTGTTAGCACTGGTGCTGCTAGTACTGGCACTCCCGCCGTCGCGTGCCGCTTTTCTCCGAGTTTGCATTGTTTATTTCACCTTCACAATTACGCTGTTAATTATTATGCACTGACAAGAACCCCATGACTGACACCAATTTATATGACCTGATTTTCAATCATACAAGGGTTCTACCAGTACAATGAAACGCGTAAGATAAAATTAACATGTGTATTTTCCTTAATAGTTACACAGGGCCCTGTTGCTAATAATATGCTACTAATTATATGATTATTATATAGTCGGAAGGTACTCTAAGGCGACACGCGCCGACCACTGTCTTTGAGACGCGCCCTGACCCGTTGACCTCTAATTCCCTACTGACTCTTAACCAGTGCTGCCACACTCTCGGATTGGAATTATCGTACTGGCTCCTCAAAATTATGGGTTTTCAGTAAAAAATATCGTACAAAATTGTAGATTTTATCGTAATTATTATCTCACACTGTTTCTGATATTTAACACATTTTTATAATTTGACAAAATAATGAATTTATGTATGATTTCTTTGTAGTCCTTAATATCTTGCAATTTACATATATAATTAAGAAAAAGATACAAATGAAACATTTCTCTCTACAAAAACGAAAAAAATGGAATTATGAATAATTAGTTAATGTTATCAACAATTGTTATGGACAAATTATTACTATATTGTATTAACACTGGTAAAAAAAAGTATACAGCTTAGAACGTCACTTCTTTCCATAATGTAAACTAAACTGATAACGAATTAACACGAAGATATGTGAGTTGATAGGCCCACCCATACATATCTTTTAGCACCCCAAAACATCGAAAATCAAAATAGCATCACTGAGTAGTAATTTAAAATAAATATATATAATTAAACATGACTGGTACTGATACCTATCCCATGATAAAGGAATTAATAACAATAATAATTGTAAAGTATATCTTTAAGAATCTTCTTCCTAATCAAATTCAAGTTCTCTGACGTTCTGGAATATCTGAGCATGATTATTTATTCTGGAAAACATATCATTTGCAAGAGTAAAATGAACACATGACCCTCCTGAATCTTTGATGCAACTAGCAGAGAGTAAAGCCCCATTAACTGTCCTTGTTTTCAGTCTGCTTCTTTGTTTAGTTTTAAAGAGGTTAACTTTACTGAACACTCGTTCGCATTCAGCATTAGAGTGCGGCAAGCAAAGAGCAGTTAGAGCAAATTTGGCTAGGTCTGAAAAACTGCTATTTTTTTCCTCCTGGCCGGGGCCCGACGCTAGGCAGCCCGACCCATTCTCCTTCCCACCAGTGGCCCCCACCCCAGGGGACCAAACCGGTGTCCTCCCCACAAGGGTCCTCAACCCTGGCGGCAATAACCAGTCGCCTCCCCACTGGGGGGTCCACTCCTGGGAGCCCAACTGATTTGCTTCCCCGCTGGAGGCCCCACCCCTGACGGCCAGACCAAATCTCCTCCCCGCCAAGGGCCCATCCACTGGCGGCTCGACCTGGTCGCCTCACTGACGGGGGCCCCATCCCAGGCGGCCCAACCTGTTCGCTTCCCAGTGGAGGCCCAACCCAGTCTCCTCCCCCACCAAGGTCCCACCCATGGCGTTCTGACCTGGTCGCCTCCCGGCTGGGGGCCCAACACCTGTTGGCCCGACCTGGTCGCCTCACCCACTCGTCCTGGGACCTGTGATGAACTTTGCCCATTTATCCCAGAACCTGCGGCGGGCCTCGCACCACGACTGTCCTGGCAACTGTGGCGGGCCTCACCCACCTGTCCTAGCACGCGTGGCGGGTCTCGTTCGCCAGTCCCGGCACCCATGGGAGGCCTCACCAGGCAACCCAGGCACCAGTGGCAGGCCTCACCAGCCCACCCTGGCACAAATGGCGGGCCTCACCCGCCTGTCCGGGGACCTATCACAGGCCTCGCCCTCCTGTCCTGGAACCTGTGGCAGGGTTCGCCCGGCCATTCCGACCCGTGGCAGGGTTCGCCCGGCCATTCCGACCCCATTGGGGGGGGGGGGGCAAGCCTCACCTGCTTGTCCCGGCACCTGTGACAGGCCACGCCCGCCCGTCAAGGCGCCTGTGCCAGGCCTCACCCGCCCATAAGGCACCAGTAGCAGACCTCACCCGACCATCCCAGAAGCTGTATCAGGCATTGCCCGAACGTCCCAGCACCTGTGGTAAGCCTCGCCAACCCTTCCCGGGATGCGTGGTGGGCCTCGCCTGCCTGTCCCAGGACGCATGGCAGATGTCGCCTGGCGAGACCCGTGGCGGCCCTCGCCCACCATTCCCGAGACAAGTGACGGACCTCGCCCGCCCATCCCGGGACCCATGGCAGGCCTCCCCCACCAGTCCCGTGGTGGACATCGCCCACCTGTCCTGGGAGCCATGGCGGACATCGCTCACCCATCCCAGGACGGGCGGGCAGGCGTCTGCCGCGGGTCCCGGGACGGGCGGGCAGGCGTCCGCCGCGGGTCCCGGGACGGCGGGGAAGGCGTCCGCCGCGGGTCCCGGGACGGGCGGGCAGGCGTCCGCCGCCGGCCGGTCGGGACGGGCGGGATGCGTCCGCCGCGGGTCCCGGGACTGGCGGGGCAGGCGTCCGCCGCGGGTCCCGGGACGGACGGGCAGGCATCCGCCGCGGGTCCCGGACGGGCGGGCAGGCGTCCGTTGCGGGTCCCGGGACGGGCGGGCAGGCGTCCGCCGAGCAATGTCTGCCATGTGTCCCGGGATTGTTGGGCTGTGCTAGCCACGGGTCCTGGGATGGACGGGTGATGTTCGCCCCAGGTCCCGGGACGTGCGGACCCGGCCCGCCACAGGTCCCGGGAGAGGTGGGCGATGTCCGACACGGGCTCCATTTGGGCGAACGATTACCGCAAACGGTCTTGGGACGGGCAGGCGATGTACGCTACAGGTCCCAGGACAGGTGGGGGATGTCTGCATCTTGCCACGGGTCCCAGGACGGGCGGGCAATATCTGCCACAGGACGGGTGGGTGATGTCCGCCGCGGGTCCCTGGACGGGCGGGTAGGGGCTTTGCGTGTTCCGGGACAGGCGGGCGATGTCTGCCTTGTGTCCCGGGACAGGCTGGCGATGTCTGCTACATGACCGGCGAGCAATGTCTGCATGTGCCCCGGGATTGTTGGGCAGGGCTAGCCACGGGTCCCGGGATGGACGGGTGATGTTTGCCTCGGGTCCTGGGTCGTGCGGGCCTGGCCTGCCACAGGTCCCGGGACGGGCGGATCATATACGCCACGGGTTCCGTGATGGGCGGGCAATTACCGCAACGGTCGATGTCTACCTCTTGTCCCGGGAAGGGCAGGCCGGAGCCCATCTTGGGTCCCGGGAGTAGCGGGCGATGTCCGCCTGCTAGCCCGTCCCGGGACGCTTGGCGGACGCCTTCCCGCCCGTCCCGGGACCCTGCGGCGGACCCTGCCCGCCCGTCCCGGGACCCTCGGCGGTACGCCTCCCGGCCCGTCCCGGGACCGCGGCTGAAGCCGCCGCCCCGTCCCGGACCGCGGCGGCACGATGCCGCCCGTCCCGGGACCCGCGGGGGGCCGGACGCCTGCCCGCCCGTCCCGGGACGTCGCGGACGCCTCCCGGCCCGGGACGCCTGCCCGGCCGCCTGCCCCGGGACCGTCCCGGGACGCTCGCGGACGCCCTGCCCGCCCTCCGTCCCGGGACGGACGCCTCGGCGGACGCGGCCCTCCCGTCCCGGGACGCTCGGCGGGACCCGCCGTCCCCGCCGCCCGGGACGTCTCGGCGGACACCGGCCCGCCCGTCCCGGGACGCTCGGCGGACGCCTGCCTGCCCGTCCCGGGACCCGCGGCGGACGCCTGCCCGCCCGTCCCGGGACGCTCGGCGGACGCCGGCCTGCCCGTCCCGGGACGCTCGGGCGGACGCCGGCCCGCCCGTCCCGGGACGCTCGACGGACGACGGCCCTCACGCCCGTCCCGGGACGCTCGGCGGACGCCCGCCCGCCCGTGCCCGGACCCTCGGCGGACGCCGGCCCGCCCGTCCCGGGACGCTCGGCGGACGCCTGTCCGCCCGTCCCGGGACCCGTGGCGGGCCTCGCCCGCCACTCCCTGCACAGTGTAATAGCTATTCTGTACCTTAGAACCACAATATGCCACTGCATCTTCTCAATTTTCCTGGGGATTCTCTGAATCTTCAAGTTCTTTTCCTTGCACTCCACCAATCCTACTCAATCCTCTCGTCCTTCTCCTGGCACCTCCACTAATCCTACTGAATCCTCTCAATTTTCTTGGGGCTTCTCCTAATCCTCTTTCTTCTCCAGGCACCTACACAAATCCCCTTATTTTCTTCACCCTTTCTATATTCCCTCCCTTTTCTTTTCTATCCACGAATCAATAAAACTCTAAGAAAACATTTTAATATATTTATTTCCGTTCTACTTCAATTTCCTTCAAGGATAAACAAAACAAACTTATTACAAAATAAACATCTTCCTCAAAATGTCCAAATCTTATCCGTCTGAATGAGGCCAGTGCAGTCTTCATCACGCCATTTCTTCAACATCCATAGAAGCTTCTGCACTTTTCACTTGCTCTCCTCCATTCGTCTTCATTTCTCCTGGAGCTTCTTCAAATCATAGACCATTTTCTCCTTCGTTCCTCCCAGCCATCCAACCTCATCATCCATCTGGTCGTTCCATTCGCCCTGGACACCGGCCTTCTTCTTCACCGACTCCAGGCCACCATTTCCTTCCTCTACAAGGCATGCCAGCTCGTTTCTCTTGAGTTTCGCTGTTTCAACTTTACACTGGAGTCCACGCTTTTCCTTCCAACAGGTCCTCCAAAGCCTTCTGCAGGCGCTCCAACCTCACCTCCAAGTCTTTCCAGTCGGATTCCCACTTTTCGCTTGAGTCTTTTTGTTCCTGAATGAGCCTCGCTATCCGCACCGCTTCTGCCGTCTATAGCTGCAATTCTCTCGTTCAGTTCCTTTTCCTTAGGCTCTTCAGCTCCATAATTATCGGTCAGGAGAGAAATCTCGCCAGCGAATAGGCACCCACACCAAACAAGATCACTAATAACAGCTGCTGCCAAGGCCAGATAAGGCCACATTTTCTTCAAACGGAAATCCATATCTGAAGTATCCAGTTCATATACTCTCCTCTCTCTCTCTCTCGATTTTTCGTTGATTTTCTATATTCCACGACAGATATTTTGGTTTATCGAAATATACCAGGAAAGATTCTGAACTTTAATTATGTCTTGTCTCTTGGTTTTATAAATTGCTGAAATCTCTCTCTCTCTCTCTCTCTCTCTGTCTCTCCCTTTCTTTCTTTCTTCCTTTCTTTCTTTCTTTCCCCGAAGGTCTGGAATTCTTCATTTGTTCCTTCATTTAGGTTTAAGGCTTTGCAATCAATATTTTGAGAAGGAGAGAGAGAGAGAGAGAGAAGAGAGAGAGAGAGAGAGAGAGAGAGAGAGAGACCGTATTTTTGCTTAGAAAAACAGAAAAATAGAGAATCTAATGTGTGTATAACCATGCTTAGCGTATAATGCTTTAATTGAGGTTTATATTAATATTAATTCATTCTGTCTATCTACATATATATATATATATATATATATATATATATATATATAGATATATATATATATATTAGAATATATGATATAATGCCCCAAAGTCAGGTCACTTTTTAGGCATGCTGTCTACGCACGAGGAACGCCAAAGGACACGAATGAATCAAAAGTATATTGAAGCAGGAATGCGCACTGAAACCCACTATTGAAACCCACTCATGGAAATTATGACAGCCCTTAAACAAGCTTACCGCGCGTGCGCACGTGTGTGTGGGCGTAATATACGTGATGTTGCAACAGTACTAAGAGAGAGAGAGAGAGATGAGAGAGGACGAGAGAGAGAGAGATAGAGAGAGAGAGAGAGAAAATGGCTACGGTTGTTAATGATGATGTTTTTTCCCGATCACAAACCGTCACCAGGTAGTGTTTTTCTTCTTCTTCTTTCGAAATAGCGTATTCAGGAACTTGGTCTTTTTCTCTTTAAAGGAAATTCTGATGGCCACAGCTGTGAGTAAGAATAGACTAACGTGAAATGACTGTTAACAGTGTGTATTTTATAATCTCATTACATTTTACCAGTATCTGTTTATTTATTTCATTATTTGTCCATTTATTTTTTTTCTTTTCCAATTACTAATCTCTTCTGTCTGCTTATCTGTTACCTCCTATTTACTACTTTCTAATGAACACCATAATATTCTTTGGAAGCTTGAATTTCAAGTCAGTGGCCCCTTTGGTGGGCTTCTTCCATATCAATACGGTTTATACAACCCCCTTTCCTTTCTGCCTTTTTCTTATTTTTTCGGCCCTGGGCAAGAACAGGACCTCTGGTTGCCCGTCCCAACTGCCCCTAACAATTCGCACGTCCGTCAACAATCATTATGCCAATGAGTAACTTGAATTATTGGCTAATAATAATTCACTGACACACAACTCGTGCGTAACGCTGGCCACTTGTTTCTTAGGATGTCGGATGTCTGATACCATTAAGAAGTTTTCTGTTTCCTGATTTCGTGAGCTAGTTTATCGTCCCTTCTATTTTAACCTTTTTAGCCTTTCTAGGGGACCGTTGTAGTCTCAAAGTTAGTATTATTATTATTCTAAAGATGAACCTCATTCATATAGAATAAGCCCACCACCACAGGGTCCATTGACTTGAAATTCAAGAACAGAAGGTAATGGGATATATAGAATGAAGAGATCACCAAACACACACACACACAGAGTTTCATTAGCGACTTGTGTTTGTGATGGTTAATTTTTCAGAAATCATTTTCACAAGCAATTTATAATTGTTACCAAAAGTTCCCCTACTCAAATGATTCTTCAATTAATTATTTAGTTCAATTGAACGTTTGCTACAAGTATGCACACACAAATACAGTCCTTTTCTTTTTTTGTCTGCTCTCTCTCTCTCTCTCTCTCTCTCTCTCTCTCCTCGTCCGGTTTTTTTTTTACCTCATCTATGGCAATAAATTCGAGGATTTTCCTTTGTTTACCATTTTGTCAAATGAATTCATGAATTCTCTCTCTCGCTCATCTTGCCCCTAAGGTCTGGAATTCTTCATTTGTTCCTTCATTTAGGTTTAAGGCTTTGCATTCGATATAAGTTGAAAGAGACCTTACAGACCTTACATCTTGTTCGGGATGCCCCAGGTCCCTCAGTATGAGGCACCTCTAATGTCTACCAGAGAGTTGCTAGTACATCTTCCGGTATATTTTGCATCTTCCAATCTTGGATGGTCTGGGATGCAGTTTAGATATTTGTCGAGCTTATTCTTAAACACATCTACGCTCACTCCTGTTATATTCCTCAGATGAGTGTTGGCAACGCATTGAATAGTACGCTGCATTATTCGATGCTGTGGCGTAGTGGATTAATGTCCTGTGTGCTTTCCTTATTTTTCCTGGTATAGTTTTGGGCGCTATTAATCTACCTCTGCTTGCTCTTTCTGATATTTTTAGCTTCATGATGTTTTCAGCTATTCCTTCCATGCCTGAATTTTCATGTAGCGTTCTCTTCTCCTTTCTAGGCTATATAATTTTAAGGATTGTAGTCTTTCCCAGTAGTCAAGGTCCTTAACTTCTTCTATGCTAGCTGTAAAGGACCTTTGTACACTCTCTATTTGTGCAATATCCTTTTGATAGTGCGGGTACCATATCATATTGCAATATTCAAGTGGACTACGAACATATTTTTTATAAAGCATAATCATGTGTTCAGCTTTTCTTGTTTTGAAGTGCCGTAACAACATTCCCATTTTTGCTTTACATTTTGCCAATAGAATTGCTATTTGATCGTTGCATAACATGTTTCTATTCATCATCACACCAAGGTCTTTAACTGCTTCCTTATTTGTGATTGTCTCATTATTAGGTCCCCTATGTGCATATAGCTTTCCTTCTCTGTCTCCATAGTTTATTGATTCAAATTTATCAGAGTTAAATACCATCCTATTTACCTCTGCCCAATCATATACTTTGTTAAGGTCTCTTTGTAGCGTGTTCGTATCTTCATCACAAGTAATTTCTCTACTTATTCTTGTGTCATAGGCGAAACTACTCACTACCGAGTCCTTAACATTACTGTCTATGTCTGCAATCATAATAACAAACAGTAATGCAGCTAACACCGTACCTTGCGGCACACCGGAAATTACCTTAGCTTCATCCGATTTCTCATCGTTTGCAATAACTATCTGTTTTCTGTTGTGTAAAAATTCTTTTAACCATCTTTCTACTTTATCCACTACATTATGTTTTCTAATTTTCTTCGCTAATATATTATGGTCTACCTTGTCAAAAGCTTTTGCAAAGTCTAGATAAACCACATCTGTTTCATTTCCGCTTTTCATTCAGACGTTAATTCATAATTGTTGGGTCAGACTCCCAAATAACTTGATAGGTAGGAATTTAATATAATGTAGATAGTTTGAAACCAATTAAGAACTGTCAAGCCCGATTGTATCCTAAAGTTGGTCATGTTCCTGTTTTTCAGAAGGTCCGCACGGTGCCACTGACGTTACGCAGTGAGGCTGAGAGTGCGCTGCAAGAGCTTGAAAAAAATAAGATTATAGAAGCAGAATGGATCCCTTAGGATTTGTGGGGATTTTCGTAGAATAAATGAAATTCTTCATGAATCTAAATTCCCATTACCTAATATGTCAGAATTAATTTCCAGTGTCTCTGGATATAAGTATTATACCAGACTTGATCTCAAGAAGGCTTATTTGCAAATGGAAGTTGCTCCAGAAGACCGTAAATATTTTGTAATTAACACACATTTGGGTCTATATAGATATTTACGCTTACCATTTGGTATCCATTCTGCTCCTGCAATATTTCAGAAGTTCATTTCCCAATTGTTAGCTTTTTATGATTTTGCTTATCCATATCTGGATGATATTGTTATAGGTGGAGACTCACCAGCTGAACATGATAAACGAGCAACTAGCAGAGAGAAGAGCCCCATTAACTGTCCTTGTTTTCATTCTGTTTCTTTGTTTAGTTTTAAAGAGTTTAACTTTACTGAACACTCGTTCGCATTCAGCATTAGAGTGCGGCAAGCAAAGAGCAGTTAGAGCAAAATTGGCTACGTCTGAAAACAAGACTCTTTTTGGACACTTCTCCCCAGAACCTTATCAGGTGACTCATTAACGAGATGTTTGAAGTTCATGTTGCAATATGGGAAACATTCTCCATTGATCATCCAGCTTTTGAAGTAGTGAGTGGTCATCTGGGGGTACAATCAGAGGAAGCTCAGATGCAAGAGGGAATAAGGAGGGGATTCTTTCTCTGAATTCTGATGAGAGAGCATTTTTTGGACAGAGAGTTTAACTTTGACAGGACACCATCATTGAAATTATACCTCTTCTTTATTTGTGTGCATGCCACTACAAGGAAACTTCTACATCTCTGATAAAACTCCTGCTGTTGAGCTTTCTTTTCCTGTATGGAGGGGTTTTTTAATCCCTGCATAACTTTAACTCCTAGGTACATTTGGTCCTGTCCATAAATGAGAGAGGGAGGTCTCTGAATAGCATGGACACTTTATCATGGGGAACTGTTATTACTGCTTTATCTGACGGGAAAAATTTGTTGAATTCAGTAAACATTGGAAGAACCCAGTCAAGGAACATGAAATATAACTTCATGAAAGGATCATGAAGGGAGTTGATAATCAACTATGTTGCTAATAGTTTCTCAGCGAGCCACTTCTCCAAGAAAAATAGCTTCAGTGCCTCCCACTGTTCCAATAGCCTTTGAACCACGTTACAATTGGAGACAAGCGGCGGCAAGCCATGTACGGACTCCGAAATAATTCTTTCTTTTTTTATAGAAATTAGCCTGTTTCATGGAGGAGTTCACCGACCATTTATATTTGTAATTAATTACTTATCAACACCTTAGAATTATCGCACAAACCGTACGATAATGGAAAATGCTATCGTGCATCGTACCAAGGCCGTTTTTATCGTACTTGTACGATAATTATCGTACGTGTGGCAACACTGCTCTTAACTTTTCAAACTGAACTTGTTTGGGTCACAGGTCGAAGCTGATTGGCCTCTTATAATTAAAAGGAACCAGGGTCTTCGATGTATGGCACTCATTTGAATCACCCACGCCACGCCACCAACGAACATAAGGGCATTCGATGAATCAGCGATATCTATCTGATCATTACTCTCTGATCACACATAGCTACGCACAACACATATAGTAGAATTTCCGTTACGTCTCACACATGAAGTTTCTATGCAGACCAGTTCATATATATATATATATATATATATATATATATATATATATATATATATATATATATATATATATATATATATATATATATATGTGTGTGTGTGTGTGTGTGTGTGTGTGTTGCTCCAATATGAATTGGTTAAGTATGTAAAATGTGTAATAATTCGAACTTCGCTTCTTTCCCCTTTAAAACGCTGTCTAATAAGTTTTATCTTGTCTATGTCCTTAGATAGGTAAAATATTTTGCCTCCAATCTATAGTTTCACTCATCTTCTACCGTGGATTTAAGGATATTCTCAAGCCCGTGTTCCTTCGTGCTACATTGGATACACACAGATATATATATATATATATATATATATATATATATATATATATATATATATATATATATATATAGAGAGAGAGAGAGAGAGAGAGAGAGAGAGAGAGAGAGAGAGAGAGAGAGAGAGAGAGAGAGAGAGAGGTAAAGGCATGAAAGACATGCCTTTACCTCAACCTGGATTACATATAGGATATATATATATATATATATATATATATATATATATATATATATATATATACAGGTTGAAGAGGTAAAGGCATATCTTTCACATGTATCGTTTATTACACCGACGTTTCACATCACATGATGCATCCTCAAGGCTGGAAATTATATATTAAGAATACTAAAACCATCACTAACTCATAAAAAATCTTAAAAAAAGCACAACAGGTATTTGACATTTACAAATACAAATTAAAACGAGAACTTGAAAGGATCGCCTACCAAGGTAAGAGTTAAAAAGTGACTAAAAAGGCAGAGAAAATTAACATAAGAAGATGACTAAACAGAACGTGGAGAGTAAACAAACAGGCAGTTATGCTAAAAACGCAACTGTTTTTAGCATAACTGCCTGTTTGTTTACTCTCCACGTTCTGTTTAGTCATCTTCTTATGTTAATTTTCTCTCAGCCTTTTTAGCCACTTT
This sequence comes from Macrobrachium nipponense, assembly GCF_015104395.2. Taxonomy (NCBI): domain Eukaryota; kingdom Metazoa; phylum Arthropoda; class Malacostraca; order Decapoda; family Palaemonidae; genus Macrobrachium; species Macrobrachium nipponense. The sequence continues at coordinate 38,530,609 of NC_061102.1, read as the reverse complement.
TTAACTCTTAACTTGGTAAGTGATCCTTTCAAGTTCTCGTTTTAATTTGTATTTGTAAATGTCAAATACCTGTTGTGCTTTTTTAAGATTTTTTATGAGTGAGTGATGGTTTTAGTATTCTTAATATATAATTTCCAGCCTTGAGGATGCATCATGTGATGTGAAACGTCGGTGTAATAAACGATACCTGTGAAAGACATGCCTTTACCTCTTCAACCTGGATGTTGGTCGGGTCTGCTACCCCTATGATTCTTCTAATATATATATATATATATATATTTATATATATTATATCTTATATATATATATATAGATATATATATATATATATATATTATTATTATATATATATATATATATATGTGTGTGTGTGTGTGTGTGTGTGTGTGTGTGTGTGTTTTTAAAAATGTGGAGGCAAAAGATTTTACCTATCTAAGGACACAGAGAAAATGAAACTTAGATTTATGAATAAGAAGAAGCGAGATTACGCCCGGGATTTTATGAATAACTGCCACTTAGGGTCATGAACAGAACGGCTGACTCATACAAAGGAGCAAATGTCAAAGGTCTACGACATGGAAAGGCAAATGACTGAATGAGAATGTAATGTATTAATAGATTCCATGCCCCCGACCGTAGAAGAATATAGTGCAACACAGAAATAAAATGGTTAGTAAAACTGAAAAATCTTCTTTAAAAGGCAGATGTAACTACAAGGCAGAGGTGCGAGATCCGTGCTTAGGAGACTTATAGCTACTAAAATATGACGTTTAATTTGGTTATAAGCAGAACAGTGAATATTAGAGATATGCATTAGCCATCATTGCATGAATTTGACACCCTGCTGTTTTGCGTTGGCCAATGACATGAATTTTCTTTTTAAAACGTCAAGGGACATGATGAGATCTTTAACAGCACTTAATATAATTATATATGTATGTATATATACGAGGGTTGTCCGTAAAAGAAGGTTCCCAAAGATTTTTCACAATGAAAAACATGATTATTGGCATTGAATAATACATTTTTGGAAAGCTTAGACTTTTGCTATTTTTCGACATAATCGCCATTGAGATCAATGCATTTTTGCAATCAGTGTACCATCTCCTTTATGCCTGAATTGTAGAACTCTCCCACCACTCCACAAAGGTAGCTTAAAACATCTTTCAGCTCCTCTCTGGTTCTGAAATGCATTATGGAGGTCTGTCTTTGAATTCTCTGCACCAATGGCGCACATGTTTTACACTCATACACTTTTCTCTGTAGACTTCACACAGTTGGGAATGAATGTTCACCAGTGTAGTGTTTTTTGCACACAAAATACGAATCAAAGAGCGAGCGTAATTCGCACCTGGCGGGAGAAGCGAGTGGGAGCTCCCTCTCTATCGGCTGCCAAGCCAAAGCTGGGGGCGTAGCAGTCTTGCAGACAGCTCACCTTTGGGGGAAGGGGGACTGGGAGAGGGAGGACCAAGCTACACGCCAGGCGGCCAGTGTCGCCGGATCCCGTGCAACAGTGTTCCTTGCGACTGCAGCTCCTTGAGAACCTTATTATATGGACAACCCATGTGTGTGTGTGTATATATATATATATATATATATATATATATATATAGATATATATATATATATATTATATATATATATATATATACATACATACTACATACTACATACAAATACATACATACATACATCATCATACATACATACATACATACATACACGCAAATCCGGGAACCATTCTCCAGCATTTTACTGGCTTAAACAAAAGGAAATCCAGAGTGGATGCCTTCCCTGCAGGACCTAGCACCATCCACAGATCCTTCAATAGTTTGATAATTATACTGGAGGGAGAGTGCTGATGGCGATAGAGAAACCATTCCCTAATATTCAAATGTCAATGGATTTCATCTGGCTATTATCAGGGACGGATAAGTTTCACAAGAAAACACATTAGGCTCCAGGTACAGGTTAATTCAGTTACGCCCAGCCCCTTGATGAACAGTAGATGATGACCTCAAGCACCGTTTGTTCTGAAAAGGTTACAATGTTATGGGTAAACTACGAAAAAATTTATGGGATATAATTGTGTTATGTTTAACTGATATCTCCAAACACCGATTTCTGACCAGAAAACTGAAGCTTACAACTGTCAGAACAGTACACAATGAAGAGCTTGGAAGGCCATATAAAGACGGTAAAAGTTGACTTCTTACACTACTGACGATACTAATGCCCCAGATAGCTGATAAAAAGGAACAAAGACATTACATTTTGAAGAATTCACAAAGGACTGATAATTGGAAATGTGGTTAAAATAGGCAGCAGTTAAGCTGCACGAACAGGTGATATTAATACACTAATCCATGTCCTGCACTAATGTAAATACAGCATTTTGTGTTTTTCTTTTATCTTAGGATATTCACAGATATTGTTTACTATGCAATATTCTATCGTTTCCCATTTTTCATACATGTACAATTCTTACGTCAGACAGACCATCAACAATACTCTTTTGTTATTTACTTTCCAGAGAGAATGGCGGGCCAACCAGCGCCAAGAATTCGGTTGAGCAGAGCGAGCACCAGCGTATCTGGAGATGATCATCAAGCTTATCATGACAGGTCAGTAACCAATCCAATCGCCCAACAGCATTCACCTAAGTGTACCATCCATTTCCATTTTACAAAAGACAAAAACGGCTACAATTCACTAATGAGCAAATTACGATTTACTTAATATGATGTGTTGGGCAGAAGAGTGCTCAAATTCTAAAGCATGAGTCTTCCAGCATGAAATCATTTTCTCTCTAAAACTGACCACCGTCTAATAATTTGATAGCCTTCCTATGGCTAATTATGGAAGCCATTCAGAAAGAACTACTATACAGATTTCTTGCATGTTCGTAGACCTGTTTTTGAATATTGTAGGGATGAGAAAGTATTAAGATATCGCAACGTAATGTTTGCTTAACATAATAATTACTGAACTGTTTGCAAAGCTAAATACAAACACAATACCCTTATATAAAAATAAGAGAGGCAGACGAAACTTAACCTACCACGAATAAAACATTTGATCAAGCTATGAGGGCTAACTGTCATGTTCAAAGGGGAACGAAAATCGGCTTTTAATTATCCCGCACAGGTTTCGCTGGGATGATTCCACGAAAGCCTTCCTTCGACTTTGATAAGAAAAATCCATTAAAAGAAGGAAAACAAGCACTGCCAAGAAACAGTTTAGCTTTTACGATACACATTTAATAACGAAATAAACCTATTAGCACTAACTGGTATTTTAACGATGCAAAATCATGCATACTAAGAAAAACTGCCTTTGGTATGAACGATTTACTGTAGTTTTTATTTTTATTTTTATAGTTTGACCTTTTTACAGCAATTTCGTCCAAATATATGTACTGATAAATAATTCATTATTAACATCCACTGTATCATGTTATCTCTATGCGAGAGAATTATTGACATTAACATAAAACTTTTTTTTCTTAAAATGCTCTTGACAATGAGCTTTAACTAAAGGAAAATATATGAACCATAGTACTAATAATCTATCCACAGCTTTGAGTCCAAAAACATAATAACTCCGGTTACCTTATTAGGTAGTATTGTTCTATAGTGTGCTCCGAGAAACATCTGACTTTCTAGGTACTTTCACAGCACCAGTTACAACATTTGCGACTCGTTTACTGTTGTACGTAGTTGTGGAAACATTCTGGTGTACTGTCTAGACACATTTTCGAAAAGGTTCCCACCTGTAGAAGACGGTTGCCAGACTAACTGGCAATTATAAACACTATGAGGGACAAATTTTTAAGTAGCTGACAAGCTTGTTGAATTTACTGTTCCAAAAGAGTAAACTTTAATGTACATTCACCCTTTTCATTAGTAGAAACTTGAGCCGGGTATTCATTTTGTTATGGAATAATAACATCTGATGTCACAATCCGATATATTTTCTATTGCTTGTTTTCCTCTGCGTTTCTCTTCCTGCCTGCCTGTCCATTTATTAATTTCTATGGTGAAGGCGTAAAGAACCTAAGTTTTTCTCCTCCAGTAGCCAACAATCACCTTGTAATGTGTTATCTCCGATAACGATGTCTGGCCATTTTCGTCATAACACCGAACTGGTTAGCCTTTGACTAATGCCTGTATTTCAGATCTGAAGTCACAGCCACTGAAGAGGAGCTTTGGTCAGCTATGACACCCGAGCACCTTATGATGGTGAGACGTCACTTCATTCAGCCCAGGTACCGATTTCAATCGTGACTTGGGCCCTCATACACTGAACGATTGTCGTTATCGACAAACGCACACACTATTCAAACAGTATGAAAGATCTCCGCACCGATTTCAGTCCGAACAAAGATTTTGTCTCTGGAAAACATGGCATCCTCTCTAGAACAGACAAATCCATACATTGAACGACCTGTGTATGACAGACACAAGTCGCAAGCCAGCAACCTGGTCGTGACAGATTCCCCAATTTTGCATTCAGACAAGCCCATGCACAATGTTTTTGCGAACGATACAGACAACCGTTCAGTGTATGGGGCCCTTTAAAGTTGCTACAGATGAACTGCACTTTCACAAGATATTTGCAAAATTCTTCACGCGCCCGTAGTCCATTCTACCCTCTTTATTAGTCTTAGCCCACTCCACCATTCTTAATAATAAAAATGAATTTGCTTCTTACGACCATCACCCACAGGACAATTAATGAACTCACTTTTCCTCACAACAGAGGATGGCCAGGGAGAGCTTCTCTCTCAGTCAGTGGCGAGGATGAAGAAGAGACAAGACTCCTAACTCGTCCCCAGTTTATCGATGCCATAACATCATTGCTAGGTAAGAAAAAAGTATGAAAATATAGTTTAAATTGTGTATCTATATTTTACTCTAACATTTCCTACTGCATGGTAATGCCAAACTCTTTTTTACTACATTATATATTTTCGTGTATATTTAAGGTATTCTTACAGAACTGAAGTTTGGTTTAAAAACGTCCATGACGAGTAAAGGTGAACATTTTATCATTATTTTTTGTGAAGTACATTTTACCATCGAGATTAAATGTTTTATGAAGAATCTCATGTAGATAACATGATATGGTTTATATTAAAAAATCACGTGCTGTTTGGAAGCACAAAGAAGAAGCAGGGGACAAAGTTCTAGAAAGTTAAGTACTACAGTGACAGAAATTTCAGTTTGAAAAGGACTTGATTTTAAGCAGCTGGAGTTTACATGAAAAGAAAAAAGGGAAAGCTGCAGAGTCGAGTAGGGAGAGTTATTGCCGTAATGTCCATTGTTGGGAAGCTTTGGATTTTTTTATTTTGAATTTATTTATTTTTTTATTGTGAGGATGATTCGCTGAAACGGCAACACCAGTAGGCGACTGGGCTATTGGTTCAACTCGACAAGAATGTGCAAGGAATTTTGATGTTTATTTTTTTTTTTCAGACTTGCTCTTAACTTCATTTTGAAATCTGTGTCCGTATTTTATTCTCTCTAATGTAGTACAGCTTGTTTCAGATAGTATATGTTTTCTTGATATACCATGTTTTATCTATCTAATGACTTATTAATTTCATCATCATAAAAAATCATAAGGGTACTGGAAACATTTTGTTTGAAAATGCATTTCACAACAATGCCATATTTATTATCTTTCAGACACAGAGCGTTTTGAAGGAGCTTGTGGATTAATATTCGATGCTATTGTTGCTACCACGGCAGCCTCTGCCTCTGTTGTGACGACTTCTTCCAGTGGCCCTCCAGGAACCCATATCAGCAGCAGCAGCAGTAATATGAGCAGTAGTAGCAGCAGTTATGGGTATGCGATCACCATAGTTACTGCCTCCAAAACTATGCACATTTTTTTCTCATGCGTAAAGCAAAATAGAAGCTTAGACTGAATAAAAGTTACAATGCAAAAAGGTAGTACTGTTAAGCCAAATTTTCTTTGCGGAACTGAAGTGTGGATACTCTATGTAAACGAGGAAAAAATTAAAAACTATTGTTGAGATAGTGTTGGCATAGAATGTGCAAGGTAAGAATGTGCTAAAAAATGCATGTGGAACGACCCAAAACTTCACAAGAGTAGCATAATTACTTACCAATTTAAAAATCACTTTCATTTACATGACTCTAATATTCTAAGTGTCGGTAGCCAAAATGACCAATCAGTATAGTAGAATATTACATAAATTAAGTCGTCTGGAATAGGATCCAGCCATGCCCGACGTTGCCACCCATTACCTAAAAACCGACATGACAAGTAGTGCCGATGCAAAGGATATACCTACGAAAAACACAATTGGCGGACATACAAAGAAAATGGGACCTCTCTATCTACAAAGAAAACGTATTTTCATTCAAGCACGGACTATTGTAGATGATGTGTTCATGATGATAACAACACTATTATAAAATGTGAACCCAGCGAAACAACCTGTAATTTCAAGAAGAAAACGTACTATGCAGAAAGCGTGTTACAAGCAGCATTAATGACAGTGATACGTTGCAACCAGTCTCTTTAAGTGAACAGAAATTTTATTTCGATTCTGCCATATTGGAGCCCTAAATACTTTAGGTTGAAATAATCATGGGAGAGCTTCAAAAGATATGGCAGAGAACACATTTCAATTATTTTATTCAGTTACCAGTGACGAGGTGCTTATTCCTAGACAATTCAAGGTAAAAGTAATCGAAGGGAACCACAAAGTTCGGGCAAATTTGGCAGCAACATCTCGCAGTACCAAGTATTAAATCTTCTTTTTGGACGATTGGCAGTTCAGATATTGAAACGGCGGAGTAAGAATACAGTCCAAGGAACTTTCTACCAAATTTAATACGGCCTTGAAACACCTCCTTAGATTTTTTAATTAGCACGGAATATATGAATTATGCATCATTCACAATTTCCTCTGATTAATTGCAGACTCCACAGGTTAACTGGTTTCTGAAGAAGAAATTCATCTGCATATAACCTCGAACACCGACACCCCATGGGATTGGAATTCTCTCAGTGTACCAATCAAGCTCCGACATGTCTAACATATCAAACAACGATTATGCATCCTGGAACTTAGTTGTCGTTTATCTAATAAATATAAGCTCTGCATATATTGCAGGTCTCTATAAATAATCCACTTTTCTCTCCGCAATCCACAGTTGCTGCCTGAACATGTAAATTATATAACTTTTTATGCTCTTGATATCTAGCACCATCTGAAAAATTGTAAACTAAAGTAGCAAAACCTAGAACTGACACAACTAGTATATGTGACGTAAAAAATAGACCCATCATTTTGGATCCCAGTTGTAATCAGGATGAATCTTGGCTGCGATAAAGCAGAAACGGTATCAGAACTCACTAGGCAAAGCTGAATACTTATACAAATATAGAAAAAAATATAGATGTAGTATATAATTTGCCCTCCCTTTTCTTCCTACCTCAGCACCCAAGGATTTTATTTATTTGTTTATTTTTATCTTGGTTTTCCAAGGGGCAGCACCAGTACTGTGGGGATAAGCTGGGGCGGTCTCATAACTTACTTAGCCAATGGCGTTGGAGCAAGAGGAAGAGATGTTTCACAGGAAAAGCTGTTTACTCCAACACCCAAATATATTCTCCTTACACATAACAAGGTAAGCTGGAGATAGATAACTTTGAAATGCAACAATTAGGATTTGTTCCAATCACTAGCAAAAAAAATTGATTTTGGATATTATTTATTTTTAAATTATCACTGATAGCAAATAGCCAATATCAATGAGAAATTGAGTATTAATATCCCAGTAGATATATACATAAAATTCCTGTTTCAGTTCCCATGAGCCCTCCGCCACCCAGTCTCTTTCAAGCAAATCGCTTGAAATAATTTCTTATATTTCAAAGAATGAGTTATCCCATAGAGATATTTTTTGTATTACATTGTGATGAAACCACGATATAGAAATGACAAGGTAGTCCCACTCTTGTGACGAGTTTGACACTCGTCTGCGCATGTGATTCTTTGACGTCATGGTACTCTACGCCAAAGCTGTTGCCATGGCAACTTGTGGAGTTCAAATAGCAATATCCCTCTCATATACTGAAAAATTATCAAGGAATCTAATGATGAATTATCTTAATTTGCATACTATATATTCATTTGCATACTAGATATATTATTAATATAAACGTTATGCTTTAATTGCTATTTTCGCAGGCTCTTTTCGTAACTGCCAAAATTTCCGGTAAGAAGTGAACATTCATTTGTCTTAGTGATATCGTTGGACTTCAAAATGGTTTATTGTAGTGTAACATAATTATGTTATTTGTTAAAATTGATATTAAATGTCAAAATTGCAAAAAAATCAGCAACAACACTGATGTCGCGACTTGCAATTTACTCGACGACTTCTTACACTGGTTGTGCCGGATGCTGTCGGCGAGATAGACCCACCTTAAGGGTCAGCTTCCAGCTCAGACACAATGACAATAGAATTAGGCCGTTTGGTTTTTTAACAATTTTATTACCAAAATAAAAACCTATCTCATGGCTACGTACTAGTTAACAATAAATGACTTACAGGCTTCCCACCTCAATAGACGTTCGATACACGAGTGACCACGTGGTCACTAAGATATCACAATGAAATATCACTCTTCAATGGAATGGCCAAGAATCGAACCCGCGACCACCGAGGTGAGAAGCAAACACCAAATCAACCACGCCACTGAGGCGCTGCCTCATGGTGGAGGCCATATTCTAGGCACGGAAATACAGGAGCAATCTCACGGACGTCCACCTAGTCTCGAATCTCAAGCACGAAGGTCGTGGCGTGCACTGGCCACTGGGCCGCCCGCGTTTCTGAAAGCTGGCTGGCTGGCCAGTTAGCCATTTAACTACAATTTATTATGTTTCTGACAACTTATTTTCATCTTGCAATAGCAATTTCAATCTAATCAAAATGAACAGAACTACTCTTAATGACTCGGCGGTGTTGATTTCGTAAAATGTATAGAAAATCACGTAATTATTGAGAGAACCATGGCATTTTTGCCGTCAACTAACACATGTCTCCCTGCCGAGTGTGTGACTTCGGGCGGCCATACTGAAAGGTCTCGGTCCAGCTCATAGTACTAAACTTTATTACTATTATATTATTAATTTTAATGTTATAATTTTTATCTTTTTTACTATAATTATTATCTCAATATTATTATTACTATTAATATTAATATTTTTACTATTATTATTAGTGTTGCTGACATCATTGTTATTTTTATTATTATTAGTACTGGACCCAATTTCATAGAGAAAAATGACCTTACAAAACCAGCTTGGCCTAACCACTCCAACCACTGTAGTCAAAGCCTAAAAATCTGCTCTTGGATCTAAGCAGTGTCAAGCATAACGGGTTCCTATTAATTACAGAACTTTCTTTGCATACAGTCACTAAACACTAACTAAACAGTAATGTACAATCACTAAACACTAACATTCACAATGCACTTATCCTCACTAAACACACTCACACTCGATAACACTAAACACTTGCTGAATACCCAACACTCACTAGGCTCTCACTATACACTAACTGCTCACTAAACACTAATTTCACTAAATACTCACTATACCCCAAACACTCAGTAAACATTCACTAAACACGCTCTCAATCCTCAACATTAATTAAACCCTTAACAATCACGAAGCATTCACTAAGTACCCACAATACACTAAACATTCACTAAGCACTCAATATACACTAAACACTCACTAAACCCTAAACACTTATTAAACACTAAATACACTAAACAATAAATGCTCATTAAATCCCTAAACTCATTAAACACTAAACACTAAATGACCATCCACTCATCACTCATTAAACACTCAATAAACACTTACACAGTAAACACTCACTAAACACCAACATTCACAAGAAATACACACCAACATTCACAAAATATTAACGAAACCTAAACACTCACTAAACATTCACACAATACTTACACATTAACATTCACTGAATGTTTACTCACTAAACATTTACTAAACATTAACATTCACTAACCCCTAAACACTCTCTAAACATTCAGTAAACACTAATATTTACAAAACATTCACTAAACTCTAAACACTCACTAAACACCAACATTCACAAGACATTCACTAAACACCCAGTAAACATTCACTGAATACTTATTCACTAAACACTAACATGCACTAAACCTTCACTAGACCTTAAACACTCACTAAACACTTACACAGTAAACATTCACTGAACCCTGAACACTCACTGAATGCTTACACACTAAACATTCACTAAATACCCAGTAAACATTCACTGAATACTTACGCACTAAACATTCTCTAAAACCCTAAAGACTCTCTTAACATTTACTGAATGCTTACACAATAAACATTCAACAACATTCACTGATTACTTACACACTAAACATTCACGAAAATGCTAAAGGCTCACTAAACATTCAATGAATACTTACACAATAAACATTCAACACCATTTACTAAACCCTAAACACTCAGTTAACATTCACTGAATATTTACATACTAAACCCTAAAATAAGCATTCATTAAACACTTATTCATAATCATTCACCAAACTCTGACTCACTAAACCCTAAAATTTCGCTAAACACTTGATCAATAAACATTAACGTTAAAAAAATTAACATTCGCACTAATCCCCTGCTCAATTTGCAGGCTACGAGACTTTACAAATGGCCGCAAGGCTTTGCAGCGCAGCCCTGGTGGAAGACCACCAAACTATGAAGTAATGGTATAGAGATTGCAACTCCAGGTATATACCCTCTATAATTATCATCAAAGGCAGACTCAAGTCAAGAAAAAATTGTGCACTTATTTTTTCACAATTTAGGTGAATGTCCAGCCAGATCAGGTTGGGTTTTACAATATTATCACAAAATTGAACTATGTAAATTTAACAAAATACATGAACTGAAAAGTGGACTCATGCCAGCGGACAACTTACAAAAGGAAATCAACTTTAAAACAATTGACAACAAGGTCCCGAATGTACGTACACAAGGACAAGACAGTTAAGTTTTAAAAAACCATGGAAAATTCCATGACATGAGTCACTCACAAACAAACAAACAAACAAACAAAAAACCCAACTGTGCAACATTCCGATTATTACGTTTCTTCAGTATCGACATTCACATGAACTACAACATTTCACATGTCCAAAATCGCACTCACCACTTAAATCCATGGAGCGATATATATTAAATCGAATTTCAAAGTGTAACAAAGGAAATTATCCCTATATGTACTACATCAGTAAGCTCTCGCTCCGATGCGTTTGTGTGACGTCACAATTATGATCGGTTACTTAACATAAAAATACACGGACCTGCGCATTGGATTACTACCTGTTGTTTCTATATCGTGGATGAAACAACCTCGTAATGCCTAGTCATCATTTTTCAATTAGCACTACTTTTCTTGTGACAATGTACAAATCAATATATAATTTAAAAGTGCGTCCTCAACAAAATTAGCCTTTAATAACGCTTCTTTTCAACAAAAATAACTGGAAACGGATAAATAACAAGCACAATTTATTCATAGCTCTACTGAACATTACTGCTCATTGTGTGTGCACAAACCGGTTGCCCTTGAAGGATCGAACGGTGATCATCATTCCTCTTCCAAACCAGAATTCTAATACACATATTTAGGCAAACTCTATGGAGACCAACAGTTGCCATGGATCATCAAGTCCCCTTTGAGATGGAAAAACCTTCATCTAAGGCAAAAATAAATCAGGGCAGCTGGGAAATGAGGCCACTTCACCTTCCCTGGGAAAGATTTGGTATCCTTTACTATCTGGGGAGGTCCCTCAGCCTTGATGAAATAGTCTTAATTCCATAATAGGCACTGGAGCTACACGCTTTTGCCCAAGGCTGACCTGGAGTAATTGTATTAACAAAGCAACACCGCCATTCTATCCTTCGACGAAGCTTTGCAACCAGATACAATCCATCTTTTCTACAAGAGATAGAGAGATATGAAAGAGTAAAACAAACATCCCTGACTTCCTCCTTGACATTTATAATGAATATTGAGTTAATATATAAGGTTTACTTATGGGAATGTTTTTTTTTTTTTTTAAATTACAGTCCTTTGCTTGCAACTGAAGTAAGTTTGTTACATGACATCTCAAGTGTTATTGGTAACTACTGCTCTCATGAGAGTATCAGTTCCATGTAACAGATTTTTAAGGAGGTTCCGAACTATGGGCAAATGTTTCACGAAATATCTCGTTTTAAAGAAAAAGGAAAATCCCGACAGGTTTTTATAGGTTTCCAATTGCTTTGATAATTCAAGTTTTATTTTTTCATTTTTGGTAACAGAGAGAACCTGTAGCAGGCGTGACAGTATGTGGTCGCAGAAAGCTGCTAATAGCCGGAGCCAGAGGTACCATCACTAAGACGATGCAAAGGTAACATGAAAATTTTTTAACTCCAACTTTCCGTTAACATCAGAAAATATCTTAAATATCTTTTAAAAACAATGAAGTCAAAGGAAACGCGTGGTAACACGAGACCAGCATGGCTCCATAAATGAACTCTCGTTATCATCATTAGGATTGAGGATAGGCTTAATGCCTCAGCCTTGTAACATAACAATCTTACTGGAACTTGCAGCAAACATCAGCAGTCTTGTGCAATGAGCACTGTGTCATTAAGAAGGCCACAAAGCTAACTCAGTAATTAACAGATAAAACCTCAAAATGCCCCAGAAAGTACAACTGAACTTCAGTAAATTTTTTAATATTGATATTGATGCTTTTGACGACCATTATTCAGCATAATAATTATAAATTAATTAGTGAACTGAATTTTCTGCTTCAGAATCCGCCAGCAATCTCAGCAGCAGTGCGGAAGAATCCATTTGGATTCAACACCTGATGAGGAACTCAAAGGCATGGCCACCACTGCACGCAAGGTAAGAATTCATTTGGTATTGCACATGTAGATTATAATAGACCAATCCAATATTTACCATAATAGATTCACAACACCCGTGCATCTGATGTCTAGGCCCGTTCCTTACGACGCTCCTGATTGGCCGTTGATAAGCCAATCACAGGGCTGGGAACTCTCAGTCTCTCTCGACTAGTATTATTACCCTGACATGACTGCCCCGACAGCTTGGAAGAAGAATTAAATTGTAAGAGACTGACAGGTCTAGTTTACTAAAGACCAGCGTAAATCATCATACTGGTCTAATGGGATGCCAAGATTGAGACAAAAGAATTTTTTCTATTATGCCCAGTCCAAAAATCCTCAATGACCAAGGACATGGTGATTTTTAACACTCCTGCATTTACTGCTGATAAATTAAATACTTAAGGATCTCACTATTAGGGCTGTTAACTTAGAGGGTATACTATACCTGGAGTTGCGATCTCTATACCAGTACTTTGTAGTTTGAACAGGGAGGGGATTAGTGCGGCTGTGAATTTCTTTTATTGTTAATGTTTACTGAGTAAGTGTTTAGCGAATGTTTAGGGTTTAGTGAGTAAGTATTTAGTGAATGTTTAGGGTATAGTGAGTAAGTGTTTCGTGAATGCTTATGAGTAAGTGTTTAGTAAATTTTTAGTTTAGGGTTTAGTGAATGTTTAGTAAGTATTCAGTGAATGTTTAGTGAGTCTTTAGGGTTTAGTGAATGTTTAGTGTGTAAGTATTCAGTGAATGTTTAGTGAGTGCTAAGGGTTTAGTGAATGTTAATTGCATAAAACAGGTATATCTTAGTTTAACCAGATCACTGAGCCAATTACCAGCTCTCTTAGGGGTGGCCTAAAGGATTATATATTTTTTAATGTGGCTAGGAACCTATTGGTTACTTAGCAGTGGGACCTGCAGCTTACTGTGGAATTCGAATCATATTATATTGAGAAATAAATTATAAATTTCAAATCACCATAAATAAATTCCTCTAATTCTGCACTGCCACAAGCCAGGAGCAAACTCAGGCTACCAGATTGGTAGTCGAGTATGCAACCCACTCGTCCAATATGGAACTATTTATTACTTAAGTATTCAGTGGATGTTTAGGGTTTAGTGAATGTTTAGTGTGTAAGTATTCAGTGAATGTTTGGTAAGTGTTTAGGGATTAGTGAATGTTTTGTGTGTTAGTGTTTAGTGAATGTTTCGTATTCAGTGAATGTTTAGTGAATGTTTTGTGAATGTCTTGTGAATGTTGGAGGTTAGTGAAAGTTTAGTGTGTAAGTGTTTAATGATTGTTTAATGAGTGATTAGTGAATGTTCATTGACTGTTTAGTGTTTAATGAATGTTTAGGGGTTTAATGAGCATCTAAAGTTTAGTGAGTGTTTAGTGTATAGTGAGTGCTTAGTGAAAGTTAAGGGAGTGTTTAGTGCATAGTGAGTATTTAGTGAATGTTTAGTGTATAGCGATTGCTTAGTGAGTGTTCAGTGTTTAATGAAAGTTTAGGATTAAGTCAGTGTTTAGTGAATGTTTACCGAGTATTTGGGGTACAGTGAGTATTTAGTGAGTGTTTAGTGTGTTATGAGTGTTTAGTGAGCATTTAGTTTATAGTGAATGCCTATGGAGTGTTGAGTATTCAGTGAGTATTATTGCTATTGAGTGTATAGTAAGTGTGTGTTTAGTGAGCATGAGTGTATAGTAAACATTAGTGTTTAGTAATTGTACATTACTGTGTAGTAGTATTTAGTGACTGTATGCAATTACAGTCCTGTAATGTACAGGAACCATTTGCGCTAGACACTGCTTAGATCCAAGAGCAGATGCTTAGGCCTTGACTGCTCCAGCTAAGGCCAACCTGTTTTTGTAAGGTAATTTTTCTCTGTGAAATTGGCTCAATTAATAATCATAATAATAGTGACAAAGATGAAAATAATAATAGTGAAAATAATATTAGTAATAAAAGTATAGCATAGTATTAAGAGCTGGACCAAGACCTTCCAATATGGCCGCCCGAGATCACACGCTCGGCCGGGAGGTCGTCACTCCAGTGATTGACTTTATGGTAGTTAATGTCCTTTGCTTGTTTGTGTTATGAATAAAAAATGTACAATACTTCATATGAGTATATTTAAGAAAGGAATGCGAAAAAGGGTGAAGGCCGAGATTTCAACAAGGGGAATGCCATATGGTATTGATAGTAGTGCTATATAATTATAGAAGGGAAATATAGCATTTGCTCACCTGACAATCTTTCTTTCCATTTCAGACGAGCCTTGGGACGTGGATAGTAGAGGTTGCCATGGTGGGAGAGGAGATGGCCGTCATGGCAGCCTCTTCATCGACGCTGCATTTCGTGGACACCTCTAGCGCTGTTCCGAGTGAAATCCTTCGACTCACGCATCTTCCCAATCTTCCAAGTTGTATAGCTGCTGGGTGAGAAAATTCATTCATTCATATAACTAACATGCATGCATAAAAGCCATATTGAATCATAGTTAAATATTAAATGTTTTAATAAAAAAATTACATTAATGACGTAAAGAAAGCTAAAAGTACTTTTTTCAGCCTCATATTTTGTGTTGGTCTCGAGAATACAATACAGCTTTGGTGTTCTGAGCGTCCAAGGATGTGGAGAAAGAAAGATGAAAATTTAGTGATTCGAAGGCAATATGCTCTGGTAGTATTTGGTGAGACAAAGGTGAAAGGTCTGGCACATGTATGATTGGGAAGAAAAAATAAGAGTAATTGTATATGGAGTAGCTGAAAGGTGTGGACATAGGAAGGTCGCAATATTAAATACAAACGATAAATAGTGGGATGAGGGAATCAGAAGTTTATGAAGAGAACAAAAAGGAGATTTGGCCATTGATATACAAATGTATGACTGAAGAGGTTATCATGTAGAGAGATACAAAGATAAATAACAAAAAAGTAGGGAGAAAATGAACGAGAACTTTACTAAGAATGTGAAGCTGTTCTACAAGGAAGTAAATGCAGAGGAAGGTTAATGGAAAATGAAACTCAGGATAAATGATCCAAATGGAGAGCTGCTGTTAAAAGTGAATGCAGACTTGGGTCGATGGAGCGATTATCTTCAGAATTTGTTGAATGGGGAACAAAAGGATTACATGTGGGATGTTGTGGTATGGTGGTGATAGTGAGAGTGAGTGACTGTCCATGATTTGTATGGCAACCTCGGAAGAAGGAAAGATCCAAAGAAATGGGTGAGAGGTACAATTGTTTGTTTGTGTAAAAGCAAAGGTGATGAAGGTGACAATAAGAATTAAAGGAGAATAACAGTACTTAATACAACTGGGAAAGCATAAGACAGGATTTTTATTAAGAAATCAAGACAGATGACTGAAGAATGGTAAAGAAAAAACAACGGGGGTTTAGACAAGGAAAAAAATAGAAATAAAGTGTTTTTTACAAAAAGGTAAGAAAGGTTTGAAAATAAAGAAAAAAAAGTTGTTCACGATACGTAAGAATAAGTGGCATCTTGGATAATTCTTCATATAATGACAATAACTGTATGTAGATAAAAAAGGAATTGAAATATAAAAAAGCCATAAGCCAAGTGCTGGGGCCTTCTAGGTCATTCAGTTCTGAAAGGATATTTGAAAGGTGTAGATAACGGGAGGAGAACCTCATAGCAGTAACACTTTGAAACAATTGTCAAGAGAGGGTGGAAAGAATAGTGGAAGAAAGAGAGAATATGAACGGAGGTACAGCAAAAGGAAGGAAAGGGGTTGTTGCTAGGGGCCGAGGGGAGATTACAAAAAAATATGAAGTAATGCCTACAATGCACCTATCGCGTTGGCAATTGTTTTTTTTAGTATTTTCCCCACCTTCCACAGTAGAACAAACTTAGAATTTCCGGTATCAGACAATAGCAGATAAAATGCAGAGTGACGTCATCTTTCCAGGTGCGAGAATGAAGATCGGTGGATCATCATTGGTGACGACGCAGGCGACGCCTATCTCATAAGGTTCTCTGTGCCTGTTAACTCCCTTTTGACTCGCTCACGAAGTGAAGGACTCACTGTTCTGACCTGGCAGGTATTTACGTCATTATACCGATTTCTTTTTCCTTTTTCTCTTATTGCCAATCATCATCCTCCAAGATCATTTTAGGCCTACGATGAAAACGCCTAAAGAGTCTTTTTGGGAAGAGTGATCATTTTTTTTGTTAATGAAAGAGCTACTTTTAGTACGAAGTCTGTCATTAAGTAGTGATGACATGTTTACTAAACTGAGACACACATACGACCGCGTGCACATAACCATACACACACATAATAAATATATATATATATATATCTATATATATATAATATATATAATATATATATATATATATATATATATATATATTGTGTGAGTGCGTGTCTATGCATAAAATGAGATACAAACTGAAATGAAAGCAAATACCAAAGGTAAATAAATAACTGGTTGCTTTGTCATCTTAAATGCCCGAGATACCGCAGGTGCCACTCTAACAGACTAAGTACCACGCCTTTAACCCTGGCTCCCTTTCCCTCGAGAGCCCCAGGTCTCTCCCAGGGGATCAGTTTCAGGAAACAGACAGGAGACATTAGAAATAGATGCAGTAGGTTCGTGCAGCAGCCATGACAAGAAAATAAAGAAGAATTGTAAGTAACGTCCTTTTATTTGCAGATCTATCGAAAGGAAAAACTGAAAATAGGAAGGAATGTATTAAAAAATATCACAGTTTTTGAAAGTAAATTGTATTTTTCCTAGCTATACAAACCTGAGGTCCTTTACATGAGGAATTCCAGCTACGCCGAAAGTAATTACTCAAGTAAAGGACCGAGGGTTTGTATATCGTGTAGGAACAATTATGGTATCACAGAAACAATAAACAAACACAAGCAAAGGATGAATAAAACGTGGAAGGGAGCTGTTTCAAAGGCAAATCCCATCTACTACTGCGGGCTGAGTTGTTGTTGTTTTTGATTAAGCTGACCTTGTGTCAGCACGTGCCCATTCTAATAATATGGTCTTTGGGCCGCGTAGCAATTTCAGGTGATCTGTTCCCCAAGAGGTTTGAGGCCTCGTGGTGGCGACGCTAGTGAATTTGCGGGAGGCCATTGAACTTTACTCTGGCTACAAAAGGTCGAGACTCAAGGGTGATTAGCACTGCTGCCATATTTTCTTGAACCCGTTAAAAATTTCCAGGAAAAAAGTGTTTAATCTGGTAGCTTTGGCAGGTTTTTTGAGCGGCGCTTCCATTTCCTCGTGTATAGACAATTAAGGGAAGTGGCACCGTCACAGTAATATGAGGATTGTCTGTCAACTCCCTCCATTCGTCAGTACAAAATCAAAACATGAAGATCAAAACACTATATCTACTTGGACCTTGAAGTACATTTTTCAAAATGCTCAATAAATATTGTAATTAAGGTTTATATTTATGTATCATATGTATATTAATTATATATATTATATATATATATATATTTATATCTATATATATTATATATATATATATATATATATATATATAAGCGAATACCACGGGAAATGATAGACAGGAATCCAAGCGCTTTCGTCTTTATTCAGACATCGTCAAGGAGCTACTAAAGTACAATCGGAGAGGAAGGCCTCAGGTACAAACAAGATCAGGAATACCAGATGGTTAATTATCAAAAGGGTAAAAATTAAAAGGGATAATCCAGGATTATCGGATATCACACGGTCACAAACTTAACAGATTCTGACCCTAACCGAAATTACAAAGTATCTTTACAGTCCAAAACATGTAAAAACTGAATATATTAATTTTGTTGCTTATATTTATCTACAACTTTTTTCATTATGAAAGCATCAAGTTTAAATAAACCAAGACTTAAATTTAGAACATTTCTATTATTTGACTTGATAAAACAAGATTCAATGATATTCCTTTTAACTGCGTCATTACATGGGACTAAGGCTCTTGCTTGACTCCAGTTAATAGGATGGTCTAAATCTCTCATATGTACAAATAATGCATTCGATATTTGCCCAGTTCTCACAGAATATTGATGTTGCTTAAGACGCTGTGAAAGAGATTTATATATAATATTGATGTTGCTTAAGACGCTGTGAAAGAGATTTATTGACGCTGAAATTAAAACTATTTATGATATTGCATTGAAACTTAAATACCCAAGGACTTTTGTAGATGTGGCATGGAAAAGAGCTAGAAAAACATTTTATTCAACTAATGACAAACTTGAATTTAGTAAGCATAACATTCTAAAATTACCTTATGATGAAAGGTTTTTAGATATTCCTAGAATTTTAAAGCTTTTTAACATAAATGTTGTTTTCAGTAATATTAATGTCAAGAGTTTAGTAATCAAAAATTCTCCTAAAGATCTTCCAGGCTGCATATATGAAATTCCTTGCAAAAAGTGTGATAAAATCTATTACGGACAGACTGGCAAATCTCTTTCACAGCGTCTTAAGCAACATCAATATTCTGTGAGAACTGGGCAAATATCGAATGCATTATTTGTACATATGAGAGATTTAGACCATCCTATTAACTGGAGTCAAGCAAGAGCCTTAGTCCCATGTAATGACACAGTTAAAAGGAATATCATTGAATCTTGTTTTATCAAGTCAAATAATAGAAATGTTCTAAATTTAAGTCTTGGTTTATTTAAACTTGATGCTTTCATAATGAAAAAGTTGTAGATAAATATAAGCAACAAAATTAATATATTCAGTTTTTACATGTTTTGGACTGTAAAGATACTTTGTAATTTCGGTTAGGGTCAGAATCTGTTTAAGTTTGTGACCGTGTGATATCCGATAATCCTGGATTATCCCTTTTAATTTTTACCCTTTTGATAATTAACCATCTGGTATTCCTGATCTTGTTTGTACCTGAGGCCTTCCTCTCCGATTGTACTTTAGTAGCTCCTTGACGATGTCTGAATAAAGACGAAGCGCTTGGATTCCTGATCTACCATTTCCCCGTGGTATTCGCTTATTTATGAAGTCACGTGCATCTACTGTGATTTTTTAAGCATAATGGAAACCACACGCAACTTCTACGCATTTTCTTTGAATTTTCCGAGCCTTGTTCTATTCGTGACATCCTTCTGTAATGCTCTTATCATCGCTCACAAACTGAAACTCCGACTCAACTTTCTACGGAAGTGCATGAACGAGCAAGTGATGCCCAAGTCGATTTTACCAGTGAGAATTCTTCGCCTAGCAGAGCGACCTTTCGACGAGTTTCAACGCATCATACTTCAGAAACACATCGACATCACAAAAGTGGAAGTAGATGATGCGTTCCGTACACTTAGAAGCAGACGGTATAGCTTTAATCAGACGGTTCCTGTCGATTGGAAGAATCGGATGCTGGATTATTGCTATGGAAAATTGAGAAAGTGCTGCAACCGTCTTGAAAGGAAGCTCCAAGTCAAGCTGAAAAATCTTATTGCTGAAAGCGACTGGACTAAGCATGCCAACGTGGACTTCATGATTAATTTATCTGACAAACCAGTGGATAGTGCTACGACAGCGGCTTTGGGATATGGGTTAAGCTTTGGTGTATTTAATGGTAACCTGGATTGTGTCGACATCTCAAAATCCTTTTGTTATTTAGAAAAATTGAATCAAAACCTATGCCCTGATGATATCAATATTTGTAAAGGTATTGTGTATGGTGCTATGAGTAAACCTTCTCCCCCTAATGTACCCGTGAGATTTCTCCAGGCTTTTAAGAAAATTAAAGAAGACGAAACAGTGAAGGTGACAAAAGCAGATAAATCTAATGCAGTGGTAATTATGAATAAAAGTGACTATATAAGTAAAATAATGACATTGCTAAATGACAATGATACTTATACGAAACTGAGGTCTGACCCTACACAGACAGTTACTCCCATTTTAATAACAAATTAAATCCATTTTGAAGGGCTTGGACCATTTAATTAAACAGTTTACACCGCAATGCGCCTCCCTACCTTACATGTATGGTTTAGTCAAGACACATAAAATCAATAACCCTATCAGACCAATCATTAGTTCAGTGGGCTCAGTTTCGTATAATTTATCTAAATGGCTTGTAAAAATTCTTACTCCTTTGGTAGGAAATATTTCTAACACGAATGTTAAAAACAATGTTGATTTTATAAACAAATTGAATAGTTTAAATTTGAATTATGATTTTAATATGGTTAGTTTTGATGTTGTCTCTTTATTTACAAAAGTGCCTGTAGATGACTTACTTAAATATTTGGAAGAGGAATTAGAGCGTCATGACATTCCCTTAAGTGTAGAAAATCTCATTAGTCTCATAAGGTTATGTATCAAAGATAGTAAATTTTGTTTCAATGGGGAATTTTTTGTACAAAAGTTTGGCATGGCCATGGGTAATCCCTTATCTCCTGTCCTTAGCAATATTTACATGGAATTTTTTGAGACAAAACTCTTACCAAGAATTTTGCCCCAAAAAGTTATTTGGTTTAGATACGTGGATGATATATTCTGTATTTGGCCAGTTCACGAAAAACCTCCAGGAATTCCTTAATAATCTCAATAATTAGTCCCTTCTATAAAATTTACTGTAGAGGAAGAAAGAATTATAATTTGAATTTTTTGATGTAACTGTCCATAGAAATGATAGAAATTTCACCTTTTCAGTCTTTCGAAAATCAACTAATATTGCCTCTTTTGTTCATTATTACTCCAATCACCATCAAAATGTTAAATTCTCTGTTTTTTCTGGGATGTTCCTAAGGGCTTGACGCTGAAATTAAAACTATTTATGATATTGCATTGAAACTTAAATACCCAAGGACTTTTGTAGATGTGGCATGGAAAAGAGCTAGAAAAACATTTTATTCAACTAATGACAAACTTGAATTTAGTAAGCATAACATTCTAAAATTACCTTATGATGAAAGGTTTTTAGATATTCCTAGAATTTTAAAGCTTTTTAACATAAATGTTGTTTTCAGTAATATTAATGTCAAGAGTTTAGTAATCAAAAATTCTCCTAAAGATCTTCCAGGCTGCATATATGAAATTCCTTGCAAAAAGTGTGATAAAATCTATTACGGACAGACTGGCAAATCTCTTTCACAGCGTCTTAAGCAACATCAATATTCTGTGAGAACTGGTGGGCGAATATCGAATGCATTATTTGTACATATGAGAGATTTAGACCATCCTATTAACTGGAGTCAAGCAAGAGCCTTAGTCCCATGTAATGACACAGTTAAAAGGAATATCATTGAATCTTGTTTTATCAAGTCAAATAATAGAAATGTTCTAAATTTAAGTCTTGGTTTATTTAAACTTGATGCTTTCATAATGAAAAAAGTTGTAGATAAATATAAGCACAAAATTAATATATTCAGTTTTTACATGTTTTGGACTGTAAAGATACTTTGTAATTTCGGTTAGGGTCAGAATCTGTTTAAGTTTGTGACCGTGTGATATCCGATAATCCTGGATTATCCCTTTTAATTTTTACCCTTTTGATAATTAACCATCTGGTATTCCTGATCTTGTTTGTACCTGAGGCCTTCCTCTCCGATTGTACTTTAGTAGCTCCTTGACGATGTCTGAATAAAGACGAAAGCGCTTGGATTCCTGTCTATCATTTCCCGTGGTATTCGCTTATTTATGAAGTCACGTGCATCTACTGTGATTTTTTAAGCATATATATAGATATATATCTATATATATATATATATATATATATATAGAATATGAATATTTATATATAATTATATATATCTATATATATATATTATAATTATATATATTATATATATATATATATATATATATAATATATATACACACACATATATATTGTACATATATATATATATATATATATATATATATATATATATATATATATATATATACATATATTGTTACGAAGTGCCAAGTATCTGGTTACCATGCATCAAATATTACCTCAACAAAAGCCAGACACCTGAACCCTCATAACACATATTAAACAACTGAATACTCTAAAGGCAACAGTGATCCCTTAACACTTACCAGTATTGCAGAAAATCAGACTAAGTTCATTAAAACAGGTGTGAGGTAATCTTGTAAGTAATTAAATTAATCAAAGGGCATCACTCCATCAACAACTTTAAAATCTAAGTATTTCCCTGATTTCAGAAGTCTAAGTACTTCCCTGGTTCTAAGTCACTTCAAGTAAATTGAAGGAAAGCAAATCAATTACCACTCTATGTTTCTACCTATCATCTGTACTGGTTAGAAATGAAATACTTATAAAAATTTTAAATACAAAAATTTATTATTAAATTCAAAATTTATAAGTGAAATTCACAATATCAGGGAAAATTACTGTTACTTGAAAGCAAAGTAAAGTTTAATTAATTCTTGAATCAAATTAAGTAAAATTAAATCAAAATTAATTTATCACAGAATTCAAGAAAATTAATTCGATCAAAATTCAAAAGTGTTAGGCAATAATTGAAAATTTGAAATTAATTCACAAGTGCTAAACAACAACAAAACTTGAAAAGAATTCTAAGTAAATGCAAATTAATTCACAAGTGTTAAATTTAATTAAATGTGCAATGATTAAGCAATGAAAATAACTAAGTCAATTAAATTGTGAATGTAAATGAAAATATAAAATAAAAAGACACACTTCAATAAGAAAATGAACAAGTGCACAAACAGTGGAACAAACACAAACACAAAAAAAAATCAGCAATGTGTAAAAGTGTAAATCTTTTTCACTCAAAACATTATAACCAACAGTTTTTACCAAACCTTCACAACCATCTGTTATTAGTTCACCACAGTTCCTATCAATCATTAGTTAACCACACTCCCTATTCATTATTAGTTGTAACTAATAAAAATATAACACTTTACCTTTTTGGTATACCAACTTCTTTCTTTCTCTTGCTGCAGCTTGTTTATCACACTTTCACAAAAACCAGGCGCCGTTACGAAATAATGTTTGTTCAGATTCCACAAAAAAATAAACTAAATAACACTAAACAAACTCTAAGAAATATCAAATATGAAATTCTAAGTTACGAGTGACCAATTTACGATACGTTAATATAATCTCAATGATGTCGAGGGAGAGAGAGAGAGAGAGAGAGAGAGAGAGAGAGAGAGAGAGAGAGAGAGAGAGAGAGCGATCTAACCGCCTCGAGGTTCTATGATCTAATGAAATCTTCCCTTGCGAAAACTGGACAGGGCAGATATGATACAAAATGTTCTTGTCACGAATGCTTCCAGTAGCTTCAAAATCTGATGCAATCTTCATAAAGAAATGTGTAACATGCACGTGGTTTTGATCAAAGACATACACGTACAAGACGAGTCTGTTAAAAAAAAGACATACTCTACTCGATCGAAACGGAGGCTGAGCGACAATTAAGATTGACATGTTTTGATAACAACGCAAGACTCAATTCTCTCGCTATCACATGCGTTGACAGATTAGGAAAGCAAACGGATCTCGCAGACCCTCTAATCTTACAGTGTTAACATAAAAGTTAAACATTCGTAGTTTCGAACAGACAGAAAATCTCTCTCTTTTTACATTCTACGTTAATATATATATTCTTTTCAATATGTAATGCGAAATCTGAACACACATTTTAAAACATCCTATTCTAAGCTATCTAGGAATCTGAAAAAATGTTACACAATCTACATGACATTTCAAAGAGGGGAAACATGCATTTTGAAAGTAGCAATATATATATATATATATATATATATATTATATAATATATATATATATATATATATATATATATATATATATATATATATAAAGGTATAAGCCACGAAGGAAAGATAAACAACGGAGTTTCTACAAGATCTTTAACTCAACGTCCTTTACTTTTCTGCATATAAAGGATGTTGAGTCGAAAGATCTTGCAGAAACTCCGTTATCTATCTTTCCTTCGCGGCTTATATCTTTATTTATGGATTTATCTCGTTCCAGACTTTCGTGATTAAGTTATACATATACATATATATATATATAGATTATATATATATTAGATATATATATATATATAATATATAATATTATTATATATATATCTATATATATATATACTATATATATATTATTATTATATATATTATATATATCTTATTATATATATATGAATTTTTATCACATCACCGTGATTCATATACATACATTAAGTTACAAATGTCCTTTGATATCCAACTCTCTCTAAATTAATATATTTTCATATATGTTAACCGAAGGGGAATGTTTTAGTTGATAATAATTTCGTCCTCTCGTGGATTCGAAACCACGCTGGTTCGAATCCACGAGAGGACGAAATTATTATCAACTAAAAAATTACCTTTCGAGTAACACATAAAATATTAATTCCCAAGGTAGATCGAATCGCATATTAAAGGACATTTGTAGCTTAATGCGCGTGCGCACACTCACACACACACATATATATATGTATATATATATATATATATATATATATATAATATATTATATATATATATATATATATAGATATATATATAAATATTACATATTATATTATATATACACATGCATACATATGACATACATTACTTTAAAACGAAGTCACTTGTGAATAAAAGCAAATACCTAGATGGGTTGTACCCTCGAATATGCCCACTCTCAGGATTAATCTGAACTTTTGCACATGGAACCATAATAACCCCGATTGTACAATATTTCATTGCAGCTGGTACTTTATCGGTATTCCGTACAGTATTTTACTAGTAGAAATGTATAACAGTGACACCTTCTATGTATTGTACTCCTAGATATTTATGTTAAATTCTTAGTTAACATGTTATTCTATTCTTCTACTATATATTTATAATACATTCTTAGTTAACATGTTATTCTTTTCTTCTACTATATATTTATTTTACATTCTTAGTTAACATGTTATTCTATTCTTCTACACGACTTACTACCTAATCAACATCCTGAAAGGCATCAGCCTAGTAAGGGTGAGGAACAGTCGTGCATTCCATTATAAAAAAAATAAAAGGCCTCCCATGTATAAATATCTCAAGTAAATAAGCCCCCTGACATATAGTGCACATGTAAGTACATTTACCCTTTAAAGAGAATTGTCACCTTCTCAGCTTCGCTGCCAAACTCGGGTTTAGCCGCCACGTTTGGCAGTCTCTCACTTAGTGCTTTCACAAGCACGTGCCATGACGGGACTCGTGTTGCCACTAAGCAGTTTAGCCAAGTGAGCAACAGACCACCTGTAGCAACTAAGAGAGCGGGCCATTTTAAAACAGGTCAGAGCGCGCTATTAAAGTCAATTGTTTATCCGCAGCTTATGCACCGATTTTCCTTACACTAGAGCCCCCAGGAGATGGGGTGTGGGCGGTGCAGTCAGTGCACCTCATGCGGAGCACAGTAGGCATTACTTAATGTTCTTTGTAGCGTCCCTTCGGCCCCAAGCTGAAACCCCTTTAATTCCTGTTACTGTACCTCCTTTCATATTCTCTCTTCCATTTTACTTTCCACCCTCTTATATCAATTGTTTCATTGTGAAACTACAAGGTTTTCCTCCTGTTACACCTTTTAAACCTTTTATTCTCAATTTTTCTTTCAATGCTGAATGACCTCATAGGTCCCATCACTTGGCCTTCAGCCTAAATTGTATATTCTGTTCTGTCTTGATACACTTCCTTCTGCACAAGAGAAAAGCAAACAACTGCAACAAAATTTGTGAAAATTACAGCAAACAGTCATGTTCCTACAAGACCTGATGTGCCACCATATCCTTGAGGAATAATAGACATGCGTATCTAGGCTGATCTAGGCTGACAAAAAATATTCAACACCAATGGTACTTGGTGTCAGTTACTCAACGGCTGTGAAGAAATCAAGTAAATAATATCTAATACCCAGATCATGGAGTTTGTGAATAACATCATTATGAATAATTAGGTCAAAGGCATCATTCAACCTACAGAATAAGTCTGCCCTGAATCTGGCTCAGTCCCTGTCCCCTGATCACAAAGTACTAGGAAATTCAAGGGGCAGCTGCCAGACACAGGAACATGGATAACACACTCACTTTCTCATCCTTTCTACAGCCAATGGAACTACTTCGATACCCTTAGGGGTCTTGTGATTGTGCCAACTTGTACCACTAGCATTGATTCCCCCTGCCCCCACCCCATGGATATCTTTTTCTTTACTACCCTAAATCATTTGTATTTAAAGAATTTAATTAAATTTTATCTACTTATTTATCAATTTGTTAATTCATTTTTTTTTATTTTCTTCCAACCGATCTCTTAATTCTTTCTGTATTTCCTGTTACCTTCTGTTCCTTCTTTCAAATGAACACAGTATTCTTTGGAAGCTTGAATTTCAAGTCAATGGCCCTTGTAGTGTTGTTCCATATGAATAAAGTTCATCTTCTGGATAATATAATAATAATAATAAAATAATAATAATAATAATAATAATAATAATAAGAATAAATTAATAATAATAATAATAATAATAATAATAATAATAATAATGTGGCGTCGTGGCAGAGTGGGTTAGGTCGTCAATGGACTGATTAAGTTAAGTTAAGCAACATTGGGGCTGGTCAGTCGTTGGATGGGTGACTGCTCTCCTTGGCGTTGATTCCTTGGGAAAGGATCTTTACCATAATTTCCTCAGTCTACTCAGCTGTAAATGAGTACCTATCCCTGATGGGGTAGGGTCCAGCTATGGGTTAAATAGCAAAACTCAGCAATGATGGAAAGAAATGAAGGAATAAACGACAATGACGTAAATGGAACCTTTGGCAACAGAGGAGCTTCGTCCGGCAAACAGGTATTCAACCCAATTGAAGGGGAAGACGGTCAGGTACTTGGAGGTCGTCATCCAGCAACTGACCACCACAACGACAGTAATCAACAGCCTGAGATTGGCGCTACAGAAGCAAAAAGGAAGAAATGGACAAGAGAAGAAAATAAGGAAATATGGAGATGCTACATCAGAAGCAACCCGACGGAGAGAGGATATAGAAGAAGGTTGGTCAACATCTGGAATGAGAGGAATAACACCCCCAAACAGAGCAGAGGCTGGCAGACCAAGTAAGGAACATAAAGAAAAAGTACTGGCTCTCCCTAACAGAAAGAGAAGAACTGGAAAGGGAAATGTCACACGACAACGAATTACACGAAGACGAACTGAGAGACGATGCCACAGAAGACGACAGGGATGATGAGGTATCAAACAACGACACACAAAGAAACACCAACGAAGTAACAGAGAGGACGGAATGGGTAGAAAAGATTAGACAATGGATGGAACCAGATACAGAGAGAACAAAGATCCCCTCCATGAAAGCCTACAACACCAAGAAATTAAGGGAGAAAACAAGTGAGGTCAATGAAATAATGGGCATAATACACACCACCAGTATCACAGAAACAAGTAACTTGGCATATGCAGGAGCAAGATTAGTAGCAGAACTGATGGGGATTCGAACACTAACACCACCAGCACAACTAACCCAACAGAAACCAAAACAGCAACCTCCTTGGAAAAGGCGCCTGGAAAAGCAAATCATGGTGATGAGATCTGACTTGAATAAACTGAAAGAGATGGCAGAAAAAAGGCTAAGAAGCAAGAAAACAAGGGAGGAATACAAAGTACAAGAGAGGGGACTAAACAACACAATAGAAGATGTAAAACAGAGGCTTAAGGCCAAAGCACATAAGATCCAACGGTACATGAACAGGAATAAGGGATACCAACAGAACAAACTATTCGGAACCAACCAGAAAAGACTATACAGCCAACTAGAGGGGAAGACAACACCCAGAAATTCTGAAGCCGAACCAAGTAAGAGACTCTGGGAAAACATATGGAGCAATCCGGTATCACACAACAAACATGCAACATGGCTCCAGGAAGTCAAGGAAGAAGAAACAGGGAGACTAAAACAAAGATTCACAGAGATCACGACAGACACAGTCAGACACCAACTAAAGAAAATGCCAAACTGGAAAGCCCCAGGTCCTGATGAAGTCCATGGATACTGGCTCAAAAACTTCAAGGCCCTACACCCACGAATAGCAGAACAACTCCAGCATTGTATCTCAAATCACCATGCACCCAAATGGATGACCACAGGAAGAACATCCTTAGTACAAAAAGACAAGAGTAAGGGAAATATAGCCAGTAACTACAGGCCTATCACCTGCCTACCAATAATGTGGAAGTTACTAACAGGTATCATCAGTGAAAGGCTATACAATTACCTAGAGGAGACAAACACCATCCCCCACCAACAAAAAGGCTGCAGAAGGAAGTGTAGGGGCACAAAAGACCAGCTCCTGATAGACAAAGTGGTAATGAAGAACAGTAGGAGAAGGAAAACCAACCTAAGCATGGCATGGATAGACTATAAGAAAGCCTTCGACATGATACCACACACATGGCTAATAGAATGCCTGAAAATATATGGGGCAGAGGAAAACACCATCAGCTTCCTCAAAAATACAATGCACAACTGGAATACAATACTTACAAGCTCTGGAATAAGACTAGCAGAGGTTAATATCAGGAGAGGGATCTTCCAGGGCGACTCACTGTCCCCACTACTCTTTGTAGTAGCCGTGATTCCCATGACAAAAGTACTACAGAAGATGGATGCCGGGTACCAACTCAAGAAAAGAGGCAACAGAATCAACCATCTGATGTTCATGGACGACATCAAGCTGTATGGTAAGAGCATCAAGGAAATAGATACCCTAATCCAGACTGTAAGGATTGTATCTGGGGACATCAGGATGGAGTTTGGAATAGAAAAATGCGCCTTAGTCAACATACAAAAAGGCAAAGTAACGAGAACTGAAGGGATAAAGCTACCAGATGGGAGCAACATCAAACACATAGATGAGACAGGATACAAATACCTGGGAATAATGGAAGGAGGGGATATAAAACACCAAGAGATGAAGGACACGATCAGGAAAGAATATATGCAGAGACTCAAGGCGATACTCAAGTCAAAACTCAACGGCGGAGATATGATAAATGCCATAAACACATGGGCAGTGCCAGTAATTAGATACAGCGCAGGAATAGTGGAATGAACGAAGGCAGAACTCCGCAGCATAGATCAGAAAACTAGGAAACATATGACAATACACAAAGCACTACACCCAAGAGCAAATACGGACAGACTATACATAACACGAAAGGAAGGAGGGAGAGGACTACTAAGCAATGAGGACTGCATCAACATCAAAAACAGAGCACTGGGGCAATATCTGAAAACCAGTGAAGACGAGTGGCTAAAGAGTGCATGGGAAGAAGGACTAATAAAAGTAGACGAAGACCCAGAAATATACAGAGACAGGAGAATGACAGACAGAACAGAGGACTGGCACAACAAACCAATGCACGGACAATACATGAGACAGACTAAAGAACTAGCCAGCGATGACACATGGCAATGGCTACAGAGGGGAGAGCTAAAAAAGGAAACTGAAGGACTGATAACAGCGGCACAAGATCACGCCCTAAGAACCAGATATATTCAAAGAACGATAGACGGAAATAACATCTCTCCCATATGTAGGAAGTGCAATACGAAAAATAAAACCATAAACCACATAGCAAGCGAATGCCCGGCACTTGCACAGAACCAGTACAAAAAGAGGCATGATTCAGTGGCAAAAGCCCTCCACTGGAGCCTGTGCAAGAAACATCAGCTACCTTGCAGTAATAAGTGGTACGAGCACCAACCTGAGGGAGTGATAGAAAACGATCAGGCAAAGATCCTCTGGGACTATGGTATCAGAACGGATAGGGTGATATGTGCAAATAGACCAGATGTGACGTTGATTGACAAAGTCAAAAAGAAAGTATCACTCATTGATGTCGCAATACCATGGGACACCAGAGTTGAAGAGAAAGAGAGGGAAAAAATGGATAAGTATCAAGATCTGAAAATAGAAATAAGAAGAATATGGGATATGCCAGTGGAAATCGTACCCATAATCATAGGAGCACTAGGCACGATCCCAAGATCCCTGAAAAGGAATCTAGAAAAACTAGATGCTGAAGTAGCTCCAGGACTCATGCAGAAGAGTGTGATCCTAGAAACGGCGCACATAGTAAGAAAAGTGATGGACTCCTAAGGAGGCAGGATGCAACCCGGAACCCCACACTATAAATACCACCCAGTCGAATTGGAGGACTGTGATAGAGCAAAAAAAAAAAAAAAAAATAAATAAATAAATAAAAAAAATAAAAATAATAATAATAATAATAATAACAAATAATAATAATAATAATATGGAGGGAGCAGAGACCCTCTTTCAAACAAGTCTAGTTGAAAAGGAAGGCTGTATTATGTGAATTTATCTTATACAGGATCTTTCCTATTTTACTTATAATTCGCTTTTCAGGCTCAGCGATGTTGGTCAGCAATTGTCCAATATTCATATGGGAAACAGACACCATGGAGTGTGGGAAATATTTTATTGAAAATATTCAATCAGAAATCCGTGGATTCCTTTGTGGTCTTGCTCGGTGGTCTGAATACTGATTCTTCGAGAAGTAGTAAGTAGTAGTAGTAGTAGTAGTAGTAGTAGTAGTAGTAGTAATAGTGGTGGTGGTGGTGACATTGACATATTTCGACCCTCTGGACGTGGTGAGAAGGATAGGGGGAGAAACAAGGCGCTCAGGTCAGTATTTAAGCTGGGGGGGGGGGCAGCGGTTTCCTGATCAGTGCTGAATTATGATTGGCTTCCTGGGGTAGGTCGCCTCGGGTGAAGCCCGCTCTCCTGTGTTATTGATCGGGGCTTGTCTTGCATGCGAGCGGGCATTGTAGTGCTCAGATGTGGAATTTTGATTTGCTCGCTTGCTATGGGGAGCATTCGGTGCTGGTCTCCTGACTGCTTTTGGGAGGAGGAAGGTTTCTTGAGTAATGCTGAGGGTTGGTTTCTTCTTCCCAATGTGCAATGCTTCCAGGAGGCGCAGGCAGCGGCGGTCCATAGTTTGGTCAATTATTTCTAAATTTGGGATTATGTCTCTTTTTGTAATTTGCTGGTTATGGGTAGTCCTGTTTTGGTTAAAGATAGCCCCTTCTTGGGCGTGGCAGGAAATTCTTTTGGAGAAACACATAGTGGTGATACCAATGTATGTGCCGAGGCACATCCTCGTACGGGGCATGAGTACTGGTAGACCATGTTTGTTTTCTTCAAGGGATCCTCTAGAGGGTCAGCTGGATTGTTACACATCACCAGGTTACTTGTCTTTTTACTTTTGTAGTAAATAATCAGCTGAATGTTTTTATTGAGGTCAGTGGAATGACACACACGAACTAGAACATGTAGCCCAGGTCCTTTCGACAATGGGCATCCAAACCCGAACATAGAAGAATCTATCAAGAGGAACGTCAATAGATGGTACCAGCCAGAACCTCTCCCCAACGTCCCTGAATGCATAGAGCTCTTCTATAAAGAGCAATGTCATCAGAAATACAGAGAAGATGAACATGCCCTCAAGAATATCATCAAGGAAAACATCTACCCCATCAACCTCAATAACATTATTCAGCGAAGTATTTACTAAAAAAAATAAAAAGCTGAGCAACCTGTATGAAGGAGGGATATGGTAGTTACATTTGCCAACATCTTCGAGGGTTGTGTGTTGTTTGTGCAGTGAGTTGTTGTGTTTCTGAGTTGTTGTGTGATTTGTTGTGTTGTTTTCGAGTTGTTGGTATTTGTTGGCGTAGTGATTGTTGTTTTTTTTTTAGTTCTTGTGTGGTTTTGGTGCTTGTCTGTCTTTGTGTGTTAAATTCAGCAGTTGTTGTGTCTCGACAACTGCATCCAGTGGATGGCACAGTGTCTCGCCCTGTTAAGCCAATTGTCCTGTGTAATTAGTAACATAAAGGGGAAAGTGTGGTGGGGGGGGGGGGGGAAATTTGTCAGCCGTATTCAATAAAGTAAAGGTGGGGAGAACTTGTTGCTTTTGTTTTTCGCTTGTGATTCCGCCACATTATTTTGGCACCTGAATAAGGACTGCTTGTGTGGCAGCTGCAGGATAATTGATGTAGTGAGTTGAGTGATTGGTGAAGAAAGTATGGAATGTTTGACTGAAGTGGAGAGGCTGAAGGAGGAGTTGTGGTTGTTGAGGGAAGCTAAGGAAAAGGTTGAAGAAGAGTACAAGAGGATT
The DNA here is from genome assembly GCF_015104395.2 of Macrobrachium nipponense. Taxonomy (NCBI): domain Eukaryota; kingdom Metazoa; phylum Arthropoda; class Malacostraca; order Decapoda; family Palaemonidae; genus Macrobrachium; species Macrobrachium nipponense. The sequence goes on along the minus strand of NC_061102.1, from coordinate 38,497,381 downwards.
AGGATTGAGAATGAGGAGTATAAGAGGGAATTGAAAGGGTTGAGAGGAGCGATGAGTAGTGCAGAAGAGGGAATGAAAGAGGAAGTGAAAGAGGCTGAGCAGTGGATGGTTGAGAAGATGGATGAAAAGTTGGGATTGATGAGTGGTGTGCAAGAGATGATGAAAGGGTTTTTTTGGAGAGGGAGCTGTTGGAGGTAGGTCTCCTTGGTCTTGTGATGGGCCAGGAGTGGTAAAGAAAGTGGAAGAACATGTGGATGAGAGTGTAAGTAAGTGATAAAAGTGATAATGATTGTAGTAAGTGAGGATAAGAAAGAAGGGAGACAGGATAAGGATAGGAATAAGGATAAGGATAAGAAAGGGCTTGAGAAGAAGAAGAAGAAGAAGAAGAAGAAGAAGAAGAAGAAGAATAAGGGAAAGAAAGTTAATAAGGATGATAAACAGGATGTGAAAGGAATTGAGAATATTGTATTCAGAAGAGGCTAAGAAAGGTCAGAATGGAAGTAGCGAAAGTGAGAGTGAGCAGGAAGTGCAGAAGGTGGTGTATATGAGAGAGGTACCCCGATGTAAGATGTATGAGGAATATGGTAGTAGGGATGTAGGGAATTTTTTTTTAGAGAGTATGAGAAGTATTGTGTGGCTAAGTATACGGATAACAAGAGAGTTCGGTCAAGAGAGTTAGGTAGCTTTTTGACAGGATTTTTGTTCAGTATGTATGGGATAATGATGAGTGTGGGAGATGTATCATATGAAAGTGTTAAAACTAGGATTATGGAACAGGCTAAGAGGGCAAAGAGTAGTGTTAGGTATAGGAGGAAGAATGATTTTGAGGAGGCAAGAATGAATGTTGGTGAGTCATTGTCATTATTCGTGTATGTATACCGGCTAGAGACATTAGCTAGGAAAAAGTTTGGAGACAAGGGAATAAATGAGTGTAAGGAGTTAGTGAGGATGTTGTTAGTGACTGTGCCTGAGAGTGTATGCGAGTTTATAAATCTGAAATGTAAGGAGAAAATGAGATGGACGAATGAGAGGTTAATGTGGAATGATATTTTAGAGATAATTGGGGATTACGAGCGAGATAGGTGTATGAAAGAGAGCAGAAGTGTCAGCATCAGGACCAAAGTAAATGAGGGTATGCCTGATTTTAAGAGCTATAGGGAGGCAGTTCTAGAAGGGCTGAGGCGAATGGCAGAGCGAGTGGTTGATAGGAGCGTTAGAGCAAGTAATGTAAGTGTGGTGAAACCTAAGAGAGATAGAAGTGCAAGTGTTGGAAGGTTAGGGTCAGTTAACTGTGAGAGAAGAAGTGTATAGATGTGGGAAATCAGGTCATATGAATAATGAATGTCAGTGAGCGTTAGGAGCGTGCTTTGGGTGTGGGCAAACGGGCCATTTAGTGAGACAGTGTAAGAAAGATAGGGATATTAAACGTTACAGGTGTGGACAGGTAGGGCATATAGCTAGTGGATGTTGGGGTAACCGTATAAACGTGGTTTGCGGCAACTGTGGAAAGAATGTGCAAGTAGCGAATGTGTGTAGGCAAAAGAGGATGAGTCAGGCTGGGAATTTGGGAAACTAGGTGTTAAGGGGATTCAGTTGGGTGGGTCCTCTAGTGTGCAGTGGGAAAGGAACCGAGTAGTAAGGAACTGGTTGATAATATGGATGAAGCTTTGCAAGAGTTTGACAGAAGTATGAATGAACTGAGTGGTTTGGCAGCAGAAATAAGGGAGATATTGGGACAAGAGCTAGAAGGTGTATATGAGGTATTGAATGAGATTTGGGATGATGGTAGTGAGGGAGATAATGGGAATCTGAATGAAAGTGGTTTGGAAGAAGTGAATGGCGATGAACTGAGAAAGTGTATGAGGGTCCTCAAACAAGGTCCAGGGGGGCCTTCATCTGAGCATCCTTGGGTGTTGCAAAAGGCAATTTAATGTGGGTGTTGTGAATGTAAGAAGACGTTGTCAAATGTTACGAGGGAGGTGATATGGAGGAGTGATATGGTAGTTACATTTGACAATGTCTTCGAGGGTTGCATGAGAGAGAGAGAGAGAGAGAGAGAGAGAGAGAGTGTCGTTGGGTTGTTTGTAGCTGTCGGGAATAATTGAGAGTTTAAATGTTTTCGTGTGTTTGATGTGTCCTGTTCGTGTTTGGTGTTGCTGTGCAGTAGTGTGTGAGTGCGTATGTGTGTTTCTGAAGAGTGTGGGTGAGCGAGCTGTCGAGAGAGAGAAAGAGAGAGAAAGAGTGTAAGTGGTGGCTGGATAGTTAGTGGTGGTTTACTTGTTGGGCGATCGTTTTGGGTTGTCTGCTGGCGTGGCTGGGGGTCAGTCAGTGAGTCAGTCTGTGATGAGCAATCGTGGTGGATGGAGATAAGGCAGTCTATTGATGGTCAGTTGTTGTTGTGTGATTTGATTGAGTTTGACATTGTATAGTTGCTGTCTGGTTGTTGTTGAGCTGAAGTGTGTCTGTTGTGTATGATTTGTGTGTTTTGATGTTTGTGAGTTGTTTGTTGTAGACAGTGTTGGCAGTTTTTTGTGTGTTGATTTGTCAAGTTGTCTTTGATGTTTTTGGTGTTGTTTGTGCAGTGAATTATTGCGTAATTTGTTGTTGTTTTCGAGTTGTTGGTATTCGTTTGTGTAGTGATTGCTGTGTGGTTTTGGTGCTTGTCTGTCTTCGTGTGTTGAATTCAGCAGTTGTTGTGTCTTGACAACTGTATCCAGCGGACAGCACAGCATCTCACCCTGAGTGTCTCGAGTCTAAGGTGAGTACATGTGTTTGAGTTTTGTGCGTTTTGTGTCTCGTTAAGCCAATTGTCCTGCGTAATTAGTAACCTAAAGGGGAAAGTGGGAACTATTTGTCAGCCGTGTTCGATAAAGTAAATGTGGGGAGATCTTGTTGCTTTTGTTTTTTGCTTGTGATTCCGCTACACCTGGTGAAGTGTAATAATCCAGCCGCCCATCAGCAAGACCCCTTGAAGAAAACCAATGTAGTCTACCAGTACTCATACCTTGTCCGAGAATGTGCCTCGGCACATGCATTGGTATCACCACCATGCATTTCTCCAAAAGGATTTCCTGCCATGCCCAAGAAGGGGTTATCTTTAACCAAAACAGGACTACCCATAACCAGAGAATTACAAGAAGACATAATCCCAAATATAAAAATAATTGACTGAATTATGGACCACCACCGCCTGCACCTCCTGGAAGCATTGCACATTGGGAAGGAGAAACCAACCTCAACATTACTCAAAGAAACCTTTCTTCTCCCGACAGCCGTCAGGAGACCAGCACTGACCAGCCCCCATAGCGAGTGAGTGAATCAGAATTCTGCATCTGAGGATCAAAAGTCTCCCATTCATCCCCAGCACTATAATGCTCACACACACAAGACGTGCCCTGACCAATAACACAGGAGAGCAGACTTTGCCCGAGACGACTCAACTTGGGCAGCTAATCCTATTTCAGCACTGATCAGGACCCCCTATAAATACTGACCTGAGTGTACTACTATTACTACTCGAATAACCAGTATCTAGACCAAATTTACATAATGCAGTCATCCTTTTTAATAATAATAATAAAAGCTTTTGTGAAATATCACTGAATCGTTTTATGATTTTATATGCATAGGTCAAAAAAGTTTTTAATCACTTAGAAAACAACGTTACAATTGAGGGAAATGTATTATTCATAAAAAGGGAGGTGTGAGAGTATTTCAGTAGAATGGTAGGTATATTGGAGCCTATATAGGCAGTTTTCATCAACATGATGCCTCAAGTGGCACAAAGCAAAACTTTTAGTAATTTAGTTAAAAGCAAATTTTTACCACACGACATGTTAATGCCAATTTGACCCAATTTCTTTGAAGGAAATGTGCGCTGGCTACCAAGAAATAAATGGCAGAATGAAGGAGATCTGTGTTGGCGTAAGGGTTGTTGGTGTTCCAAGCCTTCATAATGGAAGTATAAGGCAAATAACGTACCATCCAGCGTCGTCATCATTAGTCTCCTGCAGCAGTGACCCTAAGTCAAGTTTGGTGATCCGAGCTCCTGACCATAACACCAAGACCTACACTTTCGTCATTCCAAAGGTAAGTTTTTTTCTATTTCCAGGTGATCTGTATATATCTCACTTTCCTATAATTTGTGAATAGAAATTCCTTTCTGGGTTTTAAAAATGAAACTCTAAACTAATCAAAATCTATGGTAATCAAATCCATACAGGGTAAGAAAAACACCATTCGTAGAGTAACTCAACCTAGCTAATAGCAGCTTCCTCAAATGGGGAAATCTCAGATACAAGTTATCAATGCAATTATGTGTGAATGAATCAAATGACTAACCATAATCTATTAATGAACCGAGCAGCAGCAGTACTGCCGATAGCTCATGTCAGAAAGCTCGCCAGTTGGCAAAGACAGTATTGTTTAAAAAGTATATGAGGTCACAACTCCCTATAGAATTAAGGGTGAGAATGTTTTCAGAAACATGACTTTTATATCATCAAGTACAAGAGCGGATGGTTGTATCAATAATAATCTTCTTCTTCCTAGCTTTATTCCTATTTGGGGTTGCCGTTTTTAATGAGTTTCTTCCATCTACCTCTGTCCTCTGTCATTTCCTCCCATACTCCCTTCTCCCTCATATCATCTCTAATACAATCTCTCCACCTGGTCTTAGGTCTTCCACTCCTTCGTGTTCCATGGAGGCTTTTACTGTACCCCTAATGTGTTCATTTCTAACCCTGTCCTTTTTGGTTACTCCACTCACCCACCTAAGCATCCTCATTTCGGTTACGTCCATCTTTCTGCCCTCTGTTTTCCTTAGTGGTGCTGCTTCCAATCCATATGTCATTGCTGGTCTGACTGTCGCGGGCGGTTTTTCCCCACCATGACATTAAGATACGAGAATGATAATACTACTGTACATATACACTTTTGTCAGCCTTCTTGCCTGGAGACACAGGTCGGAGAATGGTACTGTCATAGTTGACACGGTGGGTATGAAGACTAACGTTTACGCTGCCTGGAAAATAGGGTAGGCCTGTCCTACCTGCTATTACATGATATTCCTTGTGTGTATGGGTCTTACTACTGATGAGGCCAGGTGATGTCTTCCCACTGGGAGGTAATTGAAGTGCTGATTTCCATTTTAGGGGTATAGAAGAAAATTCCTGGTATTCAGCTTGTTTCTTTATTACTCCTTACATCATGCCAAATTTCTCCCAGGCCTAGTCTCCTGGACTTGATTAATTTACCTAGTCTTCAGAACTCCTGGACTAGATCCCTGGATTAGATCCCCTGGACTAGATCCCTTGCAAGGGATAGATAATCATTTGTATTAATAATTTGGTAAAATAGCCAGGATGAGAGGTGGACTGATTGACGTCCTTTTCACATGAAGCATTCGTGATCCCTACTTGTGTCTTTTAGTGTTACCAAAATGCAGACGAAAGATTCAGGGCAGCGCTCCCATACTCAAAGTGAAAGATAACCAAAACAAGGGACTGGCTACACTGCCACACTCATCCACAACAGAAACAAAAACATTTCACAGTCCCAATCACTTACAATAGCAGTGTAAAGATATTAGAGGAGGATGATGAATCAATTCCTAAATAAATCACTAATAATTAAAGTAATATTTTTCCCATTACATGACCACTGCCTTATGCACTCTGCCCTTTAACCTTCCTCCAGTTGTTCCAACCACACTGAATCCGGTTGCTAATTTCCTCTTCCATGTTCCCCATCATTGTCAATCACTGAGCCAAGGTACTTGAATTTATGGACCCTTTTGATGTTTCCTCCGCCTAATTTGATTGTTGTTTGTTGGTCGCCATCCAATTCAGCTGTCATATATTCTGTCTTTTTCCTGCTTATCCTTAAGCCTCTATCTCCAAGGCATATCTCCATCTTTTTTTAAGCTTCCCCTCCAGTTTTTCCCTGTTCTCGGGTACCAAGACTATGTCATCTGCATAGAGCAGACTCTATGATGGCTCCTCCCTGACATCCTCTGTAACACATCCAAGATGATGTTAAACAGAAGTGGGCTCAGAGCAGATCCCTGGTGTAGCCTGACTCCAACTTGGAAATTTTCTGTTCTTCCAACTGTAGATCTGACGCTGGTCTTTACATTTCTATACATCTCCCTGATCATTCTGACATACTTTTCCATCACTCCTCTCTCCCTGAGACACCTCCATATTTCCTGACGTGGTACTGTCATATGCCTTCTCAAGGTCTATAAAGGCCATGTGCAAGACCTTTTGCTTCTCTCTATACTTTTCCATAATTTGTTTCAGAGCGAAATACCATCCACAGTACTGAGCCCCTTCATGAATCCTAGTTGCTGTCTGCCAATGAAAACTTGTTGCTGTAATCTTTCATCCATAATTCTTTCAAATACCTTCAGTGTATGTAACATGAGCTTTATTCCTCGGTAATTTTTACAAGACTGAATGTCCCCTATCTCTTTGAATATTGGGATTAATATACTTTCTCTCCATTTTTCGGGTATCGTCTCACTTTCCAAAATCTTTTTCATTAACTGCCACAATATGTCAATTCCTTCCTCATCAAGAGCCTTCCAGGCTTCTGCAGGCATGCCATCTGGTCCCACCACTTTACTATTTTTCATCTTTCCCAGTGCAACTCTAACCTCAGCTTTTGTTATTTCTGTAACTGGTCCACAATTTGTGTCCATCTCCTCTTAGAAATCGTTAATTTTCTTCATTCAATAAGGCCTCAAAATATTCTTCCCATCTCCTTATCATGTCTCTCTCATTTCTCAGTACATTTCCATCCTTACCCTTAATCTGTCTTATGTGTGTTATATGTTGGTACTCTTATTTCTCATTTGTGCTAGTTTAAAGATCTTTCCTTGCCCTTCCTTGGTATCTAGCTCTTTGTAAAGCTGATCATATGCTCTATCTTTAGCAATTGCTACAGTTTTCTTTGCTAATTTATTTGCTTCCTTATAGACCATCCAGTCCTCTTCCATTTGGGTCCCCTCCCACCTTCTCTTTGCTTCTCTCTTTTGCTTTGTTGCATCCTTCTCTTCTTCACTCAACCACTACATTTCTGCATTACATGGTCTCCTGGTATGACCTTACAATCTTTTACCTCGCGTAAATCTTTCCTCTTATACATCAAGTAATCTATCTGGCTGGACCTTCCACTGTTTTTGTGCGTAACTAGATGTTCTTGCCGCTCGGTAAAAAAAAAAAGTGTTCACCAGTCCCATATCCTTGGACACAGCAAAATCAACAATTCTCTCACCCTCTGCATTTCTTTCATCGTAGCCATACCACCATGTATACGGCTGATCACATAGTTACTGGCCTACGTGCCCATTCAAATCTCTGCCGTCAAGGCATCTTTCATCTGCTGGTACCTTTTCCATTTCCTCCTCTAATCAATAATAATAATAATAATAATAATAATAATAATAATAATAATATAATAATAATAATAATAATAATTATTATTATTATTATTATTATTGATCACTAGAAAGATGTACCTAACATTATTTATGAACACAACTGAGTGGATATCAGTTGTTGCAATGATTAACTGAAAAAATTAACTTAACTTTCTTAAAATTAGATGCCATAAAGTCAGAAATCATAGTAGTTTCTCCCTCCAGAGAAAATGTAATGCAGGATTTATCAGAGACAATAAATGGTACCGAGGCAAAGTACAAACCTATCATTCACACTATTAAAGGTTTCCTTTTTACTTTATTGCAGGGAGTGAGATCATTTGCCGCTGAGTGGCAACTGCACATTGTTGTCACAGGCAGCAGTGACGGTCGTCTGCGTGTCTGGAACCCGTACTTGCCGGCAGCACCGCTTTCTGTACTTCCTCCTTCCCCAAGTCGTGCACCTCCGGCTGCTGTTCTAATTTGGTCGCCAAAAAGGATCATCATCACATGTGATGCGGATTCGGTAAGTATTTTGAACTCAAGGAGACAATTTGACTTCAAACTTGTCTGAACAGAATATTTGATTAAATTTAGGCCAAAGGCTAAGTGCTGAGACCATGATGTCATTCGGTGCTGAAAGAAAGATTGCCGGTAAAAATATTTGAATGGCGTAACAGGAGGAAACCTCACAGTTGCACTATGAATCAACTGTTAGGAGAGAGTGGAAAGTAAGATGGAAGAAAGAGAATTTGAACAGAGGTACCTACAGTAAAATAAATGCAAGCGGTTGCATCTAGGGGCCGAAGGGACATTGCAAAGAACTTTATTTAATGCCTACAGTGCACCGCATGAAGTGAAGACGGCTCTAAACCCATACAGGGTCAAACTGAATTGCTACGAAAAAAAATTCAAGTTAAACAGAAAACTTCACGTTACAAGTTTTACCTTTATTCTTCTTATTATTGTCCCTGTACTACAGCAGTTATTCTCCAGCGCTGTTACGCTTGTAACCATTATATCCAGCTACGATTATGTCTCCTGAAACACCTATTTCAAGAGTTCACAGTAACAGCTTAAAAATAAGTTTAGTGTATTACTTCGAATATATTTACTAGCTGGCGGGCAACCGTAGGCCGGCATTGTTTGAACCGTAAAATCATTGTTATTTTTCATCACAGAAGATATTTGGAATCTTCGTGAAAAGTTCTATCAGTGATGCTTTCTTTTTTCTCTACGAATAATAATAAAGAAGGTACCACAACCGGATATCCAGATCAAAACCGTACCGTTAGTTTTGCCATCTATAGTGAATATACATACATAAACACAAATAGTCCGCCCGTTGGCCAGCTTTATATATAAGATTTCATCATGTCATGTAACTATTTCATCATTTACTTCTAAGGAATTAGCCCTTAAACGCCTATTGGACGTATTTTACGTCGACTAAAATTGTCTTACGGGTGCTTAATTGACGTAAAATACGTCGACTCTAAAATGTTTTTTTAAATATTCGCGGAAAAATAGCTATAGGCCTACTTGGCAAAAAATTTTGAATCACTCGCCTTGAGGGGTGCTGGGAGTTCACGGATCAAGCTGTTGTTTTGTTTACAAGCGTTACCCAGCCGCGCATGCGCGAATTGCTTTCTTTTCGCACCAGCAAGCATCAGCGACACATCGTCTGAGAGCGATCTCTTGCTGCATTCGTGTTTTGCCGAACTTTTGCAAGTGTTTAAGTATTTGTGGTGGTACAAGACACACGTAAAGATGTCTCAACATCGAATGGAGCCCCAAAGGCGCATTTTGCCTGTTGGTAGGGATCGTGTGAGGTGTGTTTTGGACTTGGATGTGCTGGAGAGGGACCAAGAAACCAAGATGGCCCAGCTTCTCAACGCCGTTTTGTGTGGCCTCATGTGGCTGAAAGTGTCCAAGGACCACATCGTGTGCCTTTTACGACCCATAGGAAGCATCAGGGTGTCCTGAGGGGCATTAATAAACATTTGGGAGGCCTCCAACAAAAGGACATTGACGAATACTTGTTGGAGCTTGATCGAGAGCAGGTCGAAAGTCCTCATTTTGATGGCAGTTGGTCATCTAGTGATGAGGACATCACTCCCAATGTAAGTTATGATGAATATTTTCCCCCAATGTCTGTACAGGAGTCACAGGCTGAAAGTGAGTTAGAATTTAGTGGCTTTAGTGCATATGAGGGGGAGTCTGCGGAGGAGGAGGAGGAGATGTCGAGTTTTGTTGTTGAGAACGAAACAGAGAGCGAGGGTGAAAGTGAAGGAGATGGGCCAGTTAAGGGGGGGGGGAGGTTTTGAGTGCAAAACTGTGCCTGAGCACGCGTGCCCATAGAAGGTTGCAACGTCGCGCCAGCCTAGGTGAAGGCCGTTCGTCCGAAAGTGATGAGGGGTGGTCGGAGGACCCCACCCCACCTAACATGCACCCATTCACGGCAGTACCTGGACTTACCGTACCTGTTCTTCTCACTGCTCTGGGGTTCATTCAGCTGTTCCTGACATGGGAATTGCTGGAATACCTGGTAGCAGAGACGACGGACTACGCTCGGTACTGCAGTGACGAACTGCGGACGACGTTGTCGTATCGCTGGTGGGGCTGCATCCTCATGGACATGGCACATTTTTTGGGGCTCCACATTTTTTTTTTGGAATGATGCCTGCTGCCAACGTCAGGCAATATTGGAGGCGGAATTTTTTTTTAAGTACACCCAATGTACCTGGTATTATGGCCCGTGATAGTTTCCTGGCGTTGGACAGGTATTTCAACGTCTTCAACCGAAGGGCCATATCCCAGAATAACCCCGACCGCCTCATCTTAGTCCGCCCAGTGTTGGATTACATTCGTGAACGGTGCCAGTTTCTCATGGTTCCTGCCAAGAACCTTTCTTTGGATGAGGGGATAATGCCTTACAAAGGACGTCTTAGCATAAAAGTGTACAACCCCAAGAAGCCAAAGAAATATGGTGTAAAGTTATTTACTGGATACGTTGTGGACTTCTCTGTGTATTCCGGGGTCTTCTCCACACTACGTGACACTGTCTTTGGTATTGTGGATCGTTTCCGTAACCAGGGATACCACCTGTTTTTGGATAATTATTATAACTTGGTATACCTGATCCAGGAACTGTATGAAGCAGGTGTGCACGTCAGTGGTACCCTCCGGTTGGTGCGTGGGGCCCCGAATGTCCTCAAGAGGTTCGCTAGCCAGCCGCAACATCTGACAAGAGGAGAGACAGAGTGGCGGCGAAAGGGAGATGTCTTCGTTATCTGTTGGAAGGGGGTCTGACTCGTCCCCATGATTATGACGAGTCATGAGCCCATCCAAGAAGAGGTCGCTCAGCGGAAGAAGACATGTTGGCAGGGCCGAGTTATGTATGAGGAGTTTCTTGTCGAGCGGCCTACCGTCATTGGGCACTACAATAGGCACATGGGAGGAGTTGATCTCTTTGATCAATTCATCCAGTATTATCCCTTCGCCAGGAGAACCAGGAGGTGGACACAGAAGCTCCTCAAATACATACTTCAGTTGGCCCTCCAGAATGCCTACATCCTCTACTGTGGGTATAATTCAGATCTCCAGAGGTTGTCCCACATCCAGTTTCTCGAGTTAGCCGGGAATGCCCTCATAAACTTTAATCCCGATGAGTGGCCTTCCATCACTGCCGCCCCCCCCCCCCCCCCCCCTGCCCTGAGCTCCAGATCTGCTGCCACCACCCCTGCTGCCGACACCCCTGTGTCCAACGCCCCTGCTGCCGCTGCCCCTGCTGCCGTCACCCTTGCTGCCGCCACCCCTGCTGCCACCGCCTCTGCTGCCACCACCCTTGATGATCCCGCCCGCGCTCAGATTCTGACTTCCTGTCGGATAGTGGACCCTGTATGTTGGCTGCAGCCAGGGGATCACACACTGGACCCCCTACAAGGGCGCAGGCAGAAACGGTGCCAGGTGTGCCATATGAATGGCAGAAGGAGACACCCGGTTCGTCTGTCGCACCTGCAATATAGCACTTAGCAGGATTGGGGAGTGTGACCGCAAGTACCACGCTGTGGTCATATATTGGAGTGCGCCTGCCCAAGGGACAACGGAGGGTGCAGCGGGCCGCCCATCAGCAGTAACGGCACGTGTCTCCCTCCGCCACCTGTACCTCATGTTGAGAGAAAAAAAATGCAAGACTCTTCAATGGAGGAGGGAGAAAACAAGAATAGAATGAAGAGTCAGGATTATGAGTGAGTATTCTGGATTGATTTTATATTTAGTTTTATATTTATTGCAAGTTTTTATATATCTGTATTGGTGTTTTGTATATTATTTCCTCCAAAAGAAAAGTTTTTCACCTGCATTCCTTTTAGTTATGTATTTGTACCAGAATAAAAAAATTTAATATTCTATATATATACATATATATATATATATATATAATACATATATATATATATATATATATATATATATATATATATATATATATATATATATATATATATATATATATATATATATATTATATATACTATATTGGTATTTTTTTGGTAAGCAAAAAATCTAACATTTACCTTCATTTTGCAACAAATTGGAACTCTCTAGCACAATATTTCGATATATGGTGAATTTTTGAAAAAAAACTTTTTCCTTCCCTCCGCGCGAGGTATCTCAGCCGCAAATCTCAGAAATGCTTGAGTCACTTTGTCGTAATTTTTGCACCATTTTATATTAGCCGTTACATAGAGTTTTATATATGAAAATGTGTGCAAGTTCATGTAAAATACAGCAAAAAATAACTCATGGTTGTAGCTTTTATCATTTTTGGAAAATTTGCATATAAATCACAATATATAGAAAAAAATCGACACTTGGTCAACTTTAACTCGACCAAAATGGTAAAAAAATGCAATTGTAAGCTAAAACTCTTACATTCTAGTAATATTCAATTAATTACCTTCATTTTACAACAAACTGGAAGTCTCTATTTATGATGAATTTTTGAAAAAAAAAGTTTTCTTTCCCTCCGAGCACGGTATCTCAGCCACAAATCTCAGAAATGCTTGAGTCACTTTGTCGTAATTTTTGCACCGTTTTATATTAGCCCTTACATAGAGTTTTATATATGAATATGTGCGAAATGTCATGTAGAATACAACAATAAATACCTCATGGTTGTAGCTTTTATCCTTTTTTAAAAATTTTCATATAAATCACGATATATATAGAAAAAATTTGACATTCAATCAACTTTAACTCGACCGAAATGGTCGAAAAATGCAATTGTAAGCTAAAACTCTTACAGTCTAGTAATATTCTATCAATTAACTTCATTTGGCAACAAACGGGAAGTCTCTAGCACAATATTTCGATTTATGGTGAATTTTTGAAAAAAACTTTTTTTTACGTCCGTGCATTACGAATTCATGCATCATTTTGTGATAATATTTTCTCTTTGTTGCTTTGATCATTTTACAATTTGTTATATACCAAAATCATTGCAATTTAGTGTACAATACACACAAAAAATTAACTCATTAGCTTTAACCGTTTTGCTCACAGCGCGATTTGTATACAATTATATATGAAATTTTTTTTCACGGTCATACATTCCAATATTTATATATGATAATGATATTTTTTTCATTTCTGATGGTTGAATACTAAACTTCAGGCAATGACAAAAAAAGGAGCCACAAATGAACTCTTAATCTTGAAAACTAAGCGTGCTGTGATTTTTTGAAAAAAAGAAATTTCCGCTTCGGTGCTCACTCCCGAACCCTGCCGGCATACGGGTGACACTTTCGGAGATACCGGCTCGGCGTTTAAGGGTTAACTGTCTCAAAATATATGAACATTTTTTAATTAGTTTTGGTTAGTGCAATATCACCGTTTATGGTCCTTTCGTTCATACTAATTGAGCTATTGCAGTACAAATTATTATTATTATTTTTTTTTACACTGCCACAAGCTTTGTAAGAATCTTAACCTACTTCATAAGGCTATGGCAGTGACAATGTACGACACTGTCTGTCATATCATTGACATATTACTACAAAGTTGGGATGTAATTGAAGCATCTCAATTAAAAAAGCATCAAAATTGAGACTAAATCAAAATCGTAGATATTACTATTAATCCCACTTCATAAGTTAGACATGTTTCATTTATTCATCAGAGGTGGGGAACATTTATTTAATCAAATATTTCTCCTAAAAGACTAAATTCTAAATAAGTGAACGTAATTTATTACTGAGTAACTGGCTCCTTAAATTATAACATAACATCCTTTACATACTCAAAACTGAAGCATTGAAAGTACATTTCAGGTTCTGCGATTCTATGGTTTGGAAAGTGGACGATGCTTACAAACAGTGAAATTAAAGTTTCCCGGGGGTTCTACTGGTCTAGCTCTACGCCCTTTGACGCTCCTCCCCTCTGGCCGTCTCATCATTGCCTGCAGGGACTACTTAGCAACAATCAACCCTGTCCCAACAGCCCAGTCATCCTCACAACAAACCCAGGCTCCAGATCTTACTCCTCGTCACAGCGACTTACTTTCAGATGGCGAGAGTGATATTGGTGAATGCAAGACTCCGAGTCTAATTAGTGCAGGTGACGAGGAAGAAGAGGAGGAAGATGAAGAAGCAGCAGATAAAGAAGAAAAGTTGCTTAAAGACTCCACACTTCTATCGGCACACGAAAAACGAGAGCGCATGCGCATGCGACGTCTAGTACGGCAAGGGGCTACTTTTTGTTGCTTGAAGCTCTGTGATGTGTCTCTTCCCAATATACCTCCTGACTTACCTCTGCCACCCCGGCTGGCCAACCTAGGACTGACATCATCTGATCCAATAGCACTGCTAGCACACTTGCCTATTTCAGCAGTGGCAAACTCGACTTCTATGCAGACACCTAGGTCAGCACCTGGCTCAGAAAGGTCCCCATCAGCACGTCTTACATCTGCCAGATCGAGAAGTCTTGCTGGGAGACCTTCATCAGCCCAAAGGAGTGCCTCTCCTAGATCACCTAGGACGACAGCTCTTCCAGACAATCAGTCTGATGTATTTGGCAGCCGCAAACACTTGAGCCCTGGATGGCGGCCCCAGCAGTCTACGATAAAATAATATATGCTCCATACAATTTACTCTCATCTCTTCATAATACATTACTAACTGACGCCGTCATCATTTTAAAATCTCATTGACAAAGACATATATTGTAATGATTATATACTGCAAATACACAAAAATGACTTCTGAAAACTAATTCTCTTTGAAGAATTCAATGAAGCAAAATATGGATTAATTTTGACTATCTGTATATTGTGAATAACATACTTTTAACCCTGCTGCAAAGACATTTGAAGAAATTCTGTTTATGCAAATAAGGAACAGTATCTTGAAGATTTTTAATGTACCTTATAACAACTATCCTGAAAATTTATTTTTATTTAGTGATACAGTGTGTTGTAAATTAATTTTGTACATATCTATTTTCTAACTTCAATAAAGTCACTGCTAAGAGCTACAAATCACTATACCCCATTTTCTTTAGTAATAGTAAGCTCTGTAGAAATTTTAATACTGTATTTTAAATACTTTGATTTTACTTAGCATTTAAAATATTTGATAGATAGATTTAATAAACAGATCTAACTGTCCTTTCAAATTAGTTAAGAAATTGATTTAGGGAGTGATAAGAACCATTGACCTGGCATACGCTTTTTTTGTGTAGCAATAGGCTGAGCGCCGGCATTTTAAGCCCTGTTCAAACAGACAGCATGGCAGATGGACGACAACTTGTTTTGTCAACTTCGTCTTGCCTTTAATTTACACAGTATAGGGTTGTAGAAATTAATGACCCTTAAGATAATTGGTCTGAATGATCTCCTTTCCTACTTGTACCTATCCTAACCCATATCCTATCTGAATCCTTAACTACAACCAAAATTAGAAACGGCCATTCATACTAATCTGTCGTCGGAAAGTAGAATAAATTTTATCAATGTATCCATTTATTTCCACAAATATAATTAGAAGTCATTGGTTTTGCTGACTAAATAGATAGGATTTGTTTTCATTTTAGGAGCAAATTTAGATGTGTGTCCAAACTAGGCTAACTTAAAGGTAGGTCGATATACAAATTTCCACAAAGGCTAGGTCGCCATGATTGGACAGCTGATTTGAGTCAACGGACATTCATTAGGAAGCGGTTTCGTCTATTAACGTTAACTTGCTTATTTAAGACGCAATGCACTGTTTGTTTTCTTTACCTTAACTAAATTTAGAGCCCTTCTATTTAGTAAGGTTGTTGTAATATTTGAGTTCATGAGAATTAGTTGTGCATAGACTTAGATTGACCAATTTTTCATGGGTTTATATAATTACATAGGTGTAATATAACATTTAGCCAAAATTAGGCCTGTCTGTATACTTAGCATTACTATTTGTGATTAGTTTACCTTAGCTTTACTTTAACTGGGTCGAAATTTAATTGAATTCCAATACCAAACTGAACTGCCCTGGGAATCTTATGGCCTTGGTTTAATTTATTCATAGTCCTCATTAGTTTAATTGCCCTTACCTAAATTACTCTTACCTGATTTTAACGAGTCTACTTAAACTTACAAAGCCATTTATTAATCCTTTGGATTTTCTGACACAAGTCTGAAAGCTCATTATGTGCATGGAAGAATTGTGTGCCTAACAGCCGGTTTCATACAATTTACTCTATTACCAGAGAACATTCAGTGGAAGGAATTACCCTCGTAATTTTGTCGTGTATATTCTTTCAATCTTCCCACTGAGTGAAACAAATTTCCCAGTGTATGAGTAAATGACTGAAACCTTTTATTATCTCATTATTGATTTTCGTCTACTCTTGAAAAGAAAATTTAAGATACAAACATATTTACAATAGTTTGTACCCTGGTGCTGTGGGCCGATGACAAGATCTTAATAGACAACGCTGCTACTACTCGGTGGAGTGTTGATGATACAAGGTCAACTGAATTTTTACAAGTTTTATTACCAAAAATACATTATTTTACTAACACAATAACAATGCCCGCATACACTTATCATCAACAACATTTAAAGGCCAAAAAGGAATGACAATACATGAAATAAAACTCAATCTTGCACATCTCGTGGCCGCCAATGAATTCTGAGGTACAAGACGTATCATTTAAGTTAATTATGAACTTGCAGATTACAGACCCACATTATTTACTCATTCAAAGATTGCTGAACATGATAATCTCTAAATCATGGCAAATTGACACGCTATCCTGTGGATGGCCCACGGTGAACTTATCACACACTCATAATGGTGAACGACACTACCTGATTTCAATGGCACCTTGGGAAGAATGCCAGCCTCCGCTTGGGGTAGCCTAGATTACAACTTGGTGATGCCAAATAAGCTCAACCTACAGTTGGTGACGCCAAACAAGCGCAAACTACAGAACGTTTTGTGCGTCCTATTTTCAGTCAGGAAATTTAATCTTTAACACTGCATGAGGATTGAAATATAGTTAAAGTTTTACTTTACGTTACTTAAATATGGCTACCCCCAATGGTTCATCTGCAAAGCGGCGATTTCGCCTTTCTTAATTCCCTTGTTTTCATAACAAATATGTCGGATAATTCTATAATAAAAAATGATGAAGTGCTACATTTTCTAATAAGGAATTAATATTCTTCTCTGATTAGTTTTGTCTGGATTCGTATGGACGCTTACATCAAAGGATTTTTGCAAATACATCACTGTCTGCACTCTTCTTCGATTCTTCCTCTTGCTAAACTAACCTGATGTTGCGGTAGGTTTGTCGCTAAGAGCCCTTACACACGAGGACACTAGTGTCTGCCACCGGTGTCGGACACTAGTTGCCTCCCATATTATCAAATGGAGCCTTTCACACGAGGCAACAGCAGTGTCCCAAGCAGACAACTTCCGGGCAACAGATATTTCAGTGTCTCGCTCCCGCAACACGTGGTGGACACTGATGGTTGCCGCCACTCACTGCAAAGCATTTTTTTAAATGGAAGCTTTCACACGTAGCCACCAGTGTCCGCCACTGCTGCCCACTGGCCAGCTTCTCATGCTCAGTTTGACACCCACCATCATCCCATAATGGAAGGAGATGGCCTATCAAGGACATTTTCGAAGAAGGTGGAGGAGAAGCTGAACACGGAGGACCTCATTTGTGAAATAGAAAAACTACCAGCACTATGGGATCCATCTTGAGAGGCATATGCAAATAAGATAGAAAAGCAGAACTGCTGGAATGCAATAATGGTGAAACTCATTCCTGATTTTGAAGAGAAACCCCTCTCAGAAAAGAAAGAAATACGTAAGTCCTTTATGTTTATTTTGATTTTATGTTTCATTACATGTTCACAAGGCAAGTAAAGAATCTACTGTGCTTACGTATACAAGTTTATTCATTATTACACACAAAAGTTACCCCATTCCTGTCACCAACCACACACACACCACCACACCAGGTCACCACCACCTACCCACACCACCACACCATGCCACCACCACCTACCCACACCACCACACCAGGTCACCACCCACACCATTGTCTAGATACGTTGTAACTGCCATGGAAGTGCACCTTGGTCACTGACAAAGTAGTCCGCAAATTTGTCTCTCAAATGGCTGGCAAGTCTTGAAGTTGGCCCTGCAGCAGGTTCCATATCAAAGAGCCCTTCCACGGTTAAAGTATCCTCAATTCGAACGCCATCTCTGTCTCTTACAAAATTATGCAAAACACAACACGCCTTGATGATGTCCTCTGCCAGTGATAGGCTTACATTGAGTGGTCGATGGAAGATGCGCCATTTGTTTGCAAGGATTCCAAATGAGCATTCAATGAGTCTGCGAGCTCGTGAAAGTCTGTAATTGAAGATGCGTTTCTTTTGACTCAAAAATTTACCAGCATATGGGCGCAGAATGTGTTGGGATAGTCCAAAAGCTTCGTTAGCCACAAATACAAAAGGCATGGGTGTTCCAAAGCCTGAGTACGATTCTTGTGGAGCAGGACCATTCAGGGTTTGATTTTCAAGTTTCCTGAAAATTTTACTCTCCTTGAACACAGTTGTGTCAGAAGACTTCCCATATGCACCTACATCAATAAATATGAATTTGTGTGATGCATCGCATACAGCAAGAAGCAAAATCAAAAAGTAGTTCTTGTAATTATAATACAAAGAGCCACTATTCTCTGGTTTGATTACCCTGATGTGTTTCCCATCTAAGGCACCAAGACAATGAGGGAAATCAGTCTTTTGGTAAAACTGAGCTGCAATTTCCAACCAAAATCTTTCTGTCACATCAGGAAAACAAACTGTCTTCACTCTTTCCCAAATAGCCTTGCAGACTTCCCGGATGATGTTCGCGATGGTAGATACGCCTAGTCTGTACTGGTATTGGAGATCAGTCAGGTGTCACCGGTGGCCAGATACCTGTAGCAAAAATTTAAAAAAAAGTAGGAATAGGTTAATTGTGACTGCAGCACACACACACACACATACTGAGGTTGTACAGTTTGCAAATCGTATTTCTGATGTTTATGATTTCTCTTTGTCAGTGGTTGTTGTTCAGAAGAAGTGGAAGGGAATCCGATCCTGCTATGCCAGAGAGCTGTTGAAGAAGAAGCAAGAAAAGAGTGGATCAGGTGCCTGTGGACGGAAGCAATATGTCTACTTTGAAGCCCTGCGTTTTCTTGAAACTGTCTCCACACTGCAAGCAATATGGATGAAGAGACTAATCAGGATAATGAACATGAAGACTCCCAAGAGCTAGGTCAGGAAATGCAAACTTGGGAGACTGAGAAACGTCCTGGAAAATGTTCTCATAACCAGTCTCGGAACACAAAAAGTACTGATGATGAACTCATTGAACTCCTCAAGAAAAAAGCATTGCGTGAGAATCAACAGGCAACAAATGAAAATGACGAGGATAGGATGTTCTTACTATCCTTAGTAACAGAACTGCACAAGGTACCTGCAGAATGAAAATTGCAGCTAAAGCAGGATATTATTGCTACCATTTACCAGGCTCAACAGGTGTACCAACAATGGCCGGCCACAGGACTTTCAGCATCAGGCACCTCCCAGATACCAGCCTCCACAGCCATCACCAGTTTTCCACTATGCCCAGCAACCAGCAGTTCATGGGGATTATCATAATTCTCTGAATATCATTCCTCAATGCAGCAACACTAATCTACAAACAACTCCTATGTCTACACCAGCACCATCACCAGCCATGTCTGACATCAGCAACCATATGAATGATAATTAGTTATTTCTTGCATAGTAAGCACCTCATTGTTTGTACTAAATAGAACTGTACTTGTAAGGAAATAAATATTACTAATAGATCAAGTTTTTTGTGTTTTTTTGTCTTATTAATAGATCTAGTATTTTTTTTAACATGTATGTCCTCGCAAAAAGTACCAGCAACTAGTTTTATAAGGCTTACCTCAAAGTTACAGCAAGCTTCTCGTCTGGTGCAATGCATTCTCTCATGTTTGTGGTAGTTCCTGTGATGTCTCTCCTGACGTAGCTGAGAAGTTCTTCAAATGACGGCTTGCTCATACAAAAATAGTTGAAAAACTTCCTTTCATCAGCACACAAATCATTGAAAAGTGTATGATGCGCTCCTGTGCTCATTCTTGACAACAACATGGGATGTACATGCACCTTCCTCTCTACAGAGCGCCTCTTCGATTTCTTTTTGGCCAGCAAAGCAACAAGCAGAAGCTCTTCGTTTCCCGCCATTCTTCCGACTGAGGTGTGTGAGTGGCTCACTAGTTGCCAGGCGGTGTCTTGAGCAAGGACACTAGTGTCCGACACCGGTGGCGGACACTAGTGTCCTCGTGTGTAAGGGCTCTAAAAGGGGGGATTTGTCCCTTTTTGCGACATCCTCCGCACCAGAAAAATTCTGGCAGTAAGGCTGAGTATTCCGAAGGATCAGCCAGTGGGAGGAAAACTCCAACAGTTATGGACGGCTTAACTCAAGTCACGCCATGGCAAGGCATCTCAAACACACACACACATATATATACATACCAGTGATCACCCTTCAAAAGGAAAAAAACAATAAAGAAATCAATCTTCAAATGTACAACACTTTTACAACTATCTTCAACTCTGACTTCTCATACGGCCGGTGCAGTGTGCCACTCAGCTGGCACGAGATCGCTTCACATAGGTTTCCCCTTATACTCACAACTACGTTTTCTATTCATCCTTCAGACTCACCTTACAATAGCTCCCCTTTACCCTTGTGATTTCTTGAATAATTGCTTGAGATGTCTTGAAAAATTTCTTGATTACACTTCCCCTTGTTCTATCCACACTCGCATTTTCTCTCTCAGGGGTAAGGCTGCTTGGTGTGTTGTTGCAGGATTGCACAAGCTAAAAAACAAAAACTCAAAACACAAACACATATACTCACCTCAGACTTGGAGTGAAGAGCTGCGCCACTGTCCGCTGGATATATAGCTAGACTAGCCGTTGTAACACACACAATCAACCATACAAGGACAACAACCACACAATTCAATAACTATACAACAAAAGACCAATGCACAAATAATCACTATCCATACCAAAAAAAAAAAAAAAAAAAAACAATAACCCGATAAGTCAACACACTGCCTACAACATCAAGGAACCACAACAACAACACTCAACAACTCCAACAACTCATCTACAACCCAACAGAACTCACAAGCACAGCAAACTCAACACAGAAACAACAACATTCAAACATACAATACAAACATAATTCAAACAACAGCTTCAAGAGCCACAAATAGCTGACCATCAATAATACTGTTACCAAAACTCTCTGGCTAGCACCAGCTCTCCACACAGACTCCCTCACTTCTCCCAACACTTGTAACTGACGCAGAACAAAAGATTATACAATCAAAAGAAAATGAAAAACGGGACTTGGAAGAAAAAACCCTATTAAATATCAAGCAAAACCCCAAACTATTATACTCATATGCGAAGAAGATGAATAAAAGAAGAATAGAAATAGGCCCTCTGAGAATTGAAGGGAGATTAACGAATGAAAAAGGAAATTTGCAACATACTGGCAGAACGATATAAGAGAGAATTCACCCTAGAATAGATAATGAAGATAATGATATAGAAGTAAGGGATGAAAATAGTGAATATTTAGCTGACATAGATATTAATGAAGTCGGATATTGTGCAGGCTATTAATGAAATTAAAAATGGAGCTGCTGCAGGGCCTGATGGAATTCCTGCTATTTTGTTAAAGAAAGTAGTTCATTCTATCGCAAAGCCACTTGCAATATTATTAAGACAAAGTGTAGATACAGGCAAGATATATGATGAGCACAAATTAGCATATATTACCCCTACTTTCAAAAGTGGATCAAGACTAGAGGCAAGTAATTATAGGCCTGTGAGTCTAACATCACATATTATGAAAGTGTATGAAAGGGTAATGGAGAAAAATATTATGAAACATTTAATAAAAAATAATTTGTTTAATAAAGGACAACATGGTTTCGTACCCGGAAAAAAGTACACAAACCCAACTGTTAGTCCACCGTGAAAACATATTCAAAAATATGAAAAGCGGGAAATGAAACAGATGTGGTTTATTTAAGACTTTGCAAAAGCTTTTGATAAAGTAGACCATAATATATTGGCGAAGAAAATTAGAAAACACAATATTGTGGATAAAGTAGGAAGATGGTTAAAAGAATTTTTACACAACAGAAAAAACAGATAGTTATTGCAAACGACGAGAAATCGGATGAAGCCAAGGTAATATCCGGTGTGCCGCAAGGTACGGTGTTAGCTGCAATACTGTTTGTTATTATGATTGAAGACATAGACAATAATGTTAAGGATTCGGTAGTGAGTAGTTTCGCAGATGACACAAGAATAAGTAGAGAATTACTTGTGATGAAGATAGGAACGCTCTACAAAGAGACCTTAACAAAGTATATGATTGGGCAGAGGTAAATAGGATGGTATTTAACTCTGATAAATTTGAATCATAAATTATGGAGACAGAGAAAGAAAGCTATATGCCATATAAGGGACCTAATAATGAGACCATCACAAATAAGGAAGCAGTTAAAGACCTTGGTGTGATGATGAATAGGAACATGTTATGCAATGATCAAATAGCAACTCTGTTGGCAAAATGTAAAGCAAAAATGGGAATGTTGTTACGGCACTTCAAAACAAGAAAAGCTGAACACATGATTATGCTTTATAAAACATATGTTCGTAGTCCACTTGAATATTGCAATATGATATGGTACCCACACTATCAAAAGGATATTGCACAAATAGAGAGTGTACAAAGGTCCTTTACAGCTAGAATAGAAGAAGTTAAGGACCTAGACTACTGGGAAAGACTACAATTCTTAAAATTATATAGTCTAGAAAGGAGAAGAGAACGCTACATGATAATTCAGGCATGGAAAAACAGATAGAAGGAATAGCAGAAAATATCATGGAACTAAAAATATCAGAAAGAGGCAAGCAGAGGTAGATTATAGTGCCCAAAACTATACAGGAAAAATAAGGAAAGCACACAGGACATTAATCCACTACGCACCAGCATCGATAATGCAGCGTCTATTCAATGCGTTGCCAGCTCATCTGAGGAATATATCAGGAGTGAGCGTAGATGTGTTTAAGAATAAGCTCGACAAATATCTAAACTGCATCCCAGACCATCCAAGATTGGAAGATGCAAAATATACCGGAAGATGTACTAGCAACTCTCTGGTAGACATTAGAGGTGCCTCACACTGAGGGACCTGGGGCAACCCGAACAAGATGTAAGGTCTGTAAGGTAAGGTAAGGTCTCGCCACTGATATACATAGTGATTGCCACAACAGACACACACTTACGACTGCCATCAACCCACTCCCACTTATTCCTCCACCAATATCTCTCTCTCTCTCTTTCACGCAACCAATCTCTCTCTCTCTTTCTTTCACGAAACCCTCTGAGACGTTGTCAAGTATAAACTACCATTATCACTCTTCCATATTACCTCCCCCATTAGATTTGATAACGTCTCTTTACCCTCGCAACACTCACACTAAACTGTTTTCCACAACACCCAAGGATGCTCGGATGCATGCCCCTTGGATCTTGTTTGAGGACCCTCATACATTCTCTAAGTTACATTGCCATTCACTTCTTCCAAACCACTTTCATTCAAATTCCCATTATCTCCCTCACTACTATCCTCCCAAATCTCGGTCACTACTTCATCGACATCTTCTAGCTCTGGTCCCAACATCTCCCCCTATTTCTGCTACCAAACCAGTGAGTTCATCCATACTTCTGGCAAACTCTTGCAAAGACTTATCCATACTATCAACTACCTCCTTACTACTAGGTTTCCTCCCCACTGAGGTCTCACTTATCCCTGTTAATTCAAACCCACATACACTATAAGTATCATTCATTCCCTCAAAGTCATCCGAACTACACGGTTTATCAACTGTTTGCACCCCACCACTAACACCCTTATCATGCTGTTCAACACTCCTTCCTTCCACTTCCTCTCTCTACACTCATCTGCTTTCTTTCATACTCAACCAACACACTGTCGATCTCCCAGACCCATTTGTTCACTGACACTTGGCTCATACTTATTTACCCTCAACCATTCACTCATCGCATTCTCCTAAACATACTGTCGCACACTACAGGACTCACCCAACTGAATCCCCTTAACACCTAGTTTCCCGAATTCCCAGCCTGACTCATCCTCTTCTGCCTACACACACTCGCTACATGACCTTCCATTCCATTTCAACACATTTTGTACGCGGTTCCTTACACATCCTAGCATAATGACTATTCTTCCCACAGTTGCCGCAAATCATATTCACACAGGTACCCCGACATCCACTCACTGTATGCCCTACCTGCCCACACCTGTAACACTTAATATCCCTATCTTTCTTACATTCACTCATCATATGACCTGTCTGTCCACACTCAAAACACACTCCCAATGCCCACCGACACTCATTCATCTTGTGTCCTGGCTCTCCACATCTGTAACACTGCTGCTCTCATTCACAACTAACTGATCCTACTCCTCCAACGCTTGTACTTTGATCTCTCTTAGGGTTTACTACACTTAAGTTACTTGCTATCACAATCCTGTCAACCACTCGCTATGCCATTCACCTCAGCTCTTCTAAAACTGCCTCCCTATAGCTCTTAAACTCTGGTATAACCTCAGCTACTTCAGTCCTAACACTAACACTTCTACTCTCTTTCTTTCATACACTTATCTAACTCGTAATCCTCTAATATTTCTAAAATGTCATTCCACGTCAACTTTTCATTCGTCCATCGCATTTTCTCCTTATGTTTCAGATTTATAAACTCATACACACTCTCAGGCATATTCGCCAACAACTTCCTCACTAACTCTTTACACTCATTTATCCAATGTTTCCAACCTGCACACTACACTGACAAAGACTAACCAACATTCATTCTTGCCTCATCAAAATCATGTTTTCTCCTATATCTAACACTACTCTTTATCCTCTTTGCTTGTCCAACAATCCTGGCTTTCACACTCTCATAAGGCACATTCCCTACACTCATCATTACCCCATACATACTCAACAAAAATCCTGTCAAAAAGCTACCCAACTCTTTTGCCCAAACTCTCTTGTTATCCTCATACTTAGCCACACAATACTTCCCATATTCCTTTAAAAAGTCCCCTATGTCCCTACTACCATATTCTTCGTATTGTGCACATCGGGGTACCTCTCTCATATACACAGCCTTTCGTACTCCCAGCTCACTCTCTCTCACTTTCGCTACTTCCATTTTGATCCATCTGAACCTCGTCCGAATACAACGAATCAACTTCCACACGAACATCCATGCTCTTGATTACGCTCTTCTTACCCTTCTTTCTACCAACCTGTTTCCACTCACCGCTATCTAAATCACTCTCAGCCCTTTCCCCAATGTATTCCGTCCTAGTCTCATCCTGAGCGGCATCTTTACTAACTTTCTTTCCCCTAGTCTTCTTTTCCTCAGCCCCTTCTTATTCTTGTCCTCAGGTTTATCCTTATCCTGTGTCTTCCCCTTCTTTCCCTTGCTTATCACAACCAAATCACCTTCACCACTCGTACTCTCATCCACTTGTTCTTTCACTTTCTTAATTGCTCCTGGCCCATCAAAAGAGCCAGTAGGCCTACCTCCTACTGCTCCCTCTCCCATGAATCCCTTCATCATCACCTGCACTGCATTCATCATTACTCCGATTTTTCATCCATTTTCTCAGCTATTCTCTCTTCCGCTCCTTCACCTCTTCTTTCATTTCCACTTTCGCACTCCTTAGCATTCCTCTCATTTCCTCTAACTCGCTCTTCAGCTCCTCACAGTCTACCCTCAAATTCTCATTCTCTTCTTCCACTCTTTCCTTAGCTTCCCTCAACAACCACAACTCCTCTCCTTCAACCTTCCCCCTTCAGTCAAATCTTCCATACTCGTTTTCTTCGCCAATCATACAACCTACCACACCAACCATCCTGCAGCTGCCAGACCAGCAGCCCCACGTTGGGCACCAATAAAAAATGTGGCTGGATTACACAAGCTAAAAAACAAAAATGACAATTTGTCAAAAATTGCATGTTTCCTAACTATACAAACCTGAGGTCCTTTAACAATAGGAAGTAGCTAGCGGCAGCTGGAACGGTCGTAAGCTTCGAACAAGGGGAGAACGGTAGTTAACTGCTTGTCCGACAGTCGTGCGCCGCGCGACTGGGAGGTAAACAAATCACTTTTGCTTTTGGCCCATGCAAAATACGCAGAGTGAGGGGTGGCATGAGGAGGGACTATATGTAAAGGACCTCAGGTTTGTATAGTTAGGAAAAATGCAATTTTCGACAAATTGTCATTTGTTCCGATACGTAATACAAACCATCGGTCCTTTAACAATAGGAAGACTCACTTCTTGGTGGGAGGAATCTGAGTCTTTTGATGAACAGACTGGTGTTCGCCCATCCCTGGAATGCCTCCCTGGTCGTAAGAGCGAGGGAGGGATCCAAGCCTCTGTCCGATTGATCGGGGTGTGCACCGCAGGATCAATGGTCAGACCTCTGGGCCGAGTACTAAGAGAGAGGCAAGCATATCTCTTCGTACCAGCAAGCAAGAACTTGTTCCTGTTTGCAAGAGGCAACATAAAGTATGGGTTTGTCTCAAGCTGGCATCCACTTCCTCCCCCTTGTTGGAGGAAGTGGTGGATATACGCTCCTATCCCTAGTGAAAGGGATAGGATGGGGCTCTGTTGAGTAGTTCACCTGCATCTTGTCCTTATCCAGCAGGGTGACGACCGTGTCCCTCTACCCACAGGTAGAGGGGAAGAAAAAGATGGGAAGAGGAGCCAGTCACACTCTCATTCACTCATCCATTCTTACGGTCACACCAGGACTCGATGCTGTTCAGCCTGCGAGGGTCTGGGTTCGCTACACAACGTGTTGAGCAGCCACCACGGGTCCCAAGGAAAAAGATCCAAGGACCTGTGGGCAATATCCCGAAGGTAGAAGGAGGGGCATGTGGTCTGGTTGGACCAGACCCCTGCCTTCAGTACCTGCGCCACGGAGAAGTTCTTGCGGACAAGGCAGCATCTCCTTCGCATCGAAGGCGGTGAAGTCAATTAGGGAGGGGATTGTGAACGACTCGAACCAATCGTCAGGGACCGAAGGGTTCTGAGTCTTCGCTACGAAATTCGGTACGAAATCGAGCGTCACGGATCCCCATCCCCTGGATGCTTGACTTCGCAGGAGAAGTCATGCAGTTCCTCAGAGGAAAAGAAGGGAATAGTCGCATGACCTATCCCTCTTCTCTACTTCGGTGATGTCCAGTACCCATACTGGTCTGTCCGTTTGCCACGAAGTCTCTCGCATCCTCCTATCCCCATGCAGCGAAGTTCTCGGTAGTGGATAGGACACCGACACTCCATGGTGGGTGTCGATGGTATGGGTACTGTGACAAGCTATTAAAACGAAGTAATGATTGCTCTGTAACAACCGAACTAAGTCAACAGCGTAGTTCGTAAACTGACTCGGGCGCTCTGACAGCTGCCGACTGACTGCGTTCGGTAGGAGGCAAGTTGTCCAAGCATCCGAGTAAGTCACGTGACCTTCGCCTTTAAAGGGTTATGCCGAGAGACCAAACAAATAATGTATTTGTTTGTCACCAATGCCGGACTGCGAGGTGATGATTCTCTTAAGGCATGTGCCCAACAGGCGAAAGTCAATTGCCTTCTAGAGACCGAGGTCCCTGAAGGCAAAACATCTCATAGTTGTTGAATCTCAGCTAAGGAGAAACAACACTATGTACCGTTGAAGACGAAGGTAGATATTGAATGCAACCTACGTCTTCACAGACGAATCGGGAGAAGGATTCTCAAGATTCATAACCTGTGCTTACAAATAACTGAAAACGCTAACCGCTATTTCATTGCTGTCCGGTGAGAAGTCGTAGTTGCAATGAAAGCGGGGCGTTCTTCAGTAATGAAAACACAGGGGAAAGCCGCCTGAAGAACTGCTTCTCATGGGCTGAACATTTGAAAGTAGAGCTGTCAGGTCGGAGAGTAGGCGATGTCTTCTGACACATCTGTTAATTCGGGTTGAACAATGAACAATTGTACACCTACGAATACGAGATATTTTGAAGACAAACTCAGATGTCTGCAAAATCATTCGCATTATCGCAGTGCGATGCAGCGGGAGACTGTACAAGACTTCTGTTACCGTGCGGTAAACATAAAGATGAAAGAGTCCAAGAGATATCTCTGTTGAAAATTCTCGCAATGTCGAAGGCGATGGAATCTAGCGTCACAGCAGTAGATGGTCCTTCATTATTGCGAGAATCCCCGTTAATCAGAGACCTAAGTCCATGATTGTTGGGCAGAGATACGGTTCGTTAGTCAATCAAAGCAGGGGAGAGAGAGACATAACTGACCGTGCATCTCGGAGGCCCAGCTGATACTGAGCTGCTATCAGGCAGTTCAATACGCAGTAGCTGAGCCTGAGCTCTCGCTGACTCGTCATCCTGAGTTGCCAGGTAATCCATTATTCCACGAAGGAATGCGTTCGGCTAGAACCACCGAGCATAAAAGATATGCTCGAGCAATTATATTTAGGCGAAACGAATTTCGGTAAATATAAAAGTTGAAATGGTGTTGTCGTGACAAAACCATAAGTATATAAAATTGAAACTGAAAACTCCTGGGAGGTTGCAGGCAACCCCGAGTTGCAGTTCAATTAGAATACTTCTCGTCTAAGTCGCAATCCGTAGAGAAACTAGGATATGCGCCTACCCCTCGGACAATTCGACTGCTTAGCAGAATCATGTCGCGAGGTTAATATACGTAGTATATTTGTAGGATTCTGAACAACGATCTCCATCCTAAATTCTTTCCTTCAAGAAAACAAAATAAGGATTGGAGATCGACCACCTTCGATCTCTATCAAAGAGAGTGAAGGAGAAGTCTTCCTCGAAGGAAAGCTTCAATGGTGAACAGAATAACTAAGACGATAGTTCAAGCCAAACTGGATGTTCCCGTCCGTTCTTCTCTATTCCAGGTTGGTCGCCTACTGTGAGATAGTCTTCTTTCAGCAGCAGTCTTCTTCCCAATGCTACAAATTCCAGGAATTCGAGCATAGGCGAGGTTCCCGATTATCGTGTAACAATTATCGGGGATTCTCGTCTCGCTTACTTTGGACCGTGGTCTCGCCTAAGTGTTTGGAGATCGTAAAAAACTCGAACACTCTGAATGCGCTAGAAATTCCGTAGAATTCTAAGCACTCTGCGAAACCCCCACCGAATTCGTCAAACGATATCGGCTGGTGGTCCTCTCGATTCCCGTAGAAATCGAGAATGGGGCAGGATCCCTCCTCAACGACCGGGGCTTACATCAGGTAGGACCCGAAGGTCCCCCCGGTAGCGCAGACCCCAACGTAGGATCCTACAGAGAAATCTCTGTAGGATCCCTCCCCTTTCCCTCGTAGCCGTAAGGAGAGAGGGAATGGGGGAGGAATTGGATACTCGCTCGCCTTCCCAGTGGAACTAGCAGTTGGAGAAGAGTAGGAGCAGCCATCGCTGCCTCTCAGAGTCTGGGAAAACGTATCGTCAGGAGAAAACATTTTCCGAGGAGGGTTACGAACTCTCACTGTAGGTAAGGGTCTGCCGCCACTGTGAACGTCGTCTGGGTGGGGCTGATCGACACCTGACAGGAGAGAGCCGATACCGTCCTCCGACTCATTCCAGTCCTCGTCGAGGTCGAAACCTCTCAGGAGGACCGAAGGAGTATTTAAATACGGTGTCCGAAGACACGTAGAAACGCCGCTGTCGCAGTAGAGGAGGTGGAAGTAGCTTGATCGACCGGCCAGAACTGAGAGAGCCTTCTTGTCCGGAGACGAGAGACTCTGGTTCAAGACAGAATCGGCAAGCTCCAATCGCGGCAGACCCACCGTCGGTTTGGGTTCCCTCTCGGGCCCCAAAACGACTCGAGCAGAGACGTGGGCTCTGCTGGTGGGAGCGGCAATCCTTCCCCGCGGTCGTTGCGCTGACGAATCAGCGCCATAACCTCGACAAAGTTCCTCTGGATCTCGGAAGTCATAGCATCTTGCAGAGTAGGACCGTCAAGCCCCTCGAACAAGAGCATTCCGAGAACCTCCCCCTTAAGGAGAAGGAACTGCGATAGACCCCTCTCGGATTCCTCCTGCCACTTGCGCGTACGTCCTGGTCGGTCCGAAGATCGTACCTGGTACTTACGGCGTCATGACGGGATCGTGCGGGGTATGCCCCTCACGATCACCCCGCTGTGCCTCGCTCTTCCTGGTGCAAACCGAGGAAGTTGCAGGCACGGGAGAGGAAGACATGACGCTCTTCTTTCGCTCGCTGGCAGAACCAGCGGGCTTGGAGGGCTGCAGGCGATCGCCACTTTGCAGGCCTAGTCGAGCCGTTTCCCAGGGAAACGGCTGGACCGAGAACAGCGGCCCCGATCTCGTGTGCAGAGGAGCTGCTGCTGGTCCCCCTATCCGCCCGGTCCCTGTGGGAGCGGCGGTCAGGTGACCTGCTAGGCTCGCTGTCGCGGTGAGACCGGTGAGCGTCCTCTCGGCGTGTCGAGCCGCTGGTACCAGCCGAGGCTGGTACCGACGGCTGCGGGGACCCCTTCCTCGTCTCAGCGCGTGGCCGGTCGGAGACCGTCACGTCAGCCCGAGCAGCCAGCTGGTCGCTGCGAGAGCGTCCGCTGGCCTGGCGAGAGTCGTCTGCACGACTCTCGCCAGTCTTCTGCTCCGCGCTTCGGTCTTGACGGCGAGCGAGCTCGGGCGTCAAGACTTTGGCTGGACGGTCTCCCACGGGAGACCGTCCACTTGGTACTTCTCGCGAACGAGAAGCCGAGGCGGATCCTGGTTTAGCGGCAGAACCGCTAGAACCAGGCGAGGAAGTGCCAGCCGAAGCTGGTACTCCTCTGGTCCCCGTCTTCTTCTCCTTGGTAATTGGCATCACTGGGATTGAGAAAAATACGATGGAAGGTTTTGCTGATATCAGCTATTATGACATATAGCCCAAGTCTGAATCTTGTCAACCGATTATACAGGGTCTCTACTAAGTTGGGTCCCGAAAGGAGGCAATCGCTTAAGGAGAAGTTGTCTTTTGATTTGGCTGAAGCATTGAATACGATTCGCAAGGGGGTGGTTCGGCTATCCACTTTCTCAATGAATCCTGCTTCCAGATAAGTTTGTATTACACTTTCAGATTCTGCACAGTACTGGGGGTCCCAGTTAAACTTAGCATTGAGTGTTTCTAATCGCGCTATGGCATTGCAATAATTTACATCAGGACTTTCTTCCGATCGAAAGGGAAGACTTACTTGATATCCCTGATCAGTTTTAATAATACTTTTACTCACCATATCCACCGCTTCGGTTTCCTGCATGGTATTCTGCTATGAAGGAGCGATCCCAATTTTATCTAACCTCCACTATTCATCTACATCAACGTCAGGTGGGGCTAGCCTACAAACGCGTAGCATATGGGTGGTACTTTGAGTGGCGCCTTCGAGCACCCATTGTGGAACTTTTCCAAATGGCAACATCCCGCCGTGTAATAAAGATGTTGACTGCATCAGTGCGTTCTGACCCGATTACAAAGTAACTGAAATTGTCAGCCCCAACGAGTACGTCTACCCTTTTAACTGATCACGTTTGGCTTCCTGGTAGGCGATATGACAGCCCTTGGTAACAAGGTGTGCTCTTACTTTTGCATATCCTACGTTGTGGATGGGGACATCCACATTATCATGTACAGCCAACTTAGTTTGTACCACTCTATTCCCCATTTCTATGCAGCATGCTACCACATCAAATTCTCCCTCGATCACTGCGAAACCGAAGGTGGAGAGTTTTAATGCCACCCTACCAACAACAGGTAGATTTAAGCATTCCGCTAATTGCGCGGAGATGAAACTCCTCTGACTCCCCGTATTGAGGAACAACCTGATACGGTGGTTCTTATTTTGGACACGCAAATGAGCAGTGGCCATTAGCAACAATGAACAAGGCCATTCTAGCGATGGATTCCTTACTGTTACTTTAGTGTTCACGCAAGGCTTCGAATCTTTGTCTTTCATTTTCGGGGTGGTAGCGATCTTGTGGCTAGTTTTCACGCTCATCGTTTTCACCAGGAGAGAAGTGACGTGAATTATTGGTAGCATTATAGGAGGGAGCAACAGGAGTGGAAGTTGAAGATTTTGGGGGGAGGGGTCTATTATCACAAATCAAACTATGGTGCCTAGCACTGCACAACTTACAGGTTACTTTACTATGACATTGTTCACTCCTGTGACCTATATTCAAACAATTAAAACACCTTCTCATTCGGATCAACTGTTGTTGTTTTGCGGTGATATCATGGGATTTGTTACATTCGTGAGCAGAATGATTTTCGTTGCAGAACGGACAACCTTTTACCCTTCAATTAGAATCAGCATTCACTTTAGTGTCTGTTCCTGGGGTTTTGCCCTTCTGTAACATATCATCTTCAAGCATATAGATGATGAAGTCAATTGCCTCAAAGAACTCATCAAGAGTGTAATCGCATTTCCGTAGGTGTTCTACCACTTCACGATAGACCTTTCCCTCTGACAATTTCTGATTGATGAGACTCATTACCATACCTTGGCCTTCATCATTTTTACTTAGTTTTTTAATCTGCTCGATCAAGCTAGTCAACTCGAATCGGAATTTCTTCAGTTCCACGGGGTTCATCGAAGGCACAAAAATATTTGCTAGCCGCCGGTGCAGTATAACTAATGTCTGGTGCTCGTTCCCATATTGCTTATCGAGCAGATCTAGAGCAATGTGATAGTTAGCCACGGTTACGCTCAGAGATTTGATGACTCTGAGCAGATCCTTTCCCAAGGTATCCAGTAGGTAAGTGAACTTGGTCACATCGTCCAAGTCACTTCTACGATTCACACGAACTTCAAACAACTCTAAACGAGGCATACTCGCTTACTTCTCCCTCGAACACAGGAAGGGGCAACGGTTTCAGTTATGACAAACTTACGGTTTTAGTGGGAACGCTTAGCGTATCAATCCGGTGCAGTAACAACGAAACTGCCCTTGTTGCTTCATTCAACAGCTGGCGTAGCCTAGCCTCTATCCCAGATTCTAATTTAGCAACATTTGACATATACAGCGAACGAAGCTGTTTCTCATCTCCACAAATATTGCCTACAAGATTCTGGTATACAGCTGTGGTACGCATTTCTATAAGCTCACGTTGAGCTTCAAGTATCAGGCTCCGAGAGGAGACCCAATGTCGCCTCAATTTGAATAAATGAAGCAACTTCCATGATTGTTAAATTGCTACAAGGGACCAATGCAAACAAAAACAGAAGTAGACTATGTTACGAAGAAGGGGAAAAGTTAATATCAAATTTGGGCAACCATGGGTTACCTACTCGTGCTAGTGGTCGCACTTTCCTCTCATCAGACTAATTACCATTGCCAATTCAATGCCTTCCGAGCAGCAGAGCACCTGTCATCCAGTTCGAAGGACCAAATGTCGGAAATTTCGTGAGCTTTACACTAGTCATGCCCTGATGGTGTGGGCCAATGACAAGATCTTAATAGACAATGCTGCTACTACTCGGTAGAGGGTTAAAGAGGCAAGGTCAACTGAATTTTTACAAGTTTTATTACAACGAATAAATTATTTTACTAACACAATAACAATCCCCGCATACACTTATCATAAACGACATTTAAAGGCCAAAAAGGAATGGCAATACATGAAATAAAACTCAATCTTACACATCACGTGGCTGCCGTTGAATTCTGAGTACCACGACATATTATTTTTAGTGGCTGCCGTTGATTTCCGAGCTGCAAGATGTATTATTTTTTGTGGCTGCCGTTGAATTCTGAGTTGCAAGACATATTATTTAACGTTGAATTCTGAGTTGCAAGACATATTATTTAAGTTACTAATTATGATCTTACAGATTACAGACCCACATTATTTACGCTAAGTCATCACTGTCTGCACCACAGAGCGTCAATCACTGGAGTGGCGATCTCTCTGCCAAGCATGTGACCTCAGGCAGCCATTTTGAAAGGTCTCGGTCCTGTTCATAGCCCTATATATTATTGCTATAACTATTTTTACTATTATTTTTTTTATTTTTTACTACTATTATTATTAGTGTTGCAGGTATTATTATTATTATTACTGGACCCAATTTCACAGTGAAAAATCACATTACAAAAACAGGTTGGCCTATGAACGCCATCCATTGTGGTCAAAAGGCCCAGGCATTTCCTCTTGGATCCAAGCAATCTCTAGCATAAATGGTTCCTGTTATTTACAAGACTTTCTTTGCATACAGTCACTAAACACTATCTAAACAGTAATGCACAATCACTAAACATTAACTTACATAATACACTTACACTCACTGAATGCTCACAATTACTCTACACTCACTATATAATCACACTCACATTTAGCATACACTCACACTCAATAGCACTAAACACTAATTGAATACTCAACACTCACTATACACTAAATGCTCACTAAACACTCATGAAACACTAAAAACTCACTGTCCCCAAACACTCAGTAAACATTCACTAAAACTCACTTTATCCTAAACACTCATTAAACACTAAACATTCACTAAGCACTCACCATACATTAAACACTCAATGAACCCTAAACGCTCATTCAACACTAAATACTCTATTAACCCTTAATGCTCATTAAACCCCTAAACACTCTTTAAACACTAAACAGTAAATCAACATCCACTCATCACTCATTAAACACTCACACTAAATATGCACTAAACACTCGCTAAAAATTCACTGAATGCTTACTAAATATTCACTAAACAAAAACAATCACTAAACTGTAAACATTCACTGAATACTTACACACTAAAAATTCACTAAACACTAACATTCAGTAAACCCCAAACACTCAACATTCACTAAACCCTAAGCTCTCATTAAACATTCACTGAATGCTTACTAACCATTTGCTAAGCACTAATATTCACTAAACCTCAAACACTCACTGAAAACTTACACACTAAACATTCACTAAACCCTAAACAATCACTGAATGCCTACACACTAAACATTTGCTATAAACTAACATTCACAAAATCCTAAACACTCACTAAACATTCACTGAATACTTACACAGTAAACATTCACTGAATACTTACTAAAACTTTTACTAAACACTGACATGCACCAACCTTCATTAATCCCTGAACACTTACACACTAAACTTTCACTAAACCTTAAACACTCCCTAAACATTCACTGAATATCTACCCACTAAACATTCTCGGTTCTTCTAATGCGACTTCTCCCCCTTTCTACACACCACTGACAACCGGTTCGGATTTAAAGCACACTTTTTAACTGACACCTGCACCTACATACTGATTATGTGTGCCAGATCTACAGAAATTTCTGTATTTCTACTGTTTTTTTTTTTTTGTTTTTGCAAATCTACAGAAATACAGAACTTTTTTCAGCAGTCTTGAAACATTAATTCCTGTCCATCTTAGAATAAAGTTTAAACCAAATATGAATGATACGCTTAAATGCAGTTCCATTGCATCACTCGAAGTCTCGAAGATAACATGTGCTATACCAACTCATTTTACATTGAAGCTGCCAGTTAAATATTGAAGAGATTTTCTTTTAATAACCCAGTCTTTCGAAAATTAGAAGCATTAAACCCTGCGGTTGTAAAAAGTAAGGAAATAAATTCTCTTGCACCTCTTATAGCAGCTTTCCCATCCTCGTCTTTTGTCACTGACAATAGGTGAACTCATTTTTTTTCTAATAACTTGCAAAGTACCTATATCATTAAGAGGTACAGACAGAATTGTTCATAAGCACTGAATATTTATTTTCATTGTCATTCTGTGTAGGCCTAAACTGTTTTGCACTGTTGCATTATCAATTCCTGAAACTATGGTGAAGTGTGTCTGGTAGAAAGACTAACATTTATATTATTTATGCAAATTTATGTATAGGCATACCTAGATTGTGTTGCAGCATTTCACATAATTTTCCAAAGTGAGTTAAAGTGTTTCTGCATATGTAAAAGGATCAAATTTATGCAGTTATGTATCAGTAATTTCAAATGTTTGTATTAGATAGCAAATAAAGTAAGTATGAGTAGTCTACAGAAATTTCATCAAATCTACAGAAAAAAATGAACAAAATCTACAGAAATTTTGCCTAGGGCATCCGGCAACACTATGCTGAACTATTACCTATCATCAGCCTCTCCTGTTTCCCTTTGTTTTGTGGACGCGAGAAAAGCATTTGACAGAGTAAACTACCTGAAGCTGCATAAAAGAGGCACACTCCTATATCTAATTGGCATTTTATATTGCTGGTTCTCCACACAGCAATTGTGTGTCACATGGGGTAACTAACGTATTGTCACACACTTTCGGCTCCCTTAACGGGCTTCGGCAAGGAGGCATTCTCTCTCCATACCTGTTTCATACGTACACAGATGCCTTGAATGTCAAAATGAACTCACTCCCAATTGGATGCACTGTCAATGAAACAACTATAAACAACCTGTCATGCCGACGATATGGTTCTGATTTCCCCATCAGTGCAAGGTCTCCATGCAACTCATCGACACTTGCCGCCAATATGCAGAGGAATTTGATATCCTATACAACGAAACCAAGACTCAATGCATGTCGCTGCTCCCGATATTGCTTAAGCAAATTGCAGAACCCCAAATTTTCCTCGGATATCATCGGCTGGAATTTGTGCTCGAATTTCCGTATTTGGGTCACATTATCACGGGGGACCTAAAAGATACGGCAGACATCGAACAGAGGTTTGCCTTCTGTCACCAAGACTTGAAACTGCAGTCTCCATGGTCACGGTGTAATTCGTCCACAGGGAGACTGGTGTTCATAATGACATTTTGAGACGACTCACAAACACTCCTCGCCACACAGATGTTCACAGAAACAACCTGGACAATTTAAAAATTATTGTAAGGCGAACAAATGCAGTCTGATAACCCAACTGCGAAACAACAGTGATTCGATCATATACAGCATCCTAAGTAGTGAGGCAAGAAGATCTAAATTGTGGGGAAGATGAGAAAATGAGCAAATGCTAAATGACTTTTAAATCTCTGTTTTTGCAAAATGTCATCTGCATAATCTGTCACTATTATTATATTGCTATGATTATTGTCATTACTGGTATTTTCTTTTTTTCATTATCACTGTGATTATAGTCAATATAGTTTCTACATTCTATTTTAACTATTCTCAATCTTAGTACGGGTATGACCATTATTTTGACTACCTTCTTTTAAACTACCTCCGCATATATGGATATTGCCTATTAATCATATTGGTTTTCTTTTTATCTTATGTATCTAGACTGTATGTTATTGTCTATTCTTTGTATATTTCATGTATATGGCCTTGAGCTGAAAATAAAAATTAGTATTATTCACTAACATTCATAAACGATTAACTAAAACCCTAAAGATTCACTAAGCCCTAAACATTCACTGACTACTTACACACTAAGCATTCACTAAACATGTACTCACGTAACCCTAAACATTCACTAAACACACACTCACTAAACCCTAACAATTCGCTAAATTCATGAAACACTGTTGATAAAAAAGAATTCACAGTCGCACTTATCCCCTGTTCAATTTGCGGGTTACCAGACCTTTAAAAATGGCCGCAAGGCTTTGCAGTTTGCAGCGCCGCTCCGGTGGAAGACCACCGAACTACGTAGTATTGGTATTAGAGATCGTTGTTGTTTGTTTTTGTAATATTAAGCCACCCTTGTGCTGGCACGGGCTCTTGCTCCTAGGTATTTATATATACCCTCTATGGTCTGCACTCGTGACTCGTCTAGGATTCTTCTTCTTGCTAAACTAGCCTGAAGTTGCGGCAGGTTTGTCGCCAAAAGGGGGATCCGTCCCTTTTCTCGACAAACTGCATGAATGTTACATCTCATTTCCTATTCGTTTTGTCTCTACTTAAAATAATGAGCTAATACATATATGCTCGGATTTCGGTCATTACAAAGGATCTGGTTCAGATAGGACATATGGCTGAGTAATGTAAATGATAAAAATGGGATGTAATAATACACAACTGAATGGTTAAATACTATACGCGGACGTGGCTGCTCATAAGATACAAAGGGAGTTTTTACGGTACTTTCGCCGAGGCAAAGTCGAGATAAAATATGTAGAGCATTCAGTTAATGCTCTTCCTTTATGAAATTTCAAGCTGGAAATAAAGCTTTACAGCTTGGTGTAAACAGCAACAGGTCATAAATGAGAACTAAAGTCAAATGATGTACGGTATGTCAGTACGCAATGATGCACAATTTCTCTTACTGAAAGCAAGACCTCTTAATTGAAATGACGCTATGGTCACGCTACTACGGTGAAGGATGGAAGCAGATAGTAAATGGGAATCGCAGTATACAAACAGTACCCAAAACAGGAAAAAGGAAATATTTAGAAAAGTAACTGTGACCATAGACGTACGAAAATGAAAGGACGTGGTGGAAACCAGTAATAAAGTATATGGAAGATACAGACCAGAACACATGCCAATTAAAGGAAATGATAAAAATAGAAATAAATCCCAGTGGGACAATAAGGGAAAGGAAGGGTTAGAAAATAAATAGATTAGAAGCATACAAGAAATGGAGCTAGGAAATTATAAAAAAGCAAATATACAACACTTAAGGTTCAGCATTTTTTTTTTTCAAAGCAACAACTTTTGCGTTAAAATTGCATACCATAAATGGCCATAGAGGAAGAAGTCTCAACTACAATTTTTGTAAAAATGTTCGGGAAGAATAATTTATTTTTGTTATTTCACCAGGAATGCAGAAAAGGCAAAAGAAAATAAAAATAGAGGAAAATTTCTTAACTAGAAAAACACCACACGAGCAACTGACGTATCGTTGCGAAGAAGAGGCTTCAACCCTTCCCATGTAATGGAAACTGAAAACCAAAATAGAAAAGCATATTAGAAACATAGGAAAAATTAATTAAATGCAATCAGGCTCTACCGCACAAAGGAGGGGAATTGATAATTAATATATTTTACAAGACTGCATACAAGAAACGTACAGAAGAAAGGACCCATTATTTGTTGTATCAACAGACTTCCAAAAAGCATTTGACTCAGTTAACAGAAAAAAGCGCATAGAGTTCATGATGAAATATAGGCTGCCTGAGAGGTAATAAATGCAGTTACAAAGATATATACAAATGATGTTACAAGTTTATGCGTTAACAATATAGAACAAAAAGAGTTAAATATAACTAATGGCAATATAGAACAAAAGGGGCTAAATGTAACTACTGGAATAAGACAGGGATGCAATGGATCAACCATATTCTTTCTACTAATAACGTACCTAATAATAGAAAAACTAGAAAATACAACAGAAGGTTTTAAAAATGAAGTTATAAGGATAGTGGCACTATCATATGCAGATGATGGATCAATACTAGGACACACGCTTGAAGAAATAACAAAAGCAATAAAAACCCTTATGGAAATAGCGAGTGAATGTGGCCTAAACATTAACAAGGACAAGAGTAACATACTAATTTACGACTGGTATAGTATTGACGATGTGGAAAATATGGAGCACATAGAAGGAATAAAAATAGTTGAGCAGATTAAATACCTAGGAGTGACAGCCAACAACATGAAAGACTGTTCCAGAGAACAGATAAAAAGGACACAAATTAAAGCAAAGCAGATGGGAAATATAGCTAATGCAGTCATCAATAAAAGCTGTAGCAGGGTAAAAATAGAAAAATTGTATTGGAAAGGATTAGCGATGCCATCCTTCATGTATGCCCTAGAAGTCATGAAACTTGACAAGAAAACCTTAAATGAATTTCAGAAGATAGACAATCAAGTATATAGAACAATTTTGAAA
The DNA here is from genome assembly GCF_015104395.2 of Macrobrachium nipponense. Taxonomy (NCBI): domain Eukaryota; kingdom Metazoa; phylum Arthropoda; class Malacostraca; order Decapoda; family Palaemonidae; genus Macrobrachium; species Macrobrachium nipponense. Next base: position 38,457,361 of record NC_061102.1, on the reverse strand, counting down.
GCGCCAAGTTACACAGCAAGTTGTGCGTTAAGATCAGAAATAGGGGCCTCTTCCTGCCACTCAAGAGATATGTAGAATAAACTATTCTACCTGAAGCATACATTGAAGAGTGGTGGAAACAGGCTCCTATATGAGATAACCATGGATCAGTATGAAAAAAAAAAAAACATAAATAAATAAACTGGATAATGCAAGTAACAGAATATATGAAAGAACTAAACATAAAATTAAGTAAAATTGAAGCAGTTAAAAACAAATAGTTAAGAGAAATAAACAACTGGGACATAAAAACATGGCAGAAAGAAATGAATGAAAAGTCAACATTAAGAATCTACAGAAAATAAAAAATGCTGATCAGTAGGTTCAGTCTGGCTACACTAGGGTTACTTGATATAAATAGGATAAAAGGAGAAGATACAAAATGCTTATGCTGTGAGGAACAAAATGAAAATTTAGAATATGTCTTACTTTACTGTCCAGCATACAAGGAGATTAGAAATTGGTATGGTTTTGCGCAGCAACCATATCAAGAAAATAAAGAGGAATTAGTAGCTAATATACTCTTATTGGTAGATCTACTGAGGGAGGAAGTGGAGAATAGGAAAGATTTTCTAAAAGAAATGCGGTATTTCAGATAGAAGAAACTCAAACAAGCACAAACAAAGGAGGAATAAAAAACAAGCATGGGAGCCGTTTCAAAGACATATCCCGCCTACTACTACTACTAAGACTAAGGTGGACGGTCAAACGCAATTGCACCGTAGTTGCTATTAAAAATTTTTGAAATACGATTAAGTTAAAATGAATCAGGCCGAAATAAGGAAACTTATTCCTGCCTTAAGGATTACGATACAAAACAATAGGAGAAGACTGTCAAATCCACTGGGCCCAGAAGGCAGATTAATTAAATTAAGAAAAACTGTAACGAGTCTGGTTAAAAACGAGAGGATAGAACTCAATTACAATCGTGCTGATGAAGCCAGAGGCTATGCTGAAAGGGTAAGTTCTCAATTGAAACTAAAATAGTCCTGATTAGGCTAGGTAGAAGGCTAGAGGCCTAACAGTATTTCCATTCTGACAATGGTAGCAGAAAAGGGCTAGACAGCCTAACGTTTTTAAAACAACATAGAGTAAAAAACCGCAGGGTACAGAGTGGACCATGTACGATCAGCGTGAACAATCCCCAAAAAAATACATTATAACGCGACCTGACATCGCAGATGTGCATCAGTCGTGACTTCTTGTTGGTGAGAAACGGAGCTAAAGACCTCTGCTCTCCTTTCGAAGTAAGTATTTTCTTCCTAAGTTAGAAATTAAGGCCAAATTTTAAGATTTAAACAGAGGGTAGTGAAAAGGGTGTCAAACGTAGTGCAAATCTCACCAAAACACGTTCAACATTTTTACTTAGGGTAAAACATCACAGCAGGCCAAACAGGCCACCTACATTCAACGCTTGCCACCCTCCGAAAAAGTACATTATAACGCGTCCTGACACCGGAGATGGGCATCAGTCGCGACTTGTTGTTGGTGAGAAACGGAGCTAAAGACCTCTACTCTCCTTTCGAAGTAAGTATTTTCTCCAAAGTTAGAAATTAAGGCCAAATTTGTTCCGACACGGCATACAAACCTTCGGTCCTTTTACAATAGGAAGGTACTAGCGGCAGCTGGATAGGTCGTAAGCTTTCGAACAAGGGGTTCGGTAGTTAACTGCTTGTCCGACAGGCGCGCGCGCGCGACTGGGAGGTAAACAAATCACTTTTGCTTTCGGCCTCGCAGTGGATGGACGTGTGTGTTCGACGCTCTCTGCCCGCTTCTCGTCGTTTGCTTTCTGAGTATTTGGTTGTAATTGTGTATGAAAGAGTTATTGTAAGTACAATTATTCTCTCTTTTTCATAATAAATTGCTTCAATCAATTATCTATTTATGATGGAAATCTCCTCGCCTCGCTACCACCCCACGGAGACTTTGCCGGGTATCGAAGGGCGTAAATGCGGGAAGTTCCGATCGTTCCCGGAGATTGACCCTCATATTTTGTGTGCTCGGTGTCGGGGGCGCGAATGCACCCGAGCCGAGCCCTGTGATGTATGTAATGATTGGTCGGAGGCGCAGTGGACTTTGTATGAGGGCAGAAGAAGCGAAGGCCTGCAAAGGAGTCGTCGGAAAGCTCTCCCGCGACTCCTTTGGTGACGATACTTCGTCTTCTTTCCTGCCGCCCGCTCAACTTCCACGTCTCGCGCCTTCCCCTTCGGGGGGGGTGTCTAGGTCCTTTTCCTCTCCTGTACGTGTCGAGTGTGGAGGAGGGCGCTAGATACCCTGACGTAGAGTTGTACTCTGGGTCCTCTATCCGTTCGTCTTTCGCGCGAGCGGGTAGAGGATCCTTCTAATCACCCGACTTTTGGCCTCTCAGGTGCGGTTGCCGCGAAGGATGACCTCGGACAGGTGTGGGCACGTTGGGGCTGCAGGGCGTGGCCGATGTTTCCAGGGGCTGCTCTATCATCTCGCTGGCTCCGTGGCGGTCACCCATACAACGGTCACGACCACCACCACGACCCTTACAACCCCTGGCTATGCTTCACCTCCTCACCTGGTGTACACCCAGCACGCGGTTGGCTCTGTAACACCCACTACATCGGTGCAGGGGACCAGTCGCCGTAACTCGGGGGGAGTGTGATGCCGCCACCTGGGTTTGCCGTGCTGCCGTGACCGGACTTCATGTGCCCGAAGAGCTCGCCCCTGGACCTCCCACCGTACCTAGGATGTCTGTGCCGCTGGTTCGACCACTGTACCTCCCACACATCTGCCGTACCTGCCGTGACCACCGCTGCTGTACCTGTACCTGCTCCTGCTGTCTCGTCTGCCGTTCCTGTGATGCTCGCACCTGCTGATGTTGTTCCCGTTCCTGGCGCCGCTGCT
>NC_061102.1:38364442-38453948 GCF_015104395.2 Macrobrachium nipponense | reverse complement strand
TGATTCCGAAAGAGACGTATGATTCGTATGTACGCAAATTAGAGCGTGATAGAATCAGGAGGTCTTCCTCCACAGTAACAGAAGTTAGGATAATGAACCTACTAACCTCCAGTAGACTTTATTTTGCCTAACCCTGTGGTATGGCTTACGGGCCTAGAGGAAGTTCTGTGAGAAGTAATGCCCTTTCTATTATGGTGGATTACATCAAGTAAGCTTGAAAAACGTGCTCGCTCTCCAATCAGTGTTGTGAGTGTAGTGATGTTGATTTTGCCCCTAGTGTTGTGGAGGGGGGGGGGCGTCAGATCGGCCTTATAAATGCCTCTAGGTCTAGACCTCTGTCGGACTCCCAGGACCACAGGGAGAGGGCATGTCGAAAGCCGAAGGAGGGTTACGAGGAACCCCCACCGATCTGGCGTCCCTTCGGCAAGACCTGAAGATGCTTCTCAGGCTGCCAAAGATCGTGCAGTGCACGAATCCTGAAGGATTGCTTCTCGTCCTCTGAGGCGTCCTCCCCGTACATGGGGTTGGAGCTCTCGGAAGGACTCGCGCCCTTTAAATAGAAGCTTATTGAGGAGGACGCTTCACGTCCTCTCTCTATTGTCGTGCGATTGTAATCGCCGCCTTAACAATTTGACGACTTTCCACACATGGGAGAAAGAAGAAGGAAATAGGAAGAACGCTGTTAAGCGCCCAGATCGCCTTATCATTCTTACTGTGAAAAGGAAGAAGGCGTACCCTAAGGCGTCCTTTTGAGTGCGTTTCTGGAAGTGTCGATGAGCGTGACAGAGACGCAAGATGTCGCACAAGCGGCCGCCGTCTTTGTCAGGAGTTGCGAACGTCCATATACTCGTTCCGGACGACGATCACATCGGCTTATGACTAGCACGCTTCATGAGCGGCGCTCCCCTTGAAGGCAGGAGCGCTTTTGAGGACGCTTTTCGGGACGCCTCCCGTATTTGATAAGCAACAGTCATGTCGAAGTTTTTACCAAGACGTACGGGAGAAACCTTGGTTTCTTAATAAGAATCTTATCGACGTTTGGGTATGATGGCGGATAGGAAATATCTACTTCCTTCCGTAAACCCTAGAGATGAACAGGAATTCTGTCTCTTCCGCGATTTATGAGGAAATTACGAAGATTTAAAGAGTTCCTGGATTAACTTCCTTCCTTAAGGAAATATATTCTCTTTCTATCGTTCTATTAACGAAAAGAAAGAAGATAGTAAAAGTTTTTTCCTTTCTCTATCTGCCTCGGCAGGGAAAGAAGGTAGTAGAGTATCTGCTGTATGATAATACGATACGGTCAAATCATAAGCACATACCGTAGTTACTTCTTTGCTGTGCAACTCTATTACCAGTATCCTTACAGGACTTTCCTAGGAAGGACTACGCTAAAGGGATTGTTATGACAATACCTAATTAGCTTCTAGATTTATCGAAGTCTTGTTTCGCTTAAATATACATTAATAAGAACTTCCTGAAGTTCGATAATAATTTTATAAGATTCCTTTATTTGAATGGAGTAGCTGGCAACTCTGGAAGAGTAAGGCCAGACAGCTAACGGAGGGGGCTGCTATCGCTTAGGACCAACGCAGTAACCATCTATTGCTCAGTCATGAGAGGTCGGTCCTGCGGGATGGAATGACTAACCGTATCTCTCCCCTACAATCGCGTCTTAGCGCCTCGGATTGAGGGGATAGTTGCAAGCATAAATAAAATATTTGTCTGCCTTTTGCTAAGAAACGCTCAATAAGAAAGATATTCCAGCCTTTCAATGCTGATTACCGTAGGTAACATTATTAAAGGAATCTAACGCATGCAGACACACTATATATTATAATAAGTTCTCATGCTTACGAAAGCATGGCTTATTAGAGTACATGCTTAGTGAGAAGATGAATGTAGTAGGATTAATTCACTTTTAAGTCTACGGTATGGTCAAGTCTTATGGCCTTTCATGCATCAGGGCGCTCGACAAGATCCTCTCTGATGATGCCCTTGGTGTTCTAGGCACCAATACGCTCGGTAAGACTCTCGCGAGGACGTCTCTTGAATAGCTCAACGTCCTACGCATTGAGACGTGAGGAAGCTTTTGCCGATGCTCGACGTCCTACACGAAGAGACGCTCATCAGGACGCTCTGGAAGACGCTCGACGTCATAAACATTGATAAGCTTTTTGGAAGACGCTCGATGTCTTACACATCTGGACGCTAGCGAGGACGCTCACCAGGACGCTAGCGAGGACGCTCGCCAGGACGCTCGCGAGGACGCTTTTGAAGACGCTCGGCATCCTACGCGTCATGACGCTCGGTAGAGCACTTGCCAGGACGTTCTTCAGAACGATAGGCGTCCTACGCATCAAGACGTTCGGCAGGATTCCTGCAAGAACGCTCTTCAAGAGGGCGTCGTCGAAGTAGAGGAAGGAGTTTTGGTCTCGTCAAGATGTCTACTTCGCTTTCTACGAAGGGAGCGTTCAATAGAATCCATCACTTGATGAATTCCAGGAAAACTGTAAGCAGATTTCGGTGTCATAAAACGCCTCGTCTGCTTTCGGGATTGCGCTGCCGAAGGGGAACCATTAAGGTCCTTCCTGTCGTAAGCCCAGTCTCTAATCAGGAATCCTGCCCCTTCCTCGATTTCTGCGGGAATCGGGAAGGCTATATGCTCGAATTCCTGGATTACTTTCCGTCATGCAATTGGGTTAGTTCTCATTGACAAAGTTCTTAATAACATTTTATCGCATAAGCGGATAAGTAACAAAATTTCGAAAGAGCTCTCATTCATTAGTCAGAGGCTCATCCAGGAAAAAGACTTGTAGACTACGTCCATGAAGTCTTATGTCCAATATCATAAGAAGCTTGAACTGTCCTTTTCGATCCTCGGTTATTGTAAAGGTAATTTAATCGGTCCTTCCTGCAAACTTCCAGGAGTTTCCGCTGTAAGGACAACGCTAAAGGTATTGTTACAACAACACTAACTCAGCGTCGGCATCTAGCGAATTATGTTTTCGCTTAAATATGCCTGCTTGAGAATTTCCTTATCGATAATAGTAACAAACCTATTCCTTCGTAGAAGAGAGTAGCTGGTAACTCAGGCAGAATAGTGCGAGACGAGAGGTTTGCTGTCATTGTGGATGACGCAGTATATTATAATCGGTACTCTCCAGGCAACTTTCCAGGAGTTTCCGATTTAACATTTGGTTAATTAAGCGTAATGTTACGACAACACAAAATCAGCTTCTGTATTTAGCGAATTTTGTTTCGCTTAAATATGCCAACTTGAGAGTTTCTGTTCAAATAATGTAAAATCTATTCCTTAGATGAATAGAATAGCTGGCAACTCGGCATAAAAAGACTGCGAGAAGGTGAACATAAGTGCTGCTGCCTGCTGCCTGTACTGTCACAGTGTCACCAACTCAGTATCAGGTAGCTCGCTGTTAAGCTCTGTCGGTTACGTCTCTCTCTCCCGCGGGATTGATTGACGAAACCATATCTCTACCCTACAATCATGACTTTCGCCTCGGGGTTGAGGGATTTCTAGTAATCATGAATAAACACGACTTCCTATTGCTAAGAAATTTTCAACAGAGATATCTCTTAGACCTGTTCAGCGCTGCTTACCGCACTGTAACAGAATTCTGTACGAGTTTACCGCGGCATAGCACTATAATAATGCTCTCCTGCTTATGCAAAGCGCAGCCTTATTAGGGAAGGAAGCATGCTTAGTGAAGGAATGGATGAGTCTGCTGGGGACCATTTCCTCGCTGGAGAAGCTTGTTTCCCTGAATAGTCTGCAATTCAGACCTCTACAGTTTTCCTGCAGGAGGACTGAAATAACATCAAAGATCTAGAAATAATTCTAAACATCTCTCAATGGGTTGACGATCACCTCAGGTGATACCGAGAGGGTGCCAGGCATCCGGACAGAGGTACAGAGGTCCTGGCACATAATCTAAGAGAATTGGAAGCAATTTGGTTGGCTCTCCAGTTCCTCGAAGAGTGAGTTTTTTGGTCGATTGTCCAAATCGTCTCAGATAATTTCGCAGCTCTCTCATATCCCAAGAAGAGAGAGATGGTTATCGACATAGGCACGGAACGTAACGATCCTCAAGAGGTTCGTTACTCTTGCACGTCCGTGCGGTATTCTTCTCGATCGGCGGCAGCAACTACTGACGTCTGAGTAATCCTCGCTTAGAAGTATGTCGAGAGTTGTGGAGACGTTGGAGACGTCCTTTCGTAGATTTCTTCGCAATATTGAAGACGAAGAAGCTTCCTCTACGTTGCTCCCTTATTGCTCGATCCGAGAGCGGTTAGCAATAGACGCAATCATATAGTATGGAATGGGGTTATAGTTGGTTAGTCTTCGTTTTCCCCTATTCAAAGGCTTAGAAATCTGATAAGGATAATCGCTGGCTGTCAGAGGGAGCGAGAAAGACGCTGATCAGGTTTGGCCTTCGAGAGTGGATTCCACAGGTCACGTCCTTCAGAGGGCATTTTCCAAGGACCCTTCCCGAGAGAAATCGGTCTCTCTAACAACCATTCGAGAGGTACTAAAAAAACCTCTCGCTCTGAGTCTGGATGCGTTCAGACTGTCGAAGCGAGATTTTCAAGATTAATTACAAGTCTCATTGCCAAAGCAAAGCAGTGCTGCATATTTTGCAGTGTACCAATCGGAGTGGGCCGATTCTGGAGATAGTGCAGGAAGAATGACTGCTCCTACACTCCACCTCTGTGAATTACTTTACCGTCTTCCCTTTCCGTCTGAATTATGGGATAAGCTAACAGTCCCAACGATTGTAGAATACGGAAATATGTTGTTGACGGCCTCTAGGCTCAGAGATTCGGATCTGTCAAACAACAAAGCCCTTCACGATCTTTGAGGTCTGCGGAAATCTTGATGGAACTTAGGACGTAGTCTGAAGTTCTTTGATGTCAAAGCATTTCGAACCTCTCCTTTCTGTAAACTTAATACAGTGACCAGAAAGGCTAATTTTCTAACCACTCTAGCTACGGCAATGAGGGTTAGTGAGGTTTGAGTTTAGGCCATCATCAGAGGTTTTGGCTTTAGAGGAACATATTCGGTGTCCTCTAAGCCTTCCGTTCTTGCTAAGAACGAAAACCCGTCTAACCCTTGGCCCAGAGGCCTGGAGATCAAGGGGATGGCACAAATTATGGGGGGCAAGAGCACAGAGAGTCCTGTGCCCTGTCGGGGCTCTCAAGTTTTGTTTCTCTTGATAAAACTAAAGAAAGTCAAGGTCATTCGGACAATCTGCGGTGTTGTTCCGTAAAAAGACCAGACTTGCCCAGGTCGAGGAACGCCCTGGCGTTATTTTAAGGAGTCTTTCTAAGAGGCTCATTCGTCATGTTTGAACAAAGATTTGAAACCTTTTAAAGTAAATGCTCACGAGGTGAGGGCGCGGCCTCGGAAGCATTTCAACAGAGCATGACACTCAGTAATATCCTGAGTGCCACGTTTGAGCGAAGCAACTCTGTGTTCGCTTCACACTCCCGAACGGGATGTGAAGACGACATATGATATCTGCGAGTCGCTAGGACCATACATATCCGTAGAAATATTATTGGAGGCAGGAAGCAGCACGAATCCTATCCTATAGAAAAGGGATAGGTTGTGCTCTTAACTTTTGAAGGGTTGGTCGCTTGAGGCGCTTTCCCTTTCGTTAGCCTAGAAGTTATGGGACTAACTTCGATAGGTTAGGTCAGGTGGTGGTTTTAGCTTCGTTGCCCTCACAGTATGGTCAATATGGTCTAGTCACATTGTGGTCACGCTCCCGTTGACAGATCATCTAGAGCGCACCAACTACACAGGTCACTACCTTGTTGGCAACTCTAGTAAAGCAAAAGCAGCGACTTTCGGTGACAGTAATCAAGAAGTCAGCTATGCTAACAGGTAAGGAATCAAGATGTCAATCATCTGCACTTGAGGTGTTTCTAATCTTCTATTCTGTCCCTTCCCACCTCCAATGGTGGGATTCAGCTATATATATATCTGACAGGTAAGTTTCATGAACAAAATGTTATTGTTATGATACAATAAAGTTTGTTCATACTTACCTGGCAGATATATATAATTAAAGTACCCACCCACCTCCCCTCAGGGGACAGTGGTATGAAAAATCTGAATAGAAAATGGGAATGATTCCTGATATCCGCCTCCCAGCGGCGGGAATGGGTACTAACCACCTGGCCGCCCACTGCGTGTGCCGGGAGTTTTGAAATTCTGTCGGACTTCGGAGATACAGCTATATATATATCTGCCAGGTAAGTATGAACAAACTTTATTGTATCATAACAATAACATTTTATTTCTTTTTATTTTTTATTTTTATTATGTTTATGTAGGTGTTTAGTTTTTTGTGGTCTTGGGTAGGCCGCCTTAGGCGACCTTCCCTCCATTATTAGCCTTGGTTTTTACGAAGTTTAACCAGATAGCTAGGTCAGGTGGTAATGTTTTTGCTTCGCCCTCATAGTAGGGTAAAATGTTTTTGTCACAGTGTGGTCACAGCCCTCCTCATTGACAAATCATCTGGAGCGCACCAGCTACATAGGTCACGTCCTTGCTGGCACCTCCAGTGAAGCATTAACAAGCATTCGGTGTCTAAACAACACCTATATGATCTGTCACATTGTGGTCACGCTTCCGTGACAGTTCATTAGAGCGCACCAGCTACACAGGTCACGTCCTTGCTGGCACCTCTAGGAATGCAGTACCGAAATTGGAGGTCTATAATATAGGATCTAGTTGCATTGTGGTCACGCCCCCGTTGACAGATCCTCTAGAACTCAACAGCTTCACAGGTCACTACCTAGCTGGAGTCTCTAGTAAAGCAGAAGCAGACTTGGGTGACGGTACTCACGAAGTCAAGCTATGCTAACAGTTAAGGAACCAAAATATCATCATATATATGAAATTGTTTCCCAAAATCGAATCTGTCTCCCCCTTCCTCCAAAGGTGGGATTCAGCTATATATATATCTGGCAGGTAAGATTCATGACAAAATGATATTGTTATGATACAATAAAGTTTGTTCATACTTACCTGGCAGATATATATAATCAAAGTGCCCACCCTACCTCCCCTCGGAGACAGTGGCACTAGATAAATAAAAAAAATCTGACAGAAAATGGGAAATGGTTCCTTACGCCCGCCTCCCAGCGGCGGGAATGGGTACTACCACCTGGCCGACCACTGCGTGTGCCGGGAGTTTTTGAAATTCTGTCGGACTTCGGAGAATACAGCTATATATATATCTGCCAGGTAAGTATGAACAAACTTTATTGTATCATAACAATATCATTTTGTTCATGCCACTTACCTGACAGATATATATATAGCTGTATTTTCTGACGTCCGACAGAAATTTCAAAACTCGCGGCACACGCAGTGGGCGGCCAGGTGGTAGTACCCATTCCCGCCGCTGGGAGGCGGATATCAGGAACCATTCCCATTTTCTATTCATATTTTTTTCTGTCGCCGGTCGGTAAACATCTGTTTACAGACCTCTGCTCAGGAATTTTTTGGAAATTGACTCGCTTTTAAGTATCTGATTGATTTTTTTGGTATTGAATTGGATTGTTGAATTGGCATGCGCGATAGTGGACCGTTTTTGATTTTGGATTGACTTTTCTCTATAAGATATGTCTGGATCAAGTGTTGTGAGTTTCAGAGTGTGTGTGAGGGCTGATTGTAAGGTGAGGCTACCGAAAGCATCGGTAGACCCCCACACAGTATGTATGAGTTGGTAGGGGGCTTAATTGTTTGATTGATCATCGTGCAATGAAATGTGAGAATTGACTGATGATGAATGGAGAGTATATGAGTCCTATCGCCTTAAATTGGAGCGCGATAGGATCAGGAGGTCTTCCTCAAGGAGTGGTTCTTCCAAAGGTAAGACTAACATCTCTCCTGCACTAACACCTGTAGTGTTTACAACCCCTAAACCTGTGTTGCCTTCGGGCTCTGATTCTGTGTCGGGAGAAGCGAATGCTCTCTCTATGATTTTGGAGTCTCTTCGCACTCTGGAGACCAAAGTGAAGCCTTAGAAACTGGCTCGGTGCAAGTGTGTGATCGTGCCCCCAGTGTTGTGGAGGGGGCGTCAGATCGGCCCCATAATGCCTCTAGGCCTAGACCTCTATCAGCTCCCAAGACCCAGGGAAGAGGTATGTCGAAAGCCGCAAGAGGGTTACGGGGGCTTCCCACCGATCTGGCGTCCCTTCGGCAGACCATGTAGCAAAGACCCAGGCTGCCAAGGACCGTGCACGAGCACGCGTCCTGAAAGAGTGCTTCTCGTCCTCCGAGCGTCCTCCCCGCGCAACAAGGGGTGGAGCGCTCGGAGAGACTCTCGTCCGTTAAAGAGGACGTTTCTTGCGGAGGAGCTTCACGTCCTCTTTCGCCGCTTTCGTCGGAAGACGCTTATGATGTCTTTCCGCCTCAGAAGAGAGGTAGGATCTCCTCCGATGAGGACGCTAGGTTGCGTGCACAGGCGCGTATACCTGAGAAACAGGTAGCTGTATCTGTGAGAAGGAAGGAGGCGTCCCCCCGCCCCCTCGCCCCTCGTCTTCTCACAGGATCAGTCCTGCTTCCTCTGCTCATTCTTCTCCGACGAAGAACATTCTTTTGTCCCTTCAGGACCAGCTATCCTCGCTTATGGCTCAGAGGACTCGCCCAGCAGCAGTCGAGCCTAAGCGGAGGAAGGACCTTAGACTGCCTGTCAAGAGGACTAAGCAGTCTCCGTCTCCTTCACTACTGCGTCTCGTTCGCCGATCGCTTCTCCTTCAGCGATTCGCCGATCTCGTTCGTCATCTAGAAGGACGTTACATCAGGACGCTTTTGAGGACGCTCTGTACGAGGACGTTTCGGCAGGAACGTTCGGCAAGACGCTCGTCAGGACGCTTGTCAAGACGCTCGTCAGGACGCTTGGCAGGAAGCTAGGTAGGACGTTCGTCAGGACGCTTGGCAGGGACGTTCGTCCAGGACGCTCCCTGGAGCTCTCCAGGACGCTCTCCAGGACGCTAGACAGGAACGCTTGGCAGGAAGCTCGCCAGGACGTTCAGGCCTCCTTTCAAGACGTTTTTTTTGGGGTTTGGGGATTCTGATCAAGAAGTCTACCCCCCACCCCCAGACGCTATTTTACGCGCTCAGGCACGTATGCCAGCGAAGAGATGTAAGGACGCTTCTCGGGCAGGTGAGACTGCCGCGGAAGGCGCTGAGGACGCTGTCCTCCTCAGGACGCTCTACCATCAACGAGCAGTAAGCGTCATAAAGAAGACAGCCGAAATAAGGCTGCATCTAGCAAGGATAGGGGTCCTTTGATCTTGCCAAGACCCGCCATTAGGACGCCTTCTCCTGACAGACGTTTTCTCTCTTCCGTTTAGAGAAGAAGGGAACTAGTAGTTCGGCTGAATCGGGGTGAAGAGGAACCTGCTACAGCCCTTTTCTATCTCGGACTATAAAAGTCCTAGTACGACTCTTGCGTTCTTCTTTTGAGGACAAATTTCAGCCCGCAGCTCCCAGTCTCCTCCTTTCACAGTTTTCTTTTTTCTTTCATCGAAAACTGGTAAAATCCCGGAGTTTTGTAGAGATGAAAACTTCTCTATCAACGAAACGTGCTTTTAAGAAGCTCCAGGATTGGATGATAAGAAGGAGGGACCAAGGCAAGACGACTTTCGCCTTGCCTCCTACTAGACTTAGTGGAAAAGGGGGCATTTGGTATAGAACCAAAGATGAAGTGGGAGTTCGTATCCCTTCTTCGGCTCAGGGAGATTTCTCCAGCCTTGTGGACTTACAGAGGAGGTCGCTTTTACCCTCTGCTAAGGTAACTTGGACCGCGTCGGAGACTGACCATCATTTGAAAGGTCTGCTCAGGACGCTGGAAGTCTTCAACTTCCTTGACTGGTGTTTGGGAGTTCTGGATATGCAAGCGAGAAGCCCAGAATCTCTTAGTCTGGGGGAGCTGTCCAGCGTGTTAGCATGTATGGACAAAGCCGTCAGGGATGGTTCGGAGGAGCTCGTATCTCACTTTGGAACAGCTTTGTTAAAAAAGAGAGCTTTGCTGTGCAACTTCACAGCTCGTTCTCGGTGACGCCAGCTCAGAAAGCGGATTTGTTGTTTTCGCCTCTTTCGAACCATCTCTTCCCCCAGACTTTGGTAAAGGACCTGACGAACAGCTTACAAGAGAAGGCTACTCGGGACCTTTTGGCCCAGTCTACAAGACGGTCAGCCGTACCTTCAACCTCTTCGGCTGCAGTTCGTCCGCCGCCAAGAAAGAAAGTAAAGCCCTTTCGTGGGGCTCCCCCCCTCGAGAGCAGCTCCTCGAGGGAGAGGGTTTCACGAGGAAGAGCTTCTTTTAAGCCAAAGCCTTCCAAGTGAAAAGCATGTCCTTCAGACACCAGTCGGAGCCAGACTGAAGTATTTTGCGGGAGCGTGGAGAGAGAGAGACACGGACTCTTGGTCCCTCAAGATCGTGGAGCAGGGTACATCAAGATCCCCTTTTTAGATCTTCCTCCTCTTTTCTACGACTCCAGAGACCTTTCTCCATCCTATCAAGGAGAAAAGAAGAAAGTCTTGTTCGATCTCCTTCAGCAGATGATCGACAAAAGAGCGGTGGAACAAGTCGCGGACCTGGGGGTCTCCAGGTTTTTACAACAGAATCTTCCTAGTACCAAAGCAGTCGTCAGGTTGGCGTCCCGTTCTAGATGTAAGCAGGCTCAATCTTTTTCGTGGAAAAGATCAAATTCACGATGGAGACGCCTCATTCTGTTCTGGGAGCGTTGAGACCGGGCGACTGGATGGTATCCTTAGACTTGCAGGACGCGTACTTCCACATCCCGATCCACCCTCTTTCAAGAAAGTATCTAAGATTTGTCTTGAACAACAAAGTATGGCAGTTCAGAGCTACAGAGCTATGTGCTCGGACTGACCACGGCTCCGATGGTGTTCACAGTAGTGATGAAGAACGTAGCGAGGTGGCTACACTCTTCGGGAATAAGAGTTTCCCTATACCTCGACGACTGGCTGATCAGCGTCGTCGAGAGAGAAGTGTCTGAAGGACTTGCAGTTCACTTTAGCCTTAGCGAAGTCCCTGGGACTTCTGGTCAACCTCGAAAGTCGCATCTGACCCCAACACAGTCCATCGTGTATCTGGGGATTCAGATGGATTCAGTGGCTTTTCGAGCGTTTCCGTCCCAGGAACGTCAGCGGCTAGGCTTAGAAAAGATCTCAGCCTTTCTAAGGAAAGAGACTTGCTCGGCGGAGGGAATGGATGAGTCTGCTGGGGACCATTTCCTCGCTGGAAAGGTTTGTTTCCTTGGGAAGACTGCACATCAGGCCTCTCCAATTCTTCTTTGGCAGACGAGTGGAAGGCCCAAAGACGATCTCAATGCAGTATTGAGATATCGATTCCAATCAAGAAACCACCTAAGATGGTGGTTGGACCCTCAGAAGCTTCAAAGAGGGCGTGTCCCTAAGTCTTTTGAAGACCCGACCTAGTGTTGTTTTTCAGACGCTTCCATCACAGGATGGGGAGCAACACTAGGGGGGAAGGAAGTGTCAGGCTCCTGGAGAGGGGAACAGGTTAGCCTGGCTTATCTAAATGTCAAAGAACTAGCAGCAGTATTTCTGTCCCTGCAGTTCTTCGAAAAGAGTTTGGAGGGACAAAGATTGTTCAGATAAACTCGGACAATACCACAGCACTCGCTTATTTAAAAAAAACCAGGAGGAACACACTCCAGAACGTTGTACTCCCCTAGCGAGAGATTTCTGCTTTTTTGTGGGCAAAAAGGAAAGAGGTAACGATCCTGACGAGATTCATTGCAGGAGTGCAAAACGTCAGGGCAGACCTTCTCAGTCGTCGGGACCAGTCCTTCCGACGGAATGGACCTTGCACGAGGACGTTTGTCGAGACCTGTGGACGCTGTGGGGACGTCCACTGGTCGACTTATTCGCAACGTCAAGGAACAAGAGACTTCCTCTTTACTGGCTCCCCCCCGGTCCTGGATCCAGAAGCAATCGCGCGTAGACGCTTTGCTTTGGAATTGGACGGGCCTAGACCTATATGCCTTCCCACCATTCAAGATTCTGGGGGAAGTCATGAGGAAGTTTTGCGGCCTCGGAAGGGACGAAGGTTAACCCTGATCGCTCCGATGTGGCCAGCGAGAGAATGGTTCACAGAGGTCTGTCTTCCCTGTAAAGGCCCCCCCCAGTTTCCAAGGACATTGCCCCTGGAGGAAAGATCTACTCAAACAGCCTCACTTCGAAAGGTTTCACCAAAACCTCTTCCGCTCTGAGTCTGACTGCGTTCAGACTATCGAAAAGTTGGCCAGAGCGAGAGGTTTTTCGAAAGCAGCTGCGAGAGCAATCGCACATGCGAGACGTGCTTCCACAAGAGCTGTTTACCAATCGAAGTGGGCTTCCTTCAGGGCATGGTGTAAAAAGGAGGGAGTTTCCTCTTCTCGACCTCTGTGAACCAGATAGCTGATTTTCTGCTATTTCTCAGAAATGTGCAGAAATTAGCGTCCCTACCATCATAAGGGATATAAAAGCATGTTGTCAGCGGTTTTTAGGCACAGAGGCCTAGACCTGTCTGACAACAAGGATATTCATGACCTTTTGAAGTCTTTCGAGACCTCGAAGGTTCCTCAAATGAGACCTCCATCATGGAATCTGGATGTAGTCCTGAAAATTACCTTATGTCGAACACTTTCGAAACCGCTTCAGACAGCGTCTCTTCGAAACCTGACAAGGAAGGCTCTTTTCCTAACTTCTCTTGCGACAGCTAAGAGAGTTAGTGAAATTCAAGCGTTTAGCAAGTTAATGGGCTTCAAAGGGGACAATGCTGTCTGCTCGTTGAACCCATCTTTCTTGGCGAAGAATGAAAATCCTTAGAACCCTTGGCCGAAGACTTTCGAGATCAAGGGTATGTCAAGTCTGGTGGGCCAAGAACCAGAGAGAGTCCTTTGCCCGGTAAGGGCTCTCAAGTTCTACGTGCATAGAACTAAAGAGGTAAGAGGTCCCTCAGGTAACCTCTGGTGCTCT
Source organism: Macrobrachium nipponense (assembly GCF_015104395.2). Taxonomy (NCBI): domain Eukaryota; kingdom Metazoa; phylum Arthropoda; class Malacostraca; order Decapoda; family Palaemonidae; genus Macrobrachium; species Macrobrachium nipponense. Next base: position 38,440,897 of record NC_061102.1, on the reverse strand, counting down.
GTGAAGAGGCCAGAGTTACCTTTATCGAAGAATGCTGTGGCTTTCTTTCTAAGGGACACCATTCGGGAGGCTCATTCATCTTTCCAGAAGACTGATTTGAGCCTCTTCCGAGTAAAAGCGCACGAAGTACGAGCCGTCGCTACCATCTCTTGCTTCCAAAGAACATGTCAATCAAGGACATCCTTGATTGCACCTTTTGGAGGAGCAACTCCGTCTTCGCCTCACATTACCTAAGGGATGTGAGAACGATCTATGACGATTGTAATGCACTGTGGGGCCATACGTTTCTGCGGACACAGTATTGGGGTCCGGAAGTAGCTCTTTTCCCTATTCCTTAGTTAGGTTTAAGTTAGGTTAGGTTGTTGTGTTTTTAGGTTGTGGTGAGTCTTATGTGAAGATCTCCCATCCTTTAGTTAGTCTTAAGGGGTTTTTTGTGTATAGTTGGTCAGGTGGTGGTCAGTTGCTTCGTTGCCCTCATTTGTATGGCCTCGATGATCTTGTCACGCTGAGGTCTCGCACCCGTTGACAGATCATCCAGAGCGCACCAGCACTACAGGTCTCCACCTGGCTGGCAACTCTGTGATTAAGCAAAAGCAGCCTTACGTGACAGTAATCACATAGTTCTAACTTTGCAAACAGGTAAGGAACCAAGATGTTTATATCATCTACTTAATTTAAGTTTCCCAAAAAATCCTATTCTGTCTTTTCCCACCATCCGAAGGTGTGATTCAGCTATATATATATCTGTCAGGTAAGTGGCATGAACAAAATGTTATTGTTATTATACAATTAAGTTTGTTCATACTTACCTGGCAGATATATATAATTAAAGTGCCCGCCCTCCTCCCCTCAGGAGACAGAGGCATTAATAAAAAATATGAATAGAAAATGGGAATGGTTCCTGATATCCGCCTCCCAGCGGCGGAATGGGTACTACCACCTGGCCGCCCACTGCTGTGCCGCGAGTTTTGAAATTTCTGTCGGACGTCAGAAAAATACAGCTATATATATATCTGCCAGGTAAGTATGAACAAACTTAATTGTATAATAACAATAACATAATTTTACTTTAGTGTTTAATTTATCTTTTATTGGTGGTTGTTTTATTGGTTGATTGTCAGAGGAATAGGGAACCCTCTTGCAATTCATAGATTATAACAGTACTAACATTGTCAGGTGATCGGGATTGGCTTCAGTGCTCCTTGTGATTACTTATAGTAACCTTAACTCTGTCATGTAAGAGGGCGAGTCTCCATTGATATGACAAAAGGTCAAGGCTCTAACCATGTAAGTGGGGTCAGCCCCGCCCATTGGTACGATCCAGAATAGGCTCTGTCGCGTAAGCGGGCTAGCCCCCATTGACAGGATCCAAAGAGTTATTCAGCCATAGGTCCATACCTCGCTGAAACTCTTGAGGCAGGCAGACTCATCGACAGTAGTCATGAAGTCTTCAGCCCAATCAGGTAGGAACTATGGATTATTTTATCCAAGAACATATGTTGTTTTTTCCCTGTTTTTTAATGTATTTAGTTTAAGTATTATTATTTTGTTTTTAGCTGTCTCTTACCCGCCACCAAGGGTACCAATCAGCTAAGTATATATCTGATGGGTAAGTTTTCATGTACAAAAATGATATTGTTAAGATACAATAAAGTTTTGTACATACTTACCTGGCAGATATATACGATTAATGGCCCACCCATCCTCCCCTCAGGAGACAGGTGGAAGAGAAATTATGGCTTAGAAAACGGGAATGGTTCCAGACCCCGCCACCCAGCGGCGGGAATGGTGGATCACCTGACCTACCTGTCGCGTGTGCCGCGAGTTTTGAAATTCTGTCGGGACGACCGAGTCTATAGCTAAGTATATATCTGCCAGGTAAGCATGTACAAAACTTTATTGTATCTTAACAATATCATTTTACGCATTATTTAGTTTAACTTTACTTTGTTAATTCAAAATGTTAATATAATTCATGTCTATTATCCCTTTTTTGCAACCAAATTAACCCCGAAAGTTACAGATATTTCTCAAATAGATACAAGCAGACGGGAAAATGATTCATCGTTGCCAATCTAGTGGAGCTTCATACATATGCCGATACAGTTACAAACTGTTTCCATGAATTCTAGTTGTCATAGTAATGCAATAATGATAAAATTGTTCTAATATGTATATATACTACAAACAGATACGCTAATTTCACTTATTTCCCCGGTTTTGTGTAAGTCTTATACCTAGTTTGGAGGGTAAACACATAACAATTGGCAACACTGATAAACAATAGAAGAGCACGAACAATGCCGTAGGTACTGTTCACTGCAAAACTGTTGATATTTGAGTCAGGAATCTATTTTCTTTTTCAACAATGAATATTTGCAAATTAATAATCATGAATATGTAAAAAATGTATGCAATTGATGACCTTATACTGCTGTTTAATTATTTATTTAAATAATTATCTAGTGCACGCTTCTTCTTCTTCTTCTTCTACCAAAAAATTGTAGTTTCCTTGGATAAGTCGTGGTTGGAAGTAATTTTTTAAAGATTTTTGTGAAGAAAGTGCCCTAGCGTCTATGGGTACAAGTGGTGTGCGGATTTAGCACATGGAATGGGAAGTTTATGGACACAAATCTTCAATCTTCTAAATATTCGTAGTTGTAAGTAAAAATTTCGTAAGCATCATTGAGGTGTGTGTGCACTGCGTAGAGCCAGACTTTCATTAACCTCTGTTTGATTTTAAAATATGACCTTAATTTCTAACTTTGGAGAAAATACTTCGAAAGGATAGTAGAGGCCTCGAGCCCTTGCTCTCACCACCAACAACTCATGAGTCGTGCCCATCTCCGGTGTCAGGGTGTGTTAAAGTACTTTTTCGGAGGGTGGCTCCACACACGGTGGAAACTGGATCCGCTAGTCCAGTAATTTTTTAAAGATTTTTGTGAAGAAAGTGCCCTAGCGTCTATGGGTACAAGTGGTGTGCGGATTTAGCACATGGAATGGGAAGTTTATGGACACAAATCTTCAATCTTCTAAATATTCGTAGTTGTAAGTAAAAATTTCGTAAGCATCATTGAGGTGTGTGTGCACTGCGTAGAGCCAGACTTTCATTAACCTCTGTTTGATTTTAAAATATGACCTTAATTTCTAACTTTGGAGAAAATACTTCGAAAGGATAGTAGAGGTCTCGAGCCCTTGCTCTCACCACCAACAACTCATGAGTCGGGCCCATCTCCGGTGTCAGGGTGTGTTAAAGTACTTTTTCGGAGGGTGGCTCCACACACGGTGGAAACTGGATCCGCTAGTCCAGTCGGTTGTTCCCCCTATCCTTTCGAAGTAAGTATTTTCTCCAAAGTTAGAAATTAAGGTCATATTTTAAGATTAAACAGAGGATAATGAAAATCTACCAATGCGCAGTGCAAACATACCTCCATGACGCTTTCAAAATTTTTACTTATAACACCAACAATTTAGAAGATTGACACCATCTCGATGTTTGCGGAGTCGCTTCTGTCGATAAACTTTCCATTCCACGTGTTAAATTCGCATACCACTTTTACCCGTAGACTTTGGGGTACTTTCTTCACAACAACCGTCAACAACGACACCAACCACAGCTTATCCAAGGAAACTACAATGTTTTGATAGAAGAAGAAGAAGAAGAAGCGTGTGCTAGATAATTATTTAAATAAATAGTTAAACAGCAGTATAAGGTCATGATTGCATACAATTTTTACATATTCATGATTATTAATTTGAAAATATTAGTTGTTGAAAAAGTAACTCAAATATCAATAGTTTTGCTGTGAACAGTACCTACGGCGTTGTTCGTGCACTTCTATTGTTTATCAGTGTTGCCAATTGGTATGTGTTTACCCTCCTAACTTGGGTATAAGACTTACACAAAACCGGGGAAATAAGTGAAATTAGCGTATCTATTTGTAGTATATATACATATTAGAGCAATTTTATCATTATTACATTACTATGACAACTAGAATTCATGGAAACAGTTTGTAAATGCAACGGCGTATGTGTGAAGCTCCACTAAATTGGCAACAATGATGTCGCTTTGCCATCGTCTGCTCATATCTACTTTAGAAATATCTGTAATTTTTGGGGGTTAATTTGGTTGCAAAAAGGGGATAACAGACATGAATTAAATAAACATTTTGAAGTAACAAAGTAAAGTTAAACTAAATAATGAGTAAAGTAAACAATTAAGGGAATAAAGCTTTGCACCTCATAAACCTTGTACTAGTCGTGTGCTGCCCGCAACTGTGTTTGTGGAGTGAGTGCTTAGGAACCAAGAACAGCAATGTAGTTCTAGTGTAATTTGGAGTGAATTAAGACCAAAACATGTATAATTATAATCAAATAAGCACTGTGGAGTTTCAGTTGTGATGGCAGTAAGGATAAAACCACCGATTACAAGGTGAAAATGAATTTCAGTTCATGACCCCGGGAATAAGTTTCACACTTTCACTAATATAGGTAGGCAACAAAATGTTGTTTTATTGTGCTGATTACAACTGCAATCTTGAGTAAGAGCAATAAACGTTACATATATATTCTAACATTGTTCAAATGAGTGCTGGGAAGGATGGGAAAGGTGTTGATCCTTTGCGGTTACGAACTGCACCTCAGTTGGTGGACGCCATATTGGATTTCGAAATTGCCTTGAAAACATATTTAACGAAGACCTCACATTTTGGGTTGTATGGCGCTTTCATATATCACATTATGTTGACGAAACTTCAATCTTTTGCATGATATGCTTAAAGATGTAATTGTATTCTTGTTTCACCAATTAAATATCGAGTGAATAAGGCTGATCCATGCGATGACGATGGATCCACTGCGGTGTTTCCCCCTAGTAGGTATGAAGTATTCAATCTACCTAGTAGGCTACTATCTATACACTAAGTAGCCTACTAGACTATTTTTAAAAGTGAGAGCCTGTTTGGAGTTGTTTACAGTTTCACGGACCAATTTCCAGGGCTGCACAACAACCAAATCCATCTGCACAGGTAAGTAGCCTAGTCCCTTCGACCAACTTGGGGGGTCCAGGGGGGTGAAGCCCCTCAGGCAAGTCAGGTCACGCGCCCTAAGTCAGGTTGGTTAGGTTGGTATGTTTGGTTAGGTCACAACCATTGTTACCATACAGGGGGGTTGCCCCCCAGCCAAGTTAGGGCACAAGCCCTAAGTCAGGTTAGGTTGGTTCGTTTGGTTAGGTCACAACCATTGTTTGATGTTGTTTTGGTCTCACCGCCATTTTCGTTGTGTGTGTGTTCTTCCGCAGATTTTCTTGTCCGACCTCACCGCCATGTAGCTGTAGAATTGGACATGAAAATTGGCCGAAGGAAAGGTTGGCCCGTGAAACTGTAGCCACTCCCATGTTTGGTCAGACGGAGTTAGCAGCATGGTAAATACTGGTAGGCTAATGCTATGATGAGTTCACAGTAGATCTAGCCTATCTTATATAGTAATTGTTCTGTGTCAGGTACTATGCTACCAAGGGTGACATAACGCACATCTCTCCTGAAACGTGGCCACCTTCCCGAAAAAGTACTTGAATCCTTTGCCATGACTGGCCATGAGCATCTGTCAAGAGTTATGGCCAATCCAGGCAGTACACCGGGACCTCTACTCTCCTCTCGAAGTAAGAGCAGTACAAACTTATAGCCATGACGCTCTCAAAATTTTTACTCAAAACACTTTAAATGTAGACGATTGATGCCATCTCGGTGTTTGCTGAGTCACTTGAAAAAACAAACTGCCCATTGTTCCGATACGTAATACAAACCCTCGGTCCTTTAACAATAGGAAGGTAACTAGCGGCAGCTGGGACGGTCGTAAGCTTCGAACAAGGGGAGAACGGTAGTTAACTGCTTGTCCGATCGTGCGCGCGCCCGCGCGCCCGAGAGGTGAAGAATCACTTTTGCTTTCGGCCGCGGGTGTGAAGGACGTGTTCGTCATCGCTCTCTGCCCGCTTCATCGTCGTATGCTTTGTTTATATTGTGTTTTCTACTAATGGTTTGTTTGACTTGAAAATGAAACTGTAAGTACACTGTTTTCATTTTCATTACTTAATTATGAACCAACATGGAGCTATCGCCGTAGATGCGGCGATTTCCTCTCTTTTCATGAATTGAACCCTTGAATTATGTCTCGGTGCCGACGCTCGCGCCGAGTCATGTATTTGGGCGAAAGTGTGTAATTGAAAAATGTAAGTACTTTTTTCATTATATTTTTGCCCTGTGCGTTCGTTACCGAGAGCGTGATTGCGCTCGGCACGAACCTTTTATTTTGTATGATAAAATGCAATGAAAGTGGATTCGCAATGCAGTATTCTTTTCATTTTCATTTATTTATTTGCATAATTTAATTTGGATCAATTTCGCTCTTACCCGGGAATTGATCCTTACGATTATTTTCTGTGAAAGTGAAATCGCAAGTGCAGTATTCTGTTTCATTTTCATATATATTTTATGATAGCATCATATTATTTGGATCAAGTTTCCGTTCTTACCCGGGATTTGATCTTTTCCCCTTAAGTTCTATGAAGTGAATCGCAAGGGCAGTATTCTGTTTCATTTTCATATTACTTTTCACTGCTGTGCGGGGGTAGGGGAAGCGAAGGTCTGCCAGGAAGTCGTCGGAAAGCTCTCCCGCGACTCCCTTGGTATCCGATTCTTCGTCTTCCTTCCTGCCCCCCGCTCAGCTTCTTCGTTGTATTTTGTATTTGGGGTCTTCCTTGCGTTCAGGGTGGGGCATGTCTCCCCCCCCACCCCGTGCGTGAGGGAACCCCTCTTACTAATCTGTCTGTGCTACCGCAGGTGCTACATCCGGGGGAGACGACCTTGGACAGGTATGGACCACTGCGGCTGCAGGGCGTGCCTAGCATCCACGATCTGCTGCAGCGTCTAGCGAGGTCTGGGGCGGTGACCTTGGAGTGGTCTCCACTACAACCTTCACGGCCGCTTATGCTGCTTCCCCCCGCTGGTCTACACTCCCCATGCTGTGTCGGTGACGCCGTCTGCCGCTTCTAGGGCCGGTCGCCGCCGTACCGAGGAGGGATATGCCGCCGCCGCCTGTGTTTTCTTCGTGTTGCCTGCCCCAGACTTCCGCTGTTCCAGCAGCTCGCCCCTAGACCGGCCGCCAGTACCAGGTTCCCGCTGGCTGCCGATGATTCTACGAGGCGATGGCTGGGCCTGCCGTACCTGTCGCTGATGTGGTTCCCGCTACTGGCTTGGCTGTCCCTTCTGTGTTTACCGCTGCCGCTGTTCCTGCCGCTCCTGAGCTGGTTGCTGTTCCTGTCGCTCCTGGTTCCTGCGCCTGTCCATGCTGGTCCTGCCCGAATGGTGTGTCTTTCCCCAGTCCCAGGTCCTTCCGGACAGGTGCAGTCGGGCCGTGTTGCTTCGGCAATAGGCCCGACTCCGGCTCTGGATGGAGGACCTGACGACTGTCCTGCGTGAGCTGACGAAGAAGAGGAAGGTGTCATCTTCGTCTTCGTCTGCTGCTGCCTTCTTCCCTTCGACTTCTAAGGCCCATAAGCCGAAGAAGAAGAAGGCTGCCTCTCCCCCCTAAGAAGTCTCCTTCGGGAACTTCTAAGGGCCCATCCCACCTCGGTGGGACGGGGGGTCCTTGCTGGTCCTCCTGCTCCTTCGGGAGCGGGGCCCGTCTCCCCTTCCGTAAGGAAGAGATAGACGGGGACCAGAGGAGTATCGGTTAGCTCTGGTACTTCCTCGCCTGGTGCTAGCGGCGATGCCGCTACGCCAGGTTCCGGCTCGGTCTCTCGTTCGCGGGAGATCCCGAGTGTACGCTCTCCCTCGGGAGACCGTGCAGCCAAAGTTTCGGCGCCAGAGTTCGCTCGGCGCCAAGACCACGGCACGGAGCAGAAGGCTGGCGAGAACCGCTCAGGTGACTCTCGCCAGGCCAGCGGCCGTCTCGCAGCGATCAGATGGTAACCGGATTTCCCCCTAAGAAGACTCCTTCGGGAACTTCGAAGGGCTCGTCACACTCCGGTGTGACGGGGGGGTTCTTCTGCTGGTCCTCCTGTTCCTTCGGGAACGGGGCCCGTCTCCCCTTCTGAGAAGAAGAAGAAGACGGGGACCAAGGGGTATGCTGGCTACCGCTGGTACACCCTCGCCTGGTCTTGGCAGCTCTGCTGCTAAGCCAGGTACCGGCTCGGTTTCTCGTCCGCGAGAAGTTCCGAGTGTACGGTCTCCTTCGGGTGACCGTGCAGCCAAAGTTAAGACGCCTGAGTTCGCTCAGCGTCATGACCGAGGCACGGAGCAGAAGACTGTCGAGAGCCGCTCAGGTGACTCTCGCCAGGCCAGCGGCCGCTCTCGCAGCGACCAGCCGGTACCCCTCGGGTGGACGTGACGGTCTCTGACCGGCCACGGGTTGAGGCTGGGAAGAGGTCCCCCAGGTTCCCGTCGACCGACGGTACCAGCCTCGGCTGGTACCAGCGGTTTGACGTGCCGCGAGGACGCTCACCGGTCTCACCGCGAAAGTGAGCTCTGCAGGTCACCTGACCGCCGCTCCCACAGGGACCGGGCGGATACGATGACCAGCAGCAGCTCGTCTGACGCACGGGACCGGGGTCGACGTGCTCAGTCGAGCCGCTCGCCACAGGTGAGCGGCACGGCCAGGCCTGCAGATCGATCCCCACCGCGGGTTGGTGATCGGCTGCAGCCCCCCACGTACGCTGGTCCTGCCAGCGAGCGGAGGGGGGGGGGGGGGGAGCGTCAGGTCTGTCTCTCCACTACCTTCAACTTCCTCGGGCTACACCGGGAAGAGCGAGGTAGCTAGGAGTGATCGTGAGAGGTGCGCCGCTCACGATCCCGTCACGACGCCGCACGTGCCACGTATGGTCTTAGGACCAACCAGGACGTACGCGCAAGTGATTGGAGGCGACCGTCAGGGGGGGGAGGGGGTAGCGTCTATTCTGTCTCTCCGATACCTTCAACTTCCTCGGCATACGCCAGGAAGAGCGAGGTATATAGGAGTGATCGTGAGAGATGCGCCGCTCACGATCCCGTCACGACGCCGCACGTGCCAGGTATGGTCTTAGGACCAGCCAGGACGTACGCGCAAGTGATTGGAGGCAACCGTCAGGGATCTGTTGCTGGTCCTTCTTCTGAAGGAGGAGGGTCTTGGGAGCTGCTCTTGTTGGAGGGACTGGATGGTCCTACTCCTCTAAGACGCTGTAACTTCCGAGATTCAGAGTAACTTTGCCAGGTTATTGCACTGATTCGTCAGCACAACGACCTGGGGGAAGGATCGCCGCTCCCACCAGCAGAGCCCATGTCTCTGCTCGAGTCGTTTTGGGGCCCGAGAGGGAACCCAAACCGACGGTGGGTTTGCCGCGATCGGAGCTTGCCGATTCTGTCTTGAACCAGAGTCTCTCGTCTCCGGACAAGAAGGCTCTCTCAGTTCTGGCCGGTCGATCAAGCTACTTCCACCTCCTCTACTGCGACAGCGGCGTTTCTACGTGTCTTCGGACACCGTATTTAAATACTCCTTCGGTCCTCCTGAGAGGTTTCGACCTCGACGAGGACTGGAATGAGTCGGAGGACGGTATCGGCTCTCTCCTGTCAGGTGTCGATCAGCCCCACCCAGACGACGTTCACAGTGGCGGCAGACCCTTACCTACAGTGAGAGTTCGTAACCCTCCTCGGGAAAAACGTTTTCTCCTGACGATACGTTTTCCCAGACTCTGAGAGGCCATCGCCGCAAGGCGATGGCTGCTCCTTTTCTTCTCCAACTGCTAGTTCCACTGGGAAGGCGAGCGAGTATCCAATTCCTCCCCCATTCCCTCTCTCCTTACGGCTACGAGGGAAAGGGGAGGGATCCTACAGAGATTTCTCTGTAGGATTCCACGCTGGGGACTGCACTACCGGGGGGACCTTCGGGTCCTACCTGACGTAAGCCCCGGTCGTTGAGGAGGGATCCTGCCCCATTCTCGATTTCTACGGGAATCGAGAGGACCACCAGCCGATATCGTTTGACGAATTCGGTGGGGGTTTCGCAGACTGCTTAGATTTCTACAGAATTTCTAGCGCATTCAGAGTGTTAGAGTTTCTTACGATCTCCAAACACTTAGGCGAGACCACGGTCCAAAGTGAGCGAGACGAGAATCCCCGATATGTTACACGATAATCGGGAACCTCGCCTATGCTCGAATTCCTGGAATTTCTAGCATTAGGAAGAAGACTGCTGCTGAAAGAAGACTATCTCACAATAGGCGACCAACCTGGAATAGAGAAGAACGGACGGGAATAATCCAGTTTGGCTTGAACTATCGTCTTAGTATTCTGTTCACCATTGAAGCTTTCCTTCGAGGAAGACTTCTTCACTCTCTTTGATAGAGACCGAAGGTGGTCGATCTCCAATCCTTATTTTGTTTTCTTGAAGGAAAGAATTTAGGATGGAGATCGTTGTTCAGAATCCTACAAATATACTACGTATATTAACCTCGCGACATGATTCTGCTAAGCAGTTGAATGGTCCGAGGGGTAGGCGCATATCCTGGTTATTCTACGGATTGCGACTTAGACGAAAAGTATTCTAATTGAACTGCAACTCGGGGTTGCCTGCAACCTCCCAGGAGTTTCCAGTTTCAATTTTATATACTTATGGTGTTGTCACAACAACACCATTTAAGCTTTTATATTTACCGAAATTCGTTTCGCATAAATATAATTGCTCGAGCATATCTTTTTATGCTCGGTAGTTCTAGCCGAACGCATTCCTTCGTGGAAAGGATTACTTGGCAACTCAGGATGACGAGTCGGCGACAGCTACTGCGTATTGAATTGCCCGAGGCATTTCAGTACCAGCTGCCGCTTTGAGATGGACGGTTGGTTATGTCTTTCTCACCTGCTTTGATTGAATACCAACCGTATCTCTGCCCAACAATCACGGACTTAAGTCTCTGATTAACGGGGATTCTCGCATACATGAATGACCATCTACTGCTGTGACGCTAGTATTCATCGTCTTCGGTATTGCGAGAATTTTAAACAGAGATATCTATTCGACTCTCATCTTTCTGTTTACCGCACGGTAACAGAATTCTGTAATAGTCTCTTGCTGCATCGTATCTCGATAATGCGAATGATTTTTGCGGAATCTGAGTTTGTCCTCAAAATATCCTGTATTCGGAGGTGTGCAATTGTTCATTGTTCACCCCGGATTAGCAGATGTATTGAAAGACATCGCCTACTCCCACACCTGCCAGCTCTACTTCCAAACGTTCAGCCCATGAGAAGCAGTTCTTCAAGCGGCGTCCCCTGTGTTTCATTACTGAAGAACGCCCCGCTTTCATTGCACAACGGACAGCAATGAAATGGCGGTTAGCGTTTTCAGTCATTTGTAAGCACAGGTTTAGAATCTTGAGATTCCTTCTCTCGATTCAGCTGGAAGACGTAGGTTGCATTCATTGCCTACCTTCGTCTTCAACGTCACATAGTGTTGTTTCTCCTTAAGCTGAGATTCAACGTCTATGAGATTTTCTTGCCATCAGGGACCTCGTCTTTTTGAAGGCAATTGACTTTCGCCTTTTGAGCTTATGCATTAAGAGAATCATCGCCGCGCCGTCCGGCATCGGTGACTAACAAATATTTTATTTGTTTGGTCTCTCAGCATAACTCTTTAAAGGGCGAAGGTCACGTGACTTACCCGGATGCTTGGACAACTTGCCTCTACTGATTCCGAACCAGTCAGTCGGCAGCTGTCAGAGCGCCCGAGTCAGTTACGAACTATGCTGTGGACTTAGTTCGGTTGTTCCAGAGCAATCATTACTTCGTCTTAATAGCTTGTCAGTATGAGTACTGTACATAACCAAAGTCGAGAAGAGGGATAGGTCATACGACTATGCCCTTCTTTTCGTCTTAGGTAACTGCATGACTTCTCTTGAGAAGTCAAGCACAAAGGGATGGGGATTTGTGACGCTCGATTTCGTACCGATCTTCGTAGCGAAGACTCGGAACCCTTCGGTAACTGACGATTGGTTCGAGTCCTTCACAATACCCTCCCTAATGGACTTCACCGCCTCCGATACGAAGGCTATGCTGCTTTGTCCTGTGAAGGCGCGACGGTGCTGTCTGAAGAAAACTCGACACCCAGGATGAGTGTGGACGCCTCTTCATCATTCTCTCGCGTTCCGCAAGAACTTCTCCGTGGCGCAGGTAATGAAGGCAGGCGCCTGGTCCAACCGGACTGCATGCACCTCCTCCTACCTTCAGGATATTGCCCACAGTTCCTTGGATCTTTTTCCTTGGGAACCGTGGTGGTTGCTCAACACGTTGTGTAGTTAACCCAGACCTCGCAGGCTGAACAGCATCGAGTCCTGGTGTGACCGTAAGAATGGATGAGGAATGAGAGTGTGACTGGCTCCTCTTCCCATCTTTTTCTTCCCTCTACCTCTGGGTAGAGGGACACGGTCGTCACCCTGCTGGGTAAGGACGAGATGCAGGTGAGCTACTCAATAGAGCACCATCCTATCCCTTTCAGTAGGGATAGGAGTAAATATCCACCACTTCCTCCAACAAGGGGGAGGAAGTGGATGCCAATTTGAGACAACCCATCATTTTATGATTGTCTCTTGCAAACAGGAACAAGTTCTTGCTTGCTGGTACGAAGAGATACGCTTGCCTCTCTCTTAGTACTTGGCCCAGAGGTCTGACCATTGATCCTGCGGTGCACACCCCGATCAATCGGACAGAGGTTTGGATCCCTCCCTTGCTCTTACGACCAGGGAGGCACTCCAGGGTTGGACGAACACCAGTCTGTTCACCAAAAAGACTCAGATTCCTCCCACCAAGAAGTGAGTCTTCCTATTGTTAAAGGACCGAGGGTTTGTATTACGTATCGGAACAAATGACAATTTGTCGAAAATTGCATTTTTCCTAACTATACAAACCTGAGGTCCTTTACATATAGTCCCACCTCATGCCACCCCTCACTCTGCAACTTTTTGCATGGGCCTAAAGCAAAAGTGATTCTTCACCTCTCGGGCGCGCGGGCGCGCGCGCACGATCGGACAAGCAGTTAACTACCGTTCTCCCCTTCCCCTGTTCGAAGCTTACGACCGTCCAGCTGCCGCTAGTTACCTTCCTATTGTTAAAGGACCTCAGGTTTGTATAGTTAGGAAAAATGCAATTTTCGACAAATTGTCATTTTCCTGTGCTAAATCCACAAAACATTTGTACCCACAGATGGTAAACAATGACCCTGTTCGAAATGTAGCCAGGAGAAACTTAGCGAATTCTTGGCGGTGCCAGTACCTATTTTTTTATTACTATTGAAAGTGAAGATTTTGAATACTTAGAATGAGAATTTATGAATTTCCAATACTAATGATATTTTATTCTAATTATAATTTGATATTTCATAATGCAGTTTATAAATTCAATTTGCCATAGCGTTTCGTGGCCTTGCTGTCAGAGGTCGTGATCATCCAGGCCTGGGCCACAACAAAGATTTATCGCCATAAGAAATCAAAAGGCCCAGATTTGAATCGACCATAAAATCGTTAATAGTATAGGGAAGTTAGCATTTAGACCTATGTAGTAAATTGATTACGAAAAATAAGTATTTATATAATCTTATATAAAATATGAGTATGCTCAGTAGTTGTCATTTAATTTTTTGGATAATCAACAAGTATTTTTTGCGTACTGTTGTATAAGTTTATACTTTTCTCAATCAAAATATATATGGTTCTCAATGTTAACTTTCCTCTTGACGATTTTCTAGCTGTTTCAAAGTCAGGGCCATTAATTTCTTATGAAGTGAAAACAGACAAGTGGCCGGAGAGGTGGTGATTGCGTCACACTTCAGGACTCTAGTCCTAGCACACATCATTAAAAGGTATATTTATTTCATCCATAATTATTAATAATTTTAAAGTCAAGATAGTAATATGGACTTAAATCAATGAAATGTGCAAGCAACAAAATACAAAATTTTTGTCATGAATAATTCACTAATGCGTCGTCTGCTCGCAGATATTTTTGGCAGCCAGATGTACAACAAAGCTGAAAAATTGTTCCCACTACGGTTTCACTGTAAACAAACTCACGAATTTCAGGTGGAATTTCGAGTGAATTAAGAACAGAATGTGTATAATTACAATCAAATAAGCACTGTGGAGTTGCAGTTGTGATGTCATTAAGGATAAAACCCCATATTACAGGGTAACAATGCATTTCATTTCAAAACATTCCTAGGAATAAGACATCTCATACTACTTTCACTAGTATAGTATAGGCAACAAAATGTTTTATTGTGGTGGTTACATTTACAGTCTCGAGTAATATTAATAAACATTACATATAAACGCAAACAGCTGTTGAAGATTTAACACGGCAGGTAGGCAGTAACTGCTTGTCCGGTATTCGGGAGTCCCACCCAACTGGATGTAAATATTCCACTTTGCTTTAGGCCCAGGAACAGATTGAGGGGTGTCATGTAAAGGACCTCAGGTTTGTATAGTTAGGAAAAATACAATACTTTAAAAATTTGTGATTTGTTATTACACATTATACAAACCCTCAGTCCTTTACATTCTGCTATGTAATTGCTTAGTGAGTCACTTATGTAAAATTAAGATTTGGTGGAATATTCATGAAAAGTTGTCAAATACATACTACAAACTACAGACATTTTGGGTTGGAAAAGGGCATCACTAAACTTATTCACTCAGTTGGTAAACAAGAATGGCTAAGTGGTTAAGCTCACAGTCTCCCTATTTCCAACCAAAAAAGGCATAAGCCTGAATCCTGGACAGGGTAGCAAGGCTTATCATATACATTGTAGGCTAAAACACTGAGTGTACCTAAAGTGAAGTTATTTGGTTATTTATGGCTATATTTATTTCTAACAACCAAGGTAACACTGGAAAAGGATAAGAGTATTAAGAGTAATGAATTTAGATATTGTTAGCTTTGTTGCTTAAATTTCAGCTTTATATAGATTTAAGGCCCCATTTTTTGTTTCTTTTAATCACTGATGACACTTGAGTAGCCAAAGTATATGTATCAATAAAGGTAACACTTGTTTTTCAGCTCATTAGTGATGCTATTAAATATGGTGACCGACACAGACCTACAATGGAAATGGCAAGTTATTGGTTGGAAGAGAAACAGCTTGTACACAAGTTATTCAAGGTTAGTCAGATATGTCCTTGTACCAGTTTTAATGTGTTATAGGCTTTTAATTTGTTACAAAAACAGAAAAGAGTCACTATAAATTATGGTCAAGTATTGTCTGATGTTTGTTCTCATGAGAGTGCAAACCTTTGTCTCTTTAAGTGGAACCTTGGGCAATAGCTGGGTCTAGTCATTGAAACTGCAACAGTGTAGTTAAATAGCTGCAGTCAAGTGAGAAGATGGGGTTGCACTCACTCACTCACTAAGCAGCATTAATTTTTCTTTTTTTCTGCCAACATGAACATCAGCAGCTAACTTAGCTATGGCAACTCCTTGGTAACCTGTCTCATCTACGAAGAACTTTATACCCTATATGTAGTATATCCATCTACAATCAGCGGTGACTGAAGCCAGCCTTCGATCTTCCAGCACTCCTGTTGAAGAGGGAGAGGAGGATCTCACTCTGTGGCGAGATGACTGGAACCTCATAGTCAGATACATTGAAGGAATGCTTTGTTAATTCTAGACATGCAAACTTGAAAGGAATCTTACCTACACATCAGTGTTCTCAAGATGGGTGCAGATCTTGTTGCATTTTGGGATCAGATGATGGAACACTTGTTTATGCTGATGAACAACAATGCAACCATAGTGTCATATTTGAACAAACAACGAGGGACAGTCTCTCTCTCTCCAGATGAGTGAGGTAATTAAATGCACAAGTGAGCCAGATGCATATGGGGCCTCAAAATGTGTTGACAGGCCAGTCCAATAACCCTGGACAGGTCTTATTGGTCCTTATTTCCACACATAGAAGAGAAGCTATTTGAGCTCGAGGAATCTTGGTGATTGACTTGTTTGCCATGTGGCTAAACAGGAGGTTTTTGGCATTTTGCTTGCCTGTGCCAAAACCCTGGGTTGCATTGGAAATGCCTCCCAAAACTTGCTGAAGTACTGCCAGTCCATGAGTTGCATGTGTTTCATGGCTGGAGACTATCCAGCTTGTCCCATGAGATAGAGGCTTTTCTTGCAGGGTACTGAAAACACATCTATGGTAGGTGTCTACCTGCAAAGGGGTAGGTGTTTTCAGCAGATTGGAAAGTTTCTAGTCTACATCCAACAAGACATGCTCCACTCTGTTTCTGTTTATAAGGGTTACTGTTCACCCATTTCCTAGGTTTTCTGGCCTAAGGGGTTGAAATTCTCTGCCCTAGCACAGGCTTCCATGCTCTTGAGGAACTTTAAACATTTGCCTGCCTGTGAACTTAAGTCTTCAGCATAAGATGTGATACTTAGCCTCTGTACTCACAACCAGGAGCTCTGCAAGCTCATGGTAGGTTATGGACAAATATTACAATCAAGACTGTTTACTAGCCTTAGTATTTAAAAGGAAAGAAGGCAAATTGGAAGGTTTTCCTTAGTAACGGAGGAGCTCCGATGGATGGGATTCCCCTCATTCTTGCTTATTTCAGAGTTCATGCTGAAAAGTTTCTGATGAGAGATACCAGGTTCTCTTGATCCCATCCCTTCAAGACTTTGTAAATGATGATAGAGATGACATGTTTTGTTGTCCACTGAGTTTAAAACGGTCAAATTCCTGATCATTGGCACTTTATAAAATAGATGTATACAGTAGACCCTTGACTCACGAACACAATCCGTTCCTAGACCTTGGTCGTGTTCCAAATTGTTCGTGACTCGGAGCTAATTTCCCCATAAGGTTTAATGGGAATAATATTAATTGGTTCTCGACCCCTACGAACCAATATATATTATGTATATTTTGCCTTATTTTACACAGATAATGTAAAAGTCAGTGTAAAAAACCTTAATATATCTAATAATATAATTTAAAATGGTAAACTAACACTATAAAAACGTTTGTAAAGTGAACACTTACTATGACTGGCGAGACTTCTGGCTTGACGGACAAGAGAAGAGGAGGGTGGTGGGTGGGGAGGAGGTTATTGTGCGGAAGGAGACCCTCCCCCATCCAGGTCGGGGAGATCTCGTTCCGGAGATTCAACTCTTCTAGGTTTTTTTGGTGAACGTTTAATCACAAACTTATCCAATGTCTGTTGCCTTTTCCTTCCTTGCATAACTTTTCTGAAATGGCTCATTAAATTTTCATTGAGCATATTCACGATCCTGTTCGTAACAATTTTGTCCGGATGATACAATTCAAGGAAGCACTGGACATCATTCCACTTTTCCAATGCGGCTTTTATCACATCACTGCTGACATCTGTAACTTCCTCCCCAGCCTCCTCTTCGTCAGTTGATTGCTCCCGAGCAAGTTGCTCCTGCTGCTCTTTGTGGAGTTGAACAAGTTCGTCCGCAGTCAAATCTTCTGAATGTTCAGCGACCAATTCTTCAACATCTTCGTCGTTGACTTGTAGACCCATACTGTTGCCCATGGACACAATTTCTTGCACAATCTCTGCATCGAAGCCCTCAAAGTCACGGACAGTTACGCACTGGGGCCAAAGTTTCCGCCACGCAGAATTTAATGTGCGGTACGTAACTTCAGTCCATGCGTTATCAATGAGGGTTATGCAGTGAAAAACATTAAAGTGCTTCTTCCAAAATTCTTTTAAGGTTAATTTTGTCTCTTCAGTTACACGGAAGCATCTGGAGAAGAGCGCCTTCGTATATAATTTCTTAAAATTGCTAATGACTTGTTGGTCCATGGGCTGGAGAACAGAGGTCGTGTTGGGTGGAAGGAACTTGAACTGAATGAAGTCATGTTCACTGCAGTCAGCCAAGTACGAAGGGTGTGCCGGGGCATTATCCATGATCAGAAGGCACCGCAGGGGTAGCTTGTTCTCTGTTAGGTACTGACTCACGGTCGGCGCAAACACTTCATCAATCCACTCCATAAACAAGTTCCGTGTCACCCATGCTTTTGTATTGGCCCTCCACATTACAGGCAGTCTGGCCTTATTTACGTTGTGCTGCTTAAAGCACGGCGGGTTATTTTGAAATGGTAGACAAGTAGCGGCTTTAGTTTCAAGTCGCCACTTGCGTTTGAGCATAACAAAAGCGTAAGCCTATCCTTCATTGGCTTGTGGCCTGGGAGCGCCTTCTCTTCTTGGGTGATAAATGTCCTGTTGGGCATCTTCTTCCAGAAGAGGCCCGTTTCATCACAATTGAAAATCTGTTGAGCGACGTATCCTTCGGCCTCCACGAACTCGGCAAACTCAGTCACGAATGCCTCCTCAGCAGCAGCCATTGTCCTTGCGCTAGCAGCCTCACCATGCCTAATTACAGAGTGAATTCCAGTTCTTTTCTTGAAGTTATCAAACCACCCTTTACTAGCCTTAAAATCATCTGGCGTGGCACTAGTAGAAGGAGTTTCCTTCAGCAAACTCTGATACACTTGCCGAGCTTTTCTCGCAGATGATCGGCTCGTTTACACTATCACCTGCCATCTGTTTCTCATGTACCCACTTCAAAATTATTTTTTCTGCCTCTTCGAGGGTTTGCGATCTCATCTTGGTTAGTACTGTCACTCCCTTCGCAACATTTGCTTCTTTAATGGCATCCTTGTTTTTCAAAATTGTCGAAATTGTCGACTTGGCCATCTTGTACTCACTTGCGATATCGGTCACGCGAACACCACGTTCAAACTTTTCTATAATTTCTTTCTTTATTTCAATGGTTATCTTCCTCTGCACCCTCTTCTCACCATCACTCTTCACTTTCTTACTTTCACCACCACTCTTCACTTTCTTAGGGCCCATTATGAAGAAAATCACAAGTTTTAGCGCAAAAAATGCTAAGCGAATTGACGAACGTCTTGTACACAATGAGATGAGACAAAGAGCGATGCGTGGGTGACGCCGTGCGTGGGCGGCTGGAGGATGGCTGTTCCCATGGCAACTCAAACGCTCTCACGTGTGCTGGGCGATTTCGCGCATTTTTCAAATGTTTGTGTCTAAAAATTAGTTTGTGAAACAAAGTGAATTGTTATTTTCCAGAAATTTCCAGCATTTTTCAAATGTTCATGTCTCAAAATTAGTTCATGACCCAAACAGAATTTTTATTTTCCGCATTTTTTTTTGTTCGTATCTCAAAGTTAGTTCGTAGGTCAAGGGTGAAATTTTACCTATAATTTTGGTCGGGGATCGAGTTGTACGTGGGTCAATGCGTTCGTGAGTCAAGGGTCTACTGTACATTATAAAATTTTGTTCATTATTACAATGTATGTTACATTTCCAATTTGGTTTTTCTTTTTTGGATTTATTAATTTTTCAAACCAGCAAGCAAAAACATTATCATAAGAAAGCATCTGCCAAAGTCTGTCACTCACAGTGACATCATGTCACTACTGTAAGTACTATAAAAGAGAGAGAGAGATTGGGGGTGGGCAGGCTTCTGGCATTACATTAAGAAACTCTCTTCCACACACTAAAAATAACAATGCTTTTCTGGGTTCGACCTGTGTTCGCCGGTGAAAAGGATCCTGCTACTCACTTTTCTAGTATAAATAGATTCTAAATATACCAGAGAAGAAAGCTAGCATGGTATGCTGAGGTTACTACCCTCGCGCAAGCACCCTAAGGGTGTCAGGTATAAAGTACAAGGCGAGTGGAAGCCACTATTCACAGGTCTTCTGCCAATTAGAGGATTCCTTTCCAAAATCCCTCTCATGGGGAGAGCCGTCACAATGGCTACTCCCTCCCCTCGCTACTGCTACTACTACCCGACCCGAGCACCATCTTCAATCCTGTTGTATATGATGAACTAGCTCCACGCTGTTTTTCTTGCTATCGTGTTTTTGGTGATTAATCGGAGATTAATTCAAGATGGCTTCTTCTGATCTTCCTCCTTCATCGAAGTTGAGTACCCCAATTTCTGTTTTCGTAACTTATACAGTTGCAGTGCTTTCCAAATTGGCCTTCGGCCCTGTAGAAAGGTATTGCAAGGCCGTCGGCTTGCCCGCCATTTCATGAGCATCAGCAAGAACGCGTGGAATTTTGGTACACATGTATTTCGTCTAGATTAAGATAAATCAAAAGATAATGTACCTAATTATGTGTTCATCAGTTATTATTAGAGTTATTGGTTCGTAGAGGTGCTGAACGCGCTCATGACATACCCTGGGGTAAGTCTGTGGTTAGACAAAGGTTGTTCAAAATATACTCCCCCCCCCGCCCCAGCTCAAGAGCGCGTTTGTGCCTATCTCGACATAATATTAGTATCACATGTTTTTGATAGGCTATTAGCAGTCTATCGTATGGTAGGGGCGAGAGAGTTAGAATTTCTTTCTCTCTTCCCAACGTAATTTTGCATGAATTATTTTCTTACAAACCAAATAGATGTAAATATGACAGTAGAATTAATTCACTGAAGAGGTGGAAGAGTTCCCCCCCCCCCCCCCCCCCCCCCACCCCCCAGTCAAGCCTAAGGTATGACTAATAAGGTAGGCTAACTGTCCCTAACCAGTACCCTTTATGCCTCTTCCCCTGATGGAGCTAAAGCGCCAGAGTACTTGGAAGGAATATTATTACATAGTCAGGCGAGTGGTATTTTTAGGTTTGTGGAGGAAGCAGGCTTCCTACAAAAGTTATAACTTTTTATATTAAAGTATAAATGATATCATACTTGAAACTTAAGTGTATATAAGAACATTTTTAATTTTTTTTTTTACCTATTTATTATTTATTTAATTTTTAATTACATAACGGCATATTTCCGGTGTCGATGACCTAAGTTGATGGACGCCATGGTACTATTTTGCATCAATCAATCACCCCCCTCGGGGAGGAAGCAGACGGGGACCATGGACGTACCGGCCACCGCTGGTATCTCCTCTCCCGGTTCTGAAGGTTCCACCTCTGGACTGGGAACCGTCTTGGCCGCCCGCTTGCGAGCGTCACCAAGTGTACGGTCACCTTCGCGTGACCGTTCAGCCAGGGTCCAGACTGCTGAGTTCGCTCACCATGTCAGGACCCAGGCAAGGAGCAAAAGATGGTAGGAGTTGCTCGGGTGACTATCGCCAGACTGGCAATCGCTCTCGCACCGATCGTCCGGTGCCCAGGGTTGACGTGACATTCCCGCGTGTCCATGCACGCAGAGACCGGTGGAGGCGGGCCATCCAGCCCTCTTTTAGTTAATCCTTTTCTTTCAGAGAGGTTTCGGCCTCAACGAGGACTTTGAAGAGTCGGAGTACGGCATCGGCTGTCGCCGTTCAGGTACACGCTCAGCCCCACCTAGACGACGGTCGCGTTCGTGCGACCGACCAGTCTCGGGGGTGGCAGACGCTTCACCTGCCAGGTAAGAGTTTCGTAGCCCTCCTCAAGGAAGCGTTCTCTCCACTGCTGCTCCCGCAGGTCCCTCCGGACAGGTGCAGTTGGGCCGTGTTGCTACCGCAACTGCCCCAACTCCGACCTGGATGGAGGACCTGTCGGTTGTCCTGAGGAAACTGGCGAAGAGGAAGTCCAGGAAGAAGAGGAGAGTGTCGCCGCCGTCTTCTGCCGCCTCTTCCCCTTCAACTTCCGAGGCCCCCGAGCCGAAGAAGAAGAAGGTAGCCTCCTCCCCCCTAAGAAGTCTCGCTCAGAGACCTCTAAGGGTCTGTCCCACTCCGGTGGGACAGTTGGGGCTTCCGCTGGTCCTCCTGTTCCTTCGGGAACGGGGCCTGTCTCTCCTTCCGCAAAGAAGAAGAAGACTGGGATCGGAGGGGTAACGGCTAACACCGGTATCTCCTCTCCTGGCGCCAGGGACCGTCTCGGCCGCTCGTTTGCGAGAGGTACCGAGTGTACGGTCGCCCGCGGGTGACCGTGCAGCCAGGGTCCAGGCAGCCGATCCTGCTTGCCGCCAGGACCCGGGCACGGAGCGGAAGACTGGTGGCAGTCGCTCAGGCGACTCCCGCCAGGCCAGCAATCGCTCTCGCGGCGATCTGCCGGTTCCCAGGGTTGACGTGACGTTCCCACCAGACCGTTCATGTAGTGTGGCTGGGAAGAGGTTCCCCCCCTGGCCACCGGATCCAGCCTCGCCTGGACCTGGTTCAACCTCGCCTGGACCTGGCCAAGCCTCGCCTGGACTTGGTCCAGCTTCGCCTGGACCTGGTCCAGCCTCACCTGGGTGCATCGAGAGGATGGTGCTCGCTCTCACCGCGTTAGTGGACACTACCAGTTACCCGACCGTCGCTCCCACGACTGGTAGCAGCTCCCCTGACGCACGAGACAGACGCTACCATCCTCGGTCCAGCACTTTTCCGGAAGGAGACCGCTGGTCCAGACCTGCAGTCCTCCCAGCCTACCGGTTCGGCTGGTAGGCAGGGGAGGAGCGCGCGTAGCAGCTCTCCTGACGCAAGAGACCGACGCTCCGTCTTTGGTCCAGTGTTTCTCCGCAAGAAACCACTGGTCCAGACCTGCAGCTCGATCGCCAGTGAGGGTTGGTGATTGCCTACAGTCCTCCCAGCCTACCAGTTCTGCTGGTAGGCAGGGGAGGAGCTCTTGTAGCAGTTCCCCTGACGCAAGAGACTGACGCTCCGTTCCTTGGTCCAGCGTTTCTCCGCAAGAAGACTGCTGGTCCAGACCTGCAGCTCGATCGCCACCGTGGGTTGGTGATCGCACGCAGTCCTCCCAGCCTACTGGTTCTGATAGTAGGCAGGGTAGGAGCGTCAGGTCTCCCTCACCTGTTCCTTCAACCTCAGGCTACACCGGGAGGAACGAGGCGAACAGGAGTGACCGTGAGGAATGCACTTCTTACGGTCCGGCCACGAACCTGGTTCGGTCTTGGGACCAACAGATCCTCGCTCAAGTGGTTGGAGGAGATCGTGGGGGGCTAGCAAGGACGAATGATGCTCCCCAGACTCTCGGAGTGACCATCACTGCCATTCACGTGACGGTCCCACGGGACCATGCACACAGAGACCGGGGTGGGGTCCCCTTTAGTCCTCTTGAGAGGTTTTGACCTCGATGAGGACTGGGACGCGTTGGAGGACGGTATCGGCTCTCTCCTGTCAGGTGCTCACTCAGCCCCACCCAGACGACGGTCATGGTGGCGGCAGACGTTTAACCTACAGTACGAGTTCATAACCCTCCTCGGGAAAACGTTTTCTCCAGACGGTAATGTTTTCCTAGACTCTGAGCGGCCATCACCGCACAGTGATGGCTGCCTGTAGTACTTGCTTCTCCGACTGCTAGTTCCGCTGGGAAGGCGAGCGAGTGTCCAATCTTCCCCCCCCCATTCCCTCTCTCCCTATGGCTGAGACAGGAAGGGGAGGGATCCTGCAGAGCGTTCTCCGTAGGATTCCACGTTGGGGACTGCATTCCTGGAGGGACCTTCGGGTCCTACCGGACATAAGTCCCCATCGTTGAGGAAGAATCTTGCCCTATCCTCGATTTCTGCGGGAATCGGGAGGACCACCACCCGATGATTGTCTGACGAATTCGGCGAGGGTTTCGCTGAGCGCTTAGAATTCTTTGGAGTTTTTAGCACTCTCCGAGTGTTCTGGTCTTCTACGATCTGCAAACACTTGGGCGAAACCACGGTCCAGAGTGGGCGAGACGAGAATCCCAGATAATTGTTACTGCAGTAATTGGGAATCTCGCCGAATGCTCAAATTCCTGGAATTTCTAGCGTTCGAGAGAAGTACTGCTGCTGAAGAAGAATATCTCGGGAAGGGCTCAGCCTGGATGGACCTGACGGTCCGTCGCCTCAGTAGGCGGCCAACCCCGGGATAGAGAAGAATGGGTGGGAACATCCAGTTCGGCTTGAACTATCGTCTTCGGTATCCTGTTATCACCGTAGAAGTCTTCCTTCGGGAAAACTTCACCTTCGCTCTCTTCATTAGAGAATGAAGAGAGTCGGCTTCCAGTCCTTATTCTTGTTCCTCGAATGGAAGAGAATTTAGGATGGAGTTCTATGTACAGGAACCTACAAATATACTACGTATGTTGCCCTCGCGACATGCTTCTGTTATCAGTTGAATTGTCTGAAGTGTAGGCACATACCGTAGTTAACTCTACGGGTTGTGACCGAGAAATAGTATCTTCGTAATTGAACTGCAACTCTGGACTGCCCTGCAACCTCCCAGGAGTTACCAGTTTCGATTTTGAGATACTTGTGGTATAGTTACAAACAATGGCACAGCGTTTGCATTCACCGAAATCCGTTTCGATTAAATGCAAATGCTCGAGCGTATTTTCTTTGCGCTCGATAGTTCTAGCCGAACGCATTCCCTCTTGGAATGGATTACCTGGCAACTCAGGATGACGAGTGAGCGAGAGCTAGCGGTGTATGGGCTGCCTGTCAGCCCTGCCTGCCGCTGCCGCAGCCCAGTACCAGCTGGCTCTCCGAGATAGTATGGTCGGATTTTGTCTCTCTCCTCTGCGATGATTGACTACCGAACCGAATCTCTGCCCGGCAATCACAGACTTAGGTCTCTGGTTGGCTGGAATTCTCGCATACATGGATGACCATCTCTACTGCATCGCCTTTGATGTTGCAAGAATTTTCAGACAGAGATATCTCACTAGACTCGCTATCATCTTTCTGTTTACCGCACGGTAAAAGAAGTCTGTAGCCTAGTCTCCCGCTGCATTGCACCTGCCGCTGCGATGACGCAGAATGATTTCTTCAGACATCTGAGTTTGTCCTCTAAATATATCTTGTATTTGTAGGTGTGCAATTGTTCATTGTCCACCCCGATTGTAGATGTATAACGGAAGACATCGCCTGTTCCCCGCCCTGCCAGCTCTACTTCCAAGTATACAGATGTCCTCCCTGATTCAAACCATGAGAAGCGGTTCTTCAGGCAGTACAATCCCTGTGTTTTCATTACTGAAAAGCGCTCCGCTTTCATTGCAACTCCGACTTCTCACCGAACAGCAATGAAGTAGTGGTTTAGCGTTTTCAGGCCTCTGTAAATAACAGGGATTAAGCCGTCTTCGTGGGTTGGTGTCATCGGCGGGACTTTCTACGTTCAGAATCTTTAGAGTTAACTTCTCTCGATTCAGCTGTGAAGACGTAGGTGTGCATTCACCTATCACATCACCTTCGTCTTTAACGGCACATAGTATTGTTTCTCCTTAGTTGAGGTTCAACTACTATGAGAACTTCTGTCTTGCCATCAGGGATCTCGGTCTCTAGAAGGCAATTGACTTTCGTCTGTTGGGCACATGCCTTGAAAGAATCATCATCTCGCCTTCCAGCATCGGTGGCAACAGATAGGCAATTTGTATGATCTCTCGGCATAACCCCTCAAAAGGCGAAGGTCACGTGACTACGCCTCGGATGCATGGACAGCTCGCCTCACACAACCGAATGCAGTCAGTCGGCAGCTGTCGAAGCATCCAAGACCGTCATGAGCTACGCTTTGGACTTTGTATCGGTTGACCCAGATCAGTCATTACTTCGTCCTACTGGCATGTTCCGGTACCCATAAGTATCGACAACCACCATGGAGTGTCGGAGTCTTTATCCGTTGCGGAGACGACGAGGCCGTGAGAGACTTCGCCGCAGTGGGATACAAGACCGCGAAAGACTTCGCTGCAGTGGGATACGAGACCTCAAGAGACTTTGCTGCAGTGGGATAGACCAGTAGTGGGTACTGGACATCACTCCGAAGAATATGTCGGACAGGAAGAGGGAGAGGTCATTGCCACCATATTTTTCTTTCCCTTCGGGACTGCCCACAGGTCCTTGGAACCTCATTTCCCTGGACCAGTGGTGGATGCTTACAAGATGTGTTTGCTTACCCAGCTCCTTCAAGAGGACAAGTTGCATCTCATCCATGGTGTGCAGTTGTAGAGGTAAGAAGGATGCGAGTGACTGGCTCTCCCCCTTCCACGCCTCGTCCTCCATTCCTTGTCCTTCTGGTTGAGGATAGGACTCGAACTCACACTGGCTGGTCGGACGATTGATGCGGTAAGCTTACACATAGAGCATCCTTTTTATGTTTCTTATCAGAATCATAGAAGCAATCCTGCTCCTTCCTCTAGCAAGGGGAGGAAGGAGACTGACAATAATCCAAACCCTTCCCAGAACTTTGCATTAATGTCTCCGACACCAAATATTCTTCACAGCCCTTTTTCAGATGAGTCACGATCCCTCACTCATTTCAAAAAGGCCCAGAAGTCTACTTTTGATCATGCAGGTCCTATACTCCGATCAAGTTGTCAGAGGCAGCAGGGCACTCCTCCTCGCTCTTACGACTAGGAGGAGTAGCCTAGGTGTGCAGAACTCCAGTCAGTTCTAGAGGCTCACTCAGATTCCTCCCACCAATCAGTGAGTCTTCCTATTGTTAAAGGACCGAGGGTTTGTATTACGTATCGGAACAAATCACAATTTGTTGTAAATTGTATTTTTCCTAACTATACAAACCTGAGGTCCTTTAACAGATATGCCCACCTCATGCCACCCCTCAATCTGAACCTGGGCCGAAAGGCAAAGTGGAGTGTTTATATCTGGGCAGGCTAGCCTGCCTCACGGTAGTTACTGCCTAACCACTTTGTTCAAGATTCAACGGCCGTAAGTACATTCCTATTGTTAAAGGACCTCAGGTTTGTATAGTTAGGAAAAATACAATTTACGACAAATTGTGATTTCACAGTATATTTATTTGAAATCTATAGGAATTATGGTAAATTGCACTACATAATACTGTCCACCATACACACACACACACACACACAGAGAGAGAGAGAGAGAGAGAGAGAGAGAGAGAGAGAGAGAGAGAGAGAGAGAGAGAGAGAGAGAGAGAGAGAGAGAGAGAGAACCTTGGCCACCACATTAGAGGTAAATTTTAAACAGTATGTAGTAGTAGTATGTGTAATTTTGTTATCTCACCAATATAATTGAAAATTTTGTGCCATCAATATTTTTTTCAGCACCAGGAAGTAATATACACTTGTACAGTGGTATCGAACATGTATCTAGCTCCTGCTTATTAATGTGTGAATTACTTTATGTTGCAGTATGGATAATTGATTTTTTATACAGTATTTTGTCATTTAATTTCTTGAAAATTGTCCCATTTGTCATAGACTGTATTTTGCAGAAAAGCCTTAGATTTTCTGACATATTTTGTTAATTTCAGGTGTTAGTACCCAGGTTTAAAGATTCCCAGACTGCATATACAAAAATGCATAAAGCACCTAAAGAGTATCCTGGCTACCACTTTGACCGAGTTGTGTTAGAACTGAGAGGTAAGTTTTGTAACCCTCTTTGCAATATTGTTGTCTCTTTAGCTCAGTGATTTGGGTCTGTAGGAATATTGATTTTACACATTTAACTTACCAAGTAATTTACATGTAGTTGAAAGCTCACTACCGCAGCATTCAAATCGTACAAGTTTCGTGATGGAGCCACCATCGCTACTGTTGGTGTTAGGACCCGCCCACTTTCAGGACCGATTGTACAAAAGTGCAGAGAGAACCAATTCGTTTTCTGCCAGCTTCCGACTAACATCAGTGGTTTTGGTGGTCAATTTTTTCGTCATCATTGGTGACATACTTGCATATTTTGTGATTCATTAATTGGCTATCATCATTATGTCAGATTCTAGCACCTTGAGCGTTAGATATTGCTCGCAGGGATATAGAACTAGATTAACAAAATTGTCTTATGATTCGCATACTGAGTGTAGCAAATGTATGGGCAGATTTGTTCTAAGGACCTATGGTGTCCAGTGTACAGATTGGGATGAAACCAAATGGAAAACCTTAAATTCTCATTTAGATAAGTTAGCAAGGGATACGAAAAGGATGGCGGCTCTTAGAGCCGAAAGTAAGGCTATCTTAGAGAGTTCTCCTTCTTTAGGACAGGAATTTCTTTCTCCTGCTCAACCTCCTATATCGTCCCCGATAATTAGCCCTCCTACTCCTTTACCAGTGTCTCCTTCTCCAGGCTCCTGTGTTTCCAAGCCCAACACCATTGCCAGCCTCAATAGTAAGTTTGAGAAAAAATTTTATTTTCTTGCTAAGGCTATAATAGATCTTGGCTTGTCTTTCAGGTCGTTTGTGGAGAGAGAGCCTCTCAAAAGTGTGGTTATTAGTGATAGTGTTGTGTTATCTGAGGAGGTGGCTGTTCGGCCCACCGGTTCTCTTAGACGAAGGTCACTGTCCCGCTCCCCCTACCGGAAGTCCAAGGGAGGCCGGACAGGTTTGCCCCCTCTGTCGCACCTGTTGGAAGTTCACGGAGCGACAGAGCGCCATTGGAAAGGTGTCTCATTCATTGCTTCACGTCTGTCATCGGATTCGTCAGTGGCATCGCCAGAAAAGAGACGTAGATGGCGCAGATTGTCAGCTTCTAGGCCGCTAAAGAGACATTCCTCGATCTCTGACAGTTCTCCACCTCCTGTTAAGAAATACAGAGAGGCTGGTATCGACCCTCAACCGTCATGTAGCTTCCAGGTTTCGCCTAGTCGTCAGTTTTTGGCTGCCAGGCATTCTCCATTGTCCGAACGCCCGTCACATCAAGAATTCGTAGTGACTGCTGGCGTACATTGCTCAGCTTCGTGTCCAGTAGCGCCCGTATCGGACCAGGTAGCACCCGTGGCGGACCAAGTAGCTTCCGCACCTGAGCACCCGACTCCCGTCTCTGGCAGCCTGATGCACTAAGCTTCCCACTCGGCGCCCACGACGGCCTGTTTGGCACCTGCTCCTGGAAGCTTGACAGCCTCTTCTGTTGACATGGCGCCCACCTTGGCTCTCTCGACGCCCGGATTTACACCCAGTCTGGGGCGTTCAATGCCAATGGCCCCAGTATCAGTTCCGGACTTTACTCCTGATTCTTCTTTGACCTCTCAAACATAAGCTGGATGAGCTTATGTATTTCATGAAAAAGGAAGCTTCTTCAGGCAATAAAGAGGTGTTCTCTCCTATTTCGTCGGAGGACAAAGCAGTAGAGCAAGAGACCCAGCCTCATTCTGCTTACACTTCTCTATTTGCATTCTTCTTGGAGAATTATTCAGATTTCTTCTCTCCAGGGAAGAGTGGCTCTGCCTCCACTTTTCTCATGAGGAAAGATCCAGTAGAACTTCTTCAGATGGTTTTGTCCTCCGCTTCTAAGATAGTGTTACAAGAGGTGGAAGATTGGTTGGCTATTAAGAGGGATCTTGGCAAGGCTATGTTCGTGTTTGCTTCGTCGAAGCTTATTAAGAAATGCTACGGGTATTACGTAACAGGTGAGACTCCTTCCCTGGGAGTATCTGCCTCCTCCCAGGGAGATTTCTCAGCCTTAGTGGACACGGCCAGACATTCAGCGTTCATAGCCAAAGTATTTTTGACTTTGCCAGAGATAGAACATCTAGTGAAGAACATTTTCAAGATTTTGGAGGTGTTTAGTTTCTTAGATTGGATGGTGGGTGTTTTGGCAATGAAGATAGAACGCTGTTCTTCGTTGCAAGAATACCTGTCAGTCGATTGGTTGTGAGTGCTTTCATGTGCTGACAAGGCGGTAAGAGACGCTTCCAGCGAAGTAGCTTCTCTTTTTGCTATGGGCCTCCTGAAGAAGAGGGAGCTGTGGTGCTCTTTTACCTCTAAGGGAGTTACGTCCACACAGAAGTCCACACTATTGTTGTCTCCTTTGGACAAGACGTATCTTTTTCCGCAATCAACGGTAAAAGACATTCTGATGTATCTTCAGAGTAAGTCCACAACAGATTTGTTGACTCACTCAGCAAAGAAACAGAAGGAGCCGGTACCCTCGGCTTACAAGTCGGTCTCTCCTCTTCAGTCGCGCCCCTTTCGTGAAGGCAGAATCGGTCATCGATCTAGGCCTAGATCAAACTTGCGGCCAGACTACAGATCAGTTAGGAAGACCAGTATTAAAAATTCCAACAAGCAATGAGTAGTGCATCTCCCATGTTCCCATAGGAGCACGGCTCCATTATTTCTGGAGGGAATGAGCAACAGAGGTGCGGATCCTTGGGTGGTTCAGGTGTTAAGGGAAGGATATTTCATCCCTCTTCTACAAAAACTGCTGTTGTCCAGTTTTCCAATAACGTTAACAGCATACTCGGCAGGATCCGAGAGGCGTTACACCTCTCTCAGGAGGTTCAGTCTCTTATCCACAAAAGAGCAGTAGAATTAGTAGTAGATCACGGCTCAAGAGGGTTTCTACAACCGACTCTTTGTAGTCCCCAAATCATCGGGGGGCTGGAGGCCTGTCCTCGACATCAGCGCGCTGAATCAATATTTTGTAAAAACAAAGTTTTGAATGGAGACAAATGTCTCTATCGTAGCCTCTCTTCATCCAGAGGATTGGATGGTGACTCTGGATATGGAAGATGCATACTTCCATATCCCCATACACCCAGAGTCAAGGAAACTTCTCCGCTTTGTGTTGGTAGACAAGGTATATCAATTCAGAACCCTATGTTTCGATCTTGGCCCCTCTAGCGAAGTGGCGACATTTGATGGGGATACACGTCTCTTTTTACCTAGACGATTGGCTCCTACGCTCTCTCTCAAAGGAACAATGCACGGGGGACTTGAAGAAACTTTTTGCTCTGACTCAGGACCTGGGAATACTCATAAATGCCCAAAAATCCCAGATGGTTCCATCTCAGAAAATTCAATATTCGGGTATGATTCTGGACTCTCGGACTTTTCTATCGCCCAAAAGAGTGGAATTTTCCTGACACACAGTACAAGAGTTCATGAATCAGAGGTCCTGCTCAGCCCTTCAGTGGATGAGCCTTCTAGGAACTTTCGTCAGAGGAGCCGTTTGTCAAGCTAGGCAGGCTACACATGCGCCCTCTGCAATTTTATTTGAAGGTTCTTCGGTCCAGAAAGACGCAGGAAGACTCGTTTGTTTTCCCATTTCCAAGGAGATAAAGTTGGTGGTTGTCCGAGGACAGGTTACTAGAAGGAAAGAACTCAGACCTGAAATTGTACTCCGACACATTGGACCTAGGATGGGGAGCCATCCTGGAGTTGCAAAAGACATCGGGTATGTGGTGGGTGGAACGTCATGGCAGATGAACTCAGCAGACAGAACCAAGTGCTCTCAGCAGAGTGAACACTAGAGCTCCAGGTGTGCAAGGATCTGTGGAGTCTTTGGGGACAACCGACTATAGATCTCTTTGCGACAGCAAAGAATCATCGTCTGCCAATTTTCTGTTCACCAGTGCCAGAGCCCCGTGCATGGGTGACAGACACTGTGCTGCAAGATTGGACGGGGCTGGACCTATACACGTTCCCACTGTTCGCAATGATTCGAGAGGTGATCAACAAGTTTGAGTCATCAAAATGTCTCTTATGACTCTCATAGCTCCATTCTGGCTGAGGAAGGAGTGGTTTACGGATCTCCTTCGTCTAATTATAGACTTTCCAAGACTTCTCCCTCAGAAGAAGTCGCTACTCAAACAGCCTCACCTTTACAGGTTCTATCATGGATTGTTCACTCTGTCTCTGACAGGATTTCAACTGTCAAGTGACTGGTTAGAATGAAAGGCTTTTCAAGACAAGCTGCAGAAGCCATTGCTAGATGTCGCAGATCTTCTACTTCCAAGAGATACCAGTCGAAGTGGTCAGTTTTTAGAAACTGGTGTAGAAGACATAACGTTTCTCTTCTCAAACCATTATCGCACAGATAGCACATTTTCTGCTATTCTTGAGGTCCTCTTGGAAGTTAGCATCCAGTACTATTAACCCTTAAATGCTGAGCCTCTATTTACAAAAGTGTCTGTCGTATGGCTGCGGCGTTCGGGAGTTAGCGCTGAAGCGGAAAAAAAGTTTTTTCAAAAAATCACAGCACACTTAGTTTTTAAGATTAAGAGTTCATTTTTGGCTCCTTTCTTTTGCCATTGCCTGAAGTTTAGTATGCAACCATCAGAAATGAAAAAAAATATAATTATCATATATAAATATTGGAATATATGACAGCGCAAAAAAAATTCATATATAATTGTATACAAATCGCGCTGTGAGCAAAACGGTTAAAGCTAATGAGTTATTTTTTTCTCGTTGTATTGTACACTAAATTGCGATGATTTTGGTATATAACAAATTGTAAAACTATCAAAGCAACACAGAGAAAATATTATCACAAAATGATGCATGAATTCGTAACGCGCGGACGTAAAAACAAGTTTTTTCTAAAATTTGCGCATGCGCGGCTGGGTAACGCTTGTAAACAAAACAACAGCGTGATCCATGAACTCCCAGCATCCCTCAAGGGGCGTGATTTAAAATCTTTCGCAAACTAGGCCTATAACTATTTTTCCGTGAATATTAAAAAAACTTTTTGTAGTTGATGTACTGTAAGTCCACTTGGCACCTGACAGACAATTTTAGTAGACATACAATACGTCCAGTCGGCGTTTAAGATTAAAGGGTACAGAGCAATGCTAAACTATGTGTTCAAACATAGAGGTATGGATGTGGGACACAACAATGACATTAGCGATCGTATTAGATCCATGGACACTTCCAAGACGAGCAATTTCTTGGAATTTAGACGTAGTTCTGAAGTGGTTGTCGGGGGACTCTTATGAACCCTTCTGCTCGGTGTCTCTAAGGAACCTCACAAATAAGATCTTTTTCTGATAGCTCTGGTGACAGCCAGAAGGGTCAGCAAATTTCAAGCTATAGACAAGAGAGTAGGGTTCTCTCAAGGTGATGCAGTCTGCTCTCTAACCTTGGGTTTTCTGGCAAAGAACGAGGATGTAACAAACCTTGGCCACGTTCTTTTACGATTAAGAATCTTATGGATATCATAG
Source organism: Macrobrachium nipponense (assembly GCF_015104395.2). Lineage (NCBI taxonomy): Eukaryota > Metazoa > Arthropoda > Malacostraca > Decapoda > Palaemonidae > Macrobrachium > Macrobrachium nipponense. Next base: position 38,408,059 of record NC_061102.1, on the reverse strand, counting down.
GACCAGAGGAGGAGCGTCTTCTTTGTCCAGTAAGAGCATTATGCTATTATTTGAATAGAACAGACAAGATTAGATGACCTGCAATCTATAGTGTTTGATGAAGGTTTCTTCTCGACCGATGTCTAAAAATGCCATTTCCTTATTTTTAAGGAACTTAATAATGGAGGCACTCTCTCAACTCCAGGAAGAAGTGTTACCCTCCATTAAAGCTAAGGCTCATGAAGTGAGAGCCGTGGCGACGTCTCTAGCTTTTAAGCATAATATGTCTTTAGAAGGTATTTTGAACTCTACATTTTGGAAATGTCTGGCTCAAGCACTTCTAGTTTCAGGTATTGCAGCAAAGGCTGTAATACCCAGATGATTCAAGCAACCTATGATTCTCACACTCTTCGTACAAATTGCAGAGGACTGATTTGTAATTAGTTTGACCTGCAACAAGTGTAAGCACTGGACAGAACAAATGGAAAACTGTATCATCCCATTTAGCAAAGTTAGAAAGGGACTGTAAGAGGAAGGCAGCTGCTAAAGCCAGGGGTAAGATAGCATCTAGCCAGGTATTAACTCCTATTGTTAATAATAAGAATGTTGCTGTGTCTTCCCTTTTACCTATTCCTATTACTCCTGGATCTGTTCATTTGCAAAGACCCCACTTCCAAACTTGACCCCACGCTTCCAAACTTGACTGCTTCACCAGCCTCGAAAGTAAGCTAGATCAAAGGTTCAATATAGTAGTACGTAAATACATTGGCCCAAATAGGGCCAGCAGTAAGGGTCTGTACGGATAAGTTTGAAAAAAGTTTATATACAAGTGCAAGTGAAGTGAGAGTGGAGGAGGTGATAGTTCATCCCACTGATTCTCCTAGGCAAAGGTCACTGCCATACTCCCCATTACCTAGGAGGAGGCATACCAGAGCCCCAAAGGAGGTTAGTGGGGTCTGCTCACGGGCAGCCGCCCCCTCAGTCCAATCTGTAGCGTCCCAGGTTGAGACGAGAGACAGTCACTGGAAAAGCTTCTCAAAAGTGAATCAACTTTCGTCAAGTTCAAGAGAGTCCTCTCCGAGCAAGAGGAGTTTCTGGCGCTTTCCTGACGAATCATGCCCAATGAAGAGAAGGTTGGCAAGGGCTCTTCCTCCTCAGCTACCCTCTAAGAGGTGGAGGGAGCCTTCATTGAACCCTCAACCTTCCTGCAGCAAGTGGGATTGTCCCGAGCATTTTCCTACCCCGGATTGACAAGAGAAGACAGCCAAACGCTCGGCTTCGTACCAGAAATGTTCTTCTATGGACTTCAGGCGCCCTGTTTCAGATGAATGTTCTTGCACTCCCTTAATTGCCCTAATTCAGCCGAATGTTCGGAGCGTCCTGTCTGGGCCGATCGCTATTTCAGTCATGTTTATTTTGTATAGATCACAGTCTTACGCTGCAGCACCTCACTGTAGAAAGTGTTTCTCTCTTGCAGCAGGAAGCAGAGAACCTGGAGGCTACCACTATGGCAGCCCTCCAAGCAGTCTCCTGATTAGATATGTGGTCAGTCACAGTATCTAGGGTTGCTGCCTCCTCTGGAGTTATCGTTCTGGGGGAGGACTCAGCCTTCAGGAGACTGTGCCAGTCTGGAGGTAGGGCAATTTCCTACTTTGCCCACCAGATGGCAAACCTGTGGGCAAACTTAGTGCTGAAGAGACGGGACGCCGTTCTTTCTCAGATCGCCAGGTCTGTGGGTCCCAAGTCAGTGCTGACTTTGCGCAAAGGACCTTAGTTGGGTTCTACCTCTCTTCTCAAGAAAACAGGTAGCGGCTGTCTGTGGTGGACAATCGTCAGGTATTTCAATGATTGGCTTTCCCTGGCAAGCTCTCATTCACAGTTGCTACAGGACAGGGATTGACTTCTCAAGCTTTGTCACGATCTAAGGACTATGATATATCTCAAGAAGTCCAATCTCAAGCCCAAACAAAGGATGAAGTATCTGGGCATGATGATAGATATGGTAACAGCAAAAGTCTTCCCTTGTCTTGACAGGAACAAACAACTCAGCATTGGCAAGTCATGATCGGTCACCTGTTGTCTCTTGAGAAGCTGATCCCTCATGGGCGGCTTCACCTTCGATCTCTTCAGTGAAGACTGAGGGTAGTTTTGGTCAGTCCTGCAGTCTGCACTTGTCCCGCTCTTGCAGGATTTAAGAGAGGATTTGGACTGGTGGCTCAACCACAGGAACCTCCTAATAGGCATGGATCTTCTCACTCCCCCTCCGGATATGCTTCCGGTCTCAGAGGCATCGACCAAGGGATGGGGCGCACATGTGGAGGAGTTGCTGACTGCAGGAGTGTGGAACCATCACGACATGCACCTTCACATCAATATATTGGAACTCAAGGCGGCCTTCCTAGCCCTCCAAGAGTTTCAAGATCAAGTGATGGAACACTGGTACTGATGAGCAACAATACCACTGTGGTGGCATATGACAACAAGCAGGGGATCTCGCATCCCTCTTGGTTCACCAGTTGATGATGCAGGTGCACGAGTAGAGTTGTCAGCCAGGTACATTCCAGGCAAAAGGAGTGTAGTGGCATACAAGCTCAGCTGCCAGAATCAGGTGATAGGAACCAAGTTGTCCCTACACCAAGAAGTGGTGGAAAGGTGGTTCAGCTTATGAGGTTGACCAGTCGTAGACTTGTTCGCTACCTGGTACAACAGGAAGTTGATAGACTCTCTGTACCATTGTAGCAGACCCATGGGCTGCTCCAGAGGACACGTTCCAACACCCATGGGACAACCTCGAGGTTTATGCCTTTCCCCTGCTCTGCATGATTCGCATGGTGACCAACCGAGTGTTGACCCACTTTGGATCTTTGGATGATTCAGGTGGGCCCCAAAATGGCCTCAGGCTGTTTGGTATCCCGACCTTCTGGCTCTGCTTTTAGAGACACAGAGATTTTGCCCTGGCATGACCTGTGTCAACTGCACAGTGGTATTGGCCCTTCCCTCGGATTCAGTAAGAAACTGTCAGTTCAACATGTGCTGAAGGCAGGGGTGTGGTCGATCCAGACCACCTTAACTTCTCACTATCTTCAGGATATTGCCCACAGGTCCTTGGACACTTTCCTAGGGACCAGTAGTGGCTGCTTAATAAGTTGTGTAGCTCACCCAGCTCATCCAACAGGACAAGGTTGCATCTCGCCACAGTTGTATGGTATGAATGAGCATGACTGTGGGAGCGATTGACTCACCTTCATCCTACTCTTTACCTTCGAGCAGAGAGTATGTGGACTATTACATGCTGGACCTGGCAGCCAAATCAGGTAAGATACTCCTTAGAGCGACCAATCCACTTTCTTTGGCAAGATACTCCTTAGAGCGACCAATCCACTTTCTGTGACTAGATTACTGAAGCAAATATCCTCCCCTTCCCCTAGCAGGGGGGGAAAGGAGACACTGACATAAAACAAATCCAATGATTTTAATTGCCTTAATGTCTCTGACATTATGGTTCTGCTTTTCTCATAAATAGGACTCACTCCTCTTCTGTGAGATAACCCAGAAGACTGACTTCTGATCTCGCAGTTTTAACTCCAATCAGATGTCAGTGGCTGGATTTCCCTCCTTGCTCTTATGACCAGGAAGGAAATCTCAGGTGTGCTGAACTCCAGTCGGTTCATAGAGGCTCAGATTCCTTCCACCAATCAGTAAGTCTTCCTATTGTAAAGGACTGATGGTTTGTATATCGTGTAGGAACAAATAGCAATTTTTGAAAGTACAGGCAGTCCCCGGTTATCGGTGACTTGGTTAATGGCGATCCAGCTTTATGGCGCCATAACGCGCAGTTCTGGTTACCAAACACACTTAACAGTGGCGCCATTAACCGGTTATTGGCGCTGTAAATAGCCACGTTTCGGTTAATGGCAGTTTTAGCTTATTGGCACCCTGCTGAGACCGGAACCCCCGCCGATAACCGGGACTGCCTGTAAATTGTATTTTTCCTAACTATTCAAATCTGAGGTCCTTTATACTAATTGCCCACCTCATGCCACCCCTCAATCTGCTACCTGGGGCTAAAGCCAATTGGAATTTTTTTGTCCTCCCAACTAGGACTGGTAGTTGATTACACTGGCCTGCGCCGTTTTCAAGGTCTAACATATAATACCTGATTTTAGGACAGTTTTTTGCACCGAATCAAATAATCATGCTTATTTTACTCAATCAGATCAAGTTAATGAAATATTACCACATTAAAAATATCCTAAATTCTGATCTATTTGTTGGTGAATGAAACAGTATTGAAAATATTAGACTGATTTATTCACAGAAGCCTTACAAAATATTTTGAATAGATAGCAAGAAGAGTATAATGAGCTAAGGAAGCTACTCATGGATGAATGGTCTCTTCAGGGACTTCTGTTTGTGCTGAGCAGACTCCACATCCCTCTTCAGGCACCAGCAGTAGTCGGCCAGAAGGTTGACATTCCATCGGCCTTGATAGCATTCCTCCAAAACACTGATATCTTGGTGAAAGCGCTTACCCTGTTCTTCACTGAAGTCTCCACAGTTCTCTGGAAAATAGTCCAGATGAGACCGGAAGATGTGCATTTTCACCGACATGCATGCACCAAGTTGGAAGAAATTCTCCATTAACTCATCAACCACCTTTTGATACTGGGAACTTCTGTGGTTGCCAAGGAAGTTTGCAATGACTGACTTCAGGGACAACCAGGCAGAGAATTCAGCAGGATTCAGTGCATCATCAAAGCAAGCGTCCTTGATGAGTTCCCTAATAGAGGACCATCAAATATACCTGCCTTAAGTTTCTCCATGCTTTTTTTGTTGAAACTTCTGATGGAAGAAAGCAAATCCTCTACCTTCCCTGTCCAATGACTTCACATGAGACTGAGTTTGATGTGGAACGGTGGAAGCAATATCTTGCTCGGGTCAACCAGAGGGTGGGACAGAACGTTGTGTGACTCGGGTTTTAATCCTCGTCTTGATGGCCACTCTTGTTTGATATAATTCCGGTCATCAGCACGGCTAACCCATAAGCACAGAAAGCATGGATATTTTGTGTAATCACCTTGAAGTCCTAGGATGAATCCAACAACTTTAAGATCTCCATAGATCAACCATTTATGTTCCTGGTAGTTCAGAGCAGACAACAGACATTCCATGCTATTGTGGGATTCTTTCATTGCAACTGAGTGGCCAACAGGGATCTATGAAAACTTATTTCCATTGTTCAGAAGAACTGCCTTGAGACTTCTGTTAGATGAGTCAATGAAAAGTCCCTATTCCAAGTAATTCAAGCAGGCCAACAATATTGTTACAGTAGACCAGTGAAGATGCTTCATCAAACATCAAACATTAAGAATTTTCTCAATTTTCTCTCGCGGTCCCGATACCAATAGAATGTTGTTCCTGGTGCTAGTAGAAATTTCTCTCGAAGACAAGAACCCAGTAGCTGGGCAGACGCCTTGGAAAGGTCCAGGTCTCGTGTCAGGTCATTGAGTTCGCTTTGGTCGTCCTCTTCTGGCCTGTGTGCACCACACCCAGCTGTATGTCATGTCACTAGATTTAGAATCAGAACTAGATTCCATGGTGACATTTGGCTCAGGAACAGGAAGATCAGGGCCATGGGGGACTGGCTTTATGTCAGAAGGAACATCATGGTATTGAACATGGCGCTTGTTCTTGCGATTGATGCCTTTTAGATTTGTCATGCAAAAGTAGCAGTCAGTAACGTGATATTTCCCTCCCCTCCACACCATTGGGACACCAAATGGCATACTCTTCCTTTTCTTGTTCCTCCTATCCCATAAGTTCTCTACTTGTTTGGCATCAGATATGGGGAGTGAATGGCTTATCCTGGTCCCCCTAGTTTGACTCCAAAGCATGCTTGATATGCCTTCTTCACAAAATCCGTGATTTTTGCTTGATGGTCTGGAAGAACCACTTGTCCGCAGATGTAACAGAACCTATTAGGATATTTTTACACTTCTGATCCATTTTTATATATATCTATCTAGACCTGAAAACAGAAATAAAAATAATTGAAAAAGAAGCCCACAAAATCACTGTGTAACTTGTTTACTTCTAAGTATTTACATTTAATTTTTACTCCACACTCGAGTACTATCAGGCCCTATCTGTGGCCCATTTTCAAGAGATGTTTGGGTTGTCAGCCTTGACCAAGGCTGACAACCCAAACATCTCTTGAAAATGGGCCACAGATAGGGCCTGAAAGTACTTGAGTGTGGAGTAAAAATTAAATGTAAATACTTAGAAGTAAACAAGTTACACAGTGATTTTGTGGGTTTCTTCTTCAATCTTCAGAAAAAAACTGAAAGAAGTTTTTGTTTGGTTTATAAAAATAATGATTAAAGGTTACCCACAACCTGGTTTTGCAAAAACAAAGACCATAAATGCTTGGATAATCGCAATATTTTGGAAAATTATGCTGGAATAGAAATAGACTATCTTAGAAACCAGACATAACCCAGGAAAATGAACAGTATTTTTTAATTCAGCAGCAAAAAGGGTCCTACATAACTCAGTTTGAAAACCCTTGACCTTTGTCAAAAAAGTGTTGAAACACAGGCCAGTGTTGATTATCAAACCGCATCGTTTGAAAGTTTCAGTGGCCATCCCCAGGCTTTGCCTTCAGTAATTCCTTATTTTGTTCATGAAACTTACCTGACAGATATATATATAGCTGTATTTTCTGAAGTCCGACAGAATTTAAAAATTCGCGGCACACGCAGTGGGCGGCCAGGTGGTAGTACCCATTCCCGCCGCTGGGAGGCGGATATCAGGAACTATTCCCATTTTCTATTCATATTTTTTTTCTTGTCAGACAAAGATTGAAGGTACCACATAACCAACGTTTTACTGCAGTTTATTCACCTTGGAGCAGTTTATTTTAGACAAATGTACTACAGTTCTTAACCTACCTACATATCCACTATTTGAGGTCTTCTTTTTCAGGTAATCCATTTCCTCCACTTGAGAATAAACCAGTTTCCACTCGTAATTGGATTAATAATGTTCTTCTTGAAGAAGCTCGAAGAGAATTCAACATAAACAAAGCACAGATGGGCTTAGGACATGCTAGTAGAGAAGAGGAAGTAGATTAAGGCAGGACTAGACCATTAATTCTTTTATGGAAAATTTTGATTTTTGGTAAAGATTGTAAAGAAACATGACTATCTGTCATTTTAGAATTGTATATAAAGGCATTTATTGTTACCAAATTTAGGTAGTGTATGGTATTTATTATTATGCTTTATTCCTCCTTGTTTAAATCCTATATGCAGACAATTTCTTGTAATTAGTAAATGCAAGAAACTTAGTTTATACTTTTATGTTACTAAATAAAGCATTATGTCTAGTTATTTGTATTTTTTATACTATTGATCTATTTTTGTACAAGGGTTGTCTTAACCTGAACCAACTAATGAAAATCACAATTTAATGCTTGGTTTATATTTTCTTATCTTTCTGTGTGAACACTATTAAACAGTTTGTGAGAGAGAGAGAGAGAGAGAGAGAGAGAGAGAGAGAGAGAGAGATGCCAATTCTTATTTTTTTATTTTTTTCATAAATATTAAATTTTAATAAGCTGTCATTACTGTGTAAATTGGTAATTAAAAAAATTCTTAATTGACCATAACATGTCCGGGTTAGCATAATCATGCAATTATATTTAATAATTACCCGTCTGTCATTCTCTTTCCTCCTTCCCCTTACTTGGATTGTGTTATTAGTATTTTATGGTAATCTTTAATAAAGGTATCACTGTATTCTTTAATAATGTAAACTGATTAATACTGTAGTATAAATGAGTAAAATGCAGTACAGCTGAAAATATTCTCAATGCATTGTTCACAACATCAAACAAATTACTTAGGAGCTTTCGTATGAATCAAATACATAAGAGCTTCCATACTGAATCAAGTACATAAGTGTCTGTACTGAACCTCTATATATATATATATATGGTTGCCTTCAGCTCTCAACAATTTTGACCAGCCTGGCAATAGCATACTGAATTCTGTAAAACCTCTAAGAAAATAAAGTTGACATGCATTTAACATCAATAAACAAATCAAAATTTTACAAATATCTTATATAAAATTTCTCTAAAATATTAAATTAACAGTATTTAAAATCTAGGTTCTTGAACATCACAGGAAGCTGATTTCATCCATTATAAAAACACTGGGGTTGTGGGGGGATATACATTAGCAAAAAATAATAATCTCGTTAATTTTACTTTCACATATTTCCTTTCATCCTCTGCCCAATGACTTGATACTACTAGGTCTAAGAGATCAGTATCCTATCCCTCTCTTGAAGCCTCTGAGACTAGAACAAGTCTGGGGCTGGAAAAGTTCTAGGTATCCGTACCACGAAGTTTTAAAGGTCCTGCCACTATTTGAGGTCTAAGCACACCTGGTGAGGAATAGGGAACAAAGTTTTTGGTTTCAACAGTGCTATATTGCCATAATTTCTGTGTGAAGATTAAATACTACGACATATTTCTCTCTCCTTCCCGATCGACCGATCTATTTTTAGAAGAGTTCTCAACCACATTTAAGAAATTCTTGATTTTGTCTCTTTCTCTGTTCTGAAATTCCTTTTCCTGAACAAGCAGTCTTTTTATTTGGCCTAATACAACTCTTAATTATGCGTATATGTTTTAGAACAGTGTATTTACAGTTCTAGATGGTAAAGGTAAAAATAGATCATTCCCTCTACTTCCTCAGACTACACCGGGAAGAGCGAGGTGAATAGTAGGAATCCTTTGGAGTGCAATCCCCAGGATTCAACCTCGGGGGCCTATGTTCCTGGAGGGGTTTTAGGACCCCACCGGTCATACACCCACATCATTAAGGAAGAATTTAAGGGATCTGGTGAGATTCTCCCTCAGGGGAGAGTTGATTAGGAGGACCAGTCTCTCGAAGGACTTGAAGGTCCTCTACCCAGAGACTCGGACACCCTTGAGTTTCGGAGGACTTTTTTCAGAGATCATAATGCTGATATGTCAACAAAATGATCTCGTGGGAATGACCATGGCCTTGTCTACTGACTCAAAGCCTTGTGGGGACCCAAGAGGAAACCCAGTCTCGACTGGGCTGCCATGGTCGGGCCTGGCCAAAATTGTATTGGAACAGATGAATGACCTCGTCCCTGGACAAGAGATATCATTCAAGTCCAGTTATTAGGCTAAGCTACTAACCCCCTCTTTTACCTGCCAGAGGTGTAAAATCAGTGCATGATCTAGCCAGACAGGGAGTAGCGCTGCTGCTAGGGGGGGCACTGTTCCCACAAGCGCTGCTGCCATCAGTGCTACTGCTACCATGGTACCAGCGCTGCTACTGGCAGAGGCGATGCTACATCCAACACTGCTACCAGTCCTGCTAACTCATGCACTCAGAACAGCCTCTATCGACAACCAGGTAACCTGGACCCGGTTCACCTGGGTCCTGGTCTGTCACTGCATCACCTGACAAGTGAGAGAATCTCTCTCTTGACAGGAAGCAGCGACACTGGAGACTACTGTAAAGTAAGTCTCCAGGCTCTTCAGGCAGTTTTCTGACTAGACTTGTAATCCTTCACAGTGGCTAGAGTCGCTGCTTCCTCTAGGGCCATTGTACTGGAGGAAGACTCAATATTCAGGAGACTGTACCTGTCTGGAGATAGGGCTTTCCTACCTGGCACCAGCCAGCTACCTGTGAACAACTTGGCGGAGTCGGTACTGGCTTTTATCAAGAACAGACGGATGCTACGATAATCAAGCACAGGGCTTTCTCTCGCTGGCTCTCCCGCTTCTCTGGAAGTGGGAACGGAGACATTGTCCCAAGGGACCAGGGTCTCAGGTGGCCTCTGGTGATCAAACCAAGGTTCGTTCTCCAGTCCCCATTCCCAAGGGCGCTGCTTGAGGGACAGGGACCGTGTCAGAATCTCGTTCGTGAGAATCTCCGAATGTACGACCACCTAAGGGAGGACATACATCCACAGTCAAGGAAGGGAGTCTCTCCTCAGCATGGCAGTGACATGGGGCAGGAGCAGGGACCGAGCCGTGGCTCGGACCCACCTGTGAAGACCAAGCTTGGTTCTTATACAAGGGCCAAGGTCGATGTCGCTGTTCCTCGGAGCAAGACACCTGGAGAATAATGGGGTCACCTGTTTAGCCTTCTTTACTCGAGGTTTTGGTCTCGAAGAGGGCTGAGATGCATCGTGAAGATGATACATGTCCTCGCCAAGCTACTAGCAGCGTCGCTGGTGGCCACAGCTCTAGTAGCCAAGACACTGCTAGCCACGTTGCTTCTAACCAGGTTGCTGCTAGCCACGCCACTGCTACAGCTAGGAGGGAACCTTACTTATAGATTAGAAAAGCACCTTGCCAAGGCGATCATGCTATCCTATACCCATGCCCTTGCTGTCACTGCTGGTTGACACAAGGACGAGGCTCATTCCCCCTGACAGCAGCACTGTTAGAGGGAACGAGAGCATCTGATACGCCTCTCATATTCCCTCTACTTCCCCGAGCTAAAATAGAAGTATAAGAAGAAACTGAGCATAGACGCTGTAGAAGTCGTGTTGGACTAGACCCCAGGATTCTACAGCTGGGTCTTATCGTAGAGAAGACCTCGGGGTGATACAGACAAGTCATAGACTTTTCTTCCCTGAACAGTTCCTTAGCCAGACTCGGTTCAAGATAGACAACACGAACAATGTTTACCTCTTAACGGGGAGAATGACTTCCTGCTGATGGAGGACTTAGGATGCTTATTTCCAGATACCCATCCACAAATCCTACTAAAAGTACCTGCACTTTGTCCTTGCAGACGGTCTGCCAATTCAGAACACTGTTTTGTACTCTTAACCGCTCCCCAGGTGTTCACAACAGTGTTCGACCTGGTCTCAGCTTGGGGGCATTTGCACGGGATATGTCTTTTGAGGTATCTCGACTATTAGCTAGTCCTAGTGAACCCCTGTTCGTGGTTTTTACAGGACAGGAATCGACTCCTCGAGTTTTACTGGGATCTGAAGACCCGGATAAATCACGAGAAGTCTGATTTCAAGCCCAAGCAGAGGAGGTGTCACCTGTGCATGCTGATAGACAAGAGTTCCCCTCGAAATTGGATGCATCAACTGAGGATGAGACACACACCGAGAGCAGTTGCAGACTGCAGAGATGTGAGAACTTCACGACAAGCAACTTCACATCAACGTCCTGAAACTCAAAGCAGCCTTCCTGGTTCTTCAAGAGTTTCGGGAACATGTGATAAGACACTGTGGTGTTGATGATCATGTCAGCTTCAAGACTAGGGCCAGTGGAGCTCTGTAGTCTTACAGCTGAGACGGGAGAGAGCTTCTCTAGGGAAGGGAGAGGATGAAATCCACGACTTGTTGAAGAGTGGCTCTGACCGGAGAGATACCCTGTCTATGACACCAATCACAGAATACCGCCCACTTTCCCTAGTATCCTGCAGAGGACTGTCTGAGGCATCTTGCCATCTCTGTTTGCTCAGAGAGAAATAGTCTCGCTCGCAAGAGATAATGGATATCTCCCAACTGTGAAGACACAGAGAAGACAAGGTACTGTTCGGCCCGTGTCTGGCACAGCAGTTCTGTCATGGGGGAATTTCTCTCAGTGTCTCAGAGAGAAGAGCCAGAAGGTCGGGAATCAAATGGCCTGAGGTCATTTGAGTGCCACCAGAGTCCTCCAAAGATTCGGGGTGATCAGCCTGCCGATCCCTGTTCGAATCAGGAAACAATGGGAGAAAGGTGTAAGCTTCAAGGACGTCCCACAGATGTTGGAATGAATCCTCCGTAGCTGCCTATGGGTCCGGAACAACAGAAGAGAAGGTCTTTAGCTTCCTGTTGAGCCAGGCGGCGAGAAAGTCTATGACTGGACGCCCCCAAAGGCTGAACAACCTTTCCGCCATGTCTTGGCGAAAAGACCGTTTGGTCCCTACCACCTGATTTAGCCGGCTGAGTTTGTCTGCCATTACATTCCTCTTGTCTATAATGAATCTGGTTGACCCCTCTATCGAGTGTGCTGTTGCCCTCTTGATCACCTGCACTGTCAAGATGAAGCTCGAGAGAGGTAAGTCTCTTGCTTGTTGATGTGTGCCACTACTGTAGTGTCGATCATCAACGCTAGTGTCCTATCACACGTTCCCGAAACTCTTGAAGAACTAGGAAGGCTGTTTTGAGTTTCAGGACGTTGATGTGAAGGTACTTGTCATGAAGTTCTCGCATCTCTGCAGCCTGCAACTGCTCTTGGTATGTGTCTCATCTTCAGTCAATGCATCCGATTCTTCAGGGATTACAGGCAATGTATCATGATGAGCCACAACTGAGCAGGTGTTCCTGTCAAGACAGGAACTGCCTCACTGCCTACCTGAACATGCTGGTACTAGACTTTGAAGGGAACTCTTGTCTATCAGCATGCACAGGTACCACCTCCTCTGCTTGGGCTTGAAATCGGACTTCTCATGATTTATCCGGGTCTTCAGATCCCAGTAAAACTCAAGGAGTCGATTCCTGTCCTTTAAAAACCACGAACGGGGCTTCACTAGGGCTAGCTAATGGTCGAGATACCTCAAAAGACATATCCCGTGCAAATGCCCCTAAACTGAGACCAGGTCGAACACTGTTGTGAACACCTGGGGAGCAGTCGAGAGTCCGAAAGTGTTCTGAATTGGCAGACCGTCTCTGCAAAGACAAAGTGCAGGTACTTGTAGTAGGATTTGTGGATGGGTATCTGGAAATAAGCATCCTAAGTCCTCAATCAGCATGAAGTCATTTTCCCAGTTAAGAGGCAAACACTGTTCGTGTAGTCTATCTTGAACCGAGTCTGGCTAAGAAACTGTTCAGGGGAGAAAAGTCTATGACTGGTCTGTATCACCCCGAGCTCTTCTCTACGATAAGACCCAGCTGTAAAATCCTGGGGACCAGTCCAACACGACTTCTACAGCATCTATGCTCAGTTTCTTCTTTTACTTCTATTTTACCTTGGGGAAGTAAGAGGGAATATGAGAAGGGTATAGGATGCTCTCATTCCCTCTAACAGTGCTGCTGTCAGGGGGAATGAGCCTTGTCCTTGTGTCAACCAGCAGTGACAGCAAGGGCATGGGTATAGGAGAGCATGATCGCCTTGGTGAGGTGCTTTTCCAATGTACATGTAAGGTTCTCTCCTTGCTGTAGCAGCAACGTGGCTAGAAGCAATGTGGCTAGCAGCGTCTTGGCTACCAGAGCTGTGGCCACCAGTGACGCTGCTAGTGGCTTGGTGAGGACATGTATCATCTTCATGATGCATCTCAGCCTTCTTCGAGGCCAAAACCTCAAGTAAAGAGGGCTAAACAGGTGACCTCCTGTTATTCTCCAGGTGTCTTGCTCCGAGGAACAGCGACATTGACCTTGGCCCCTGTATAAAAACCAAGGTTGGTCTTCACAGGTGGTCCAAGCCACAGCTTGGCCCCTGCTTCCATCCCACGTCACTGCCATGGTGAGGAGAGACTGCCTTCCTTGACTGTGGATGTATGTCTTCCCTTAGGTGGTCGTACATTTGGAGATTCTCACAAACGAGATTTCGACATGGTCCCTGTCCCTCGAGTAGCGTCCTTGGGAACAGAGGCTGGAGAACGAACCCTGGTTCGATCACCATAGGCCACCTGAGACCCTGGTCCCTGGGGACAGTGTTCTCAGTTCCCACTTCCAAAGAAGTGGGAGAGCCAGCGAGAGAAAGCCCTGTTCTTGATAAGAGAGAGGTGGAATCCATTAGGGGTCTGTTCGTAAAAGCCAGTACCGACTCCACCAAGTTGTTCGCAGTTAGCTGGCTGGTGCCAGGTAGGAAAGCCCTATCTCCAGACAGGTACAGTCTCCTGAACGCTGAGTCTTCCTCAGTACAATGGCCCTAGAGGAAGCAGCTACTCTAGCCACTGTGAAGGATCACAAGTCTAGCCAAAAGACTGCCTGAAGAGCTGCCATTACAGTAGTTTCCAGTGTCGCTGCTTCCTGTCAAGAGAGAGAGAGATTCTTTCGCTTGTCAGGTGATGCAGCGACAGACCAGGACCCAGGTAAACCGGGTCCAGGTTACCTGGTTGTCGATAGAGGATGCTCTGAGTGCGTGAGTTAGCAGGACTGGAAGCAGGACTGGTAGCAGTGTTGGATGTAGCAGCACCTCTGCCAGTAGCAGTGCCCTTGCTAGCAGCAGCACTGATGGAAGCAGAGCCTCTGCTAGCAGCAGCGCTGGTGGGAGCAGTGCCCCCGCTAGCAGCATCGGTGATCCCTTTCTGGCTAGATCGTGCACTGATCTTACGTCTCTGGCAGGTAGAGGAGGGAGAAGTAGCTTGGCCTAATAATTGGACTTAAAATAAATTCTCTTGTCCTGGGACGAAGTCATTCATCTGTTCCAATACAATTTTGGCCAGGCCCAACCGTGGCAGCCCAGTCGAGACCTTGGGTTCCCTCTTGGGTCCCCACGAGGCTTTGAGTCAGTAGATGAGGCTGTGGTCATTCCCCCGAGATCATTGTGCTGACGTATCAGCATTACGATCTCTGGAAAAAGTCCTCTGAAACTCAGGGGTGTCTGAGTCTCTGGGTAGAGGACCTTCAAGTCCTTCGAGAGACTGGACCTTCTAATCAACTCTCCCCTGAGGGAGAATCTCACCAGATCCCTTAAATTCTTCCTCAATGATGCAGGCATATGACCAGTGGGGTCCTAAAACCTCTCCAGGAACATAGGCCCCCAGAGGTTGAATCCTGGGGAGTGCAATCCAAAGGATTCCTACTATTTGCCTCGCCCTTCCTGGTGTAGTCTGAAGAAGTAGAAGGAATAGGAGAGGAAGATTGGATGCTCTCACTTCTAGCAGCACTGTTGCCAGGGGAGTGAGCCACGCCTTTGCACCAATGGTGACATAGGCATGAGTGTAGGAGAGCACAATCGCTTAAACGAGATGCTTTCCTGAGAAAATGCAGCTCTATTCGCCGTGCTGTAGCAACGCTGCTAGCAGGACTGGTAACAGCGCTGCTAGCAGAGACATGGCTCCCTGCCTGGCGATGCCGTGCATCATTCTCACAGGTCGAAAACCTCATGTGAAGAGGGCTGTAAGGGGACCTCTTCTTAGCTTCTCCAGATGCCATGCTCTGAAGAACTGCAACATCAATCCTGGCTCCTGAAGAAGAACCAAGCTTGGTCTTCACAGGTGGCCTACTCTTGCTCCATGCCACTGCCATGGTGAGGAGAGAACTCCCCTTCTTCGACTGTGGATGTACATCCTCCTTAGGTGGTCAGACATTCAGATATTCTCAGGAACGAGATTCCGACACATTCTCTGTCCCTTGACCAGCGCCCTTGGGAACAGAGGCTGGAGAAAAGCAGGAGAGCCAGCGAGAGAGCCAACTGCTTCCGCACCAAAGGGAGGAGGCAGACCCTTAGAAGTCTCAAAACAAGACTTCTTCATGGGCAGAGAAGCTACCTTCCCCTTCAAATGCCGTGAAGCTTCCAAAGGGAGAGGTGAGGGGGCAGTAGGTAATGATGAGGACGAAAACGAAGTTGAAGACGACAGCACTCCTTGGATTCTTCATCTTCTTAGCATTCCTCTTCAACAGTTTCTGCAGTAGAGTTGTCAGGGCTCCCCAAGGGGCAGCAGACAACTCATTAGGTCTAGGGGCTGGTACATGGGCAGGTCCAGGGATAGGAGCAGGAGCAGGTGTGTAGGTACGGAGGCAGGAACAAGCAGGAATGTCCAGAGGTCTTGGGACACGCAGCAGTGCCACATCATAACTGGGAGGGGAGGCACTGCAGGGACAGGAACTAGCATGTGATAGGCTGTAGAAGTGGTCTGGTCCCATAATACCATAGGCAATACATTCGCTGGGTGACGAGACCAGACCAGGTGCGCTGCAGGCACCTCTATTGAGGTGTAACAGCAAGCCTGGATCGATAGCCATCCCATAAAAATCCACGCTAGTTCTAGTCTGACACCTCACCTGCAAAAGTAAAAAGTTCAGAAATTAATAAAAGTATACTTTGGAGCAAGGGGGAGGACCCTAAAGGAATGATCCCCAGGTCTGGGACCACAGCCTCCACCCCCCTCCTTCCCTCTCCGACTTGTCAGAATGGGAAGAAGATGAACCTTCTCCCGGAGGGGTGAGAGCGAGTACAGGATGATTGCCAGGAGAGTGGTAAATATAAAGGAGGTAGCAGGACGGGTAGCAACGCTGGTGTCTTACCTCATCACAGGTCTTTCACTGTATTCCTCCTGGCAAACTTCCCCCACTGTGTCAAGACTAAATGGAGTACTCTGCACACACAAAAAATTACACTCACGCCCCCGGCATGATGGGTAAAGGGCGTGAAGATTTATCTATCAAGGCACGGA
Organism: Macrobrachium nipponense; assembly: GCF_015104395.2. Lineage (NCBI taxonomy): Eukaryota > Metazoa > Arthropoda > Malacostraca > Decapoda > Palaemonidae > Macrobrachium > Macrobrachium nipponense. The sequence continues at coordinate 38,391,683 of NC_061102.1, read as the reverse complement.
TCGCCGCACCTCCTACCCTCTATCCTGGGGCAGCGCCCAGGGGCAGGGTACAAGGCTGTTGCAATTCATGGGTTCGCATGATTCAGTATATCATAAACACAATATCACAACAGCGATCATAACTTATAAAGAAGTTGAAATTCATGGGTTTGCATGATTCAGTATGTAACAAACACATTATCACAATAATCATAAATTATAATAAGAAATAGCAAAAAAAAAATCCCACCGGTATTGAAAAAAACAGCAGTAAACAGTCGGGCAGAGAGCGGTGGAGAACACATCTATCCACAACAACGAGCAAAAGAAAATTGGAATGTTTATGTCCAGTCGGAAGGACTACCAATGACCGGACTGGTAGTTAACTACCTAACCTCCTTGTGTTGTATAATTTAGCAGCCGTGTCCAGGCTACGCCTTACGTAATTCCTATAGTAAAGGACCGAGGGTTTGTATATCGCGTAGGAACAAGTACAAATTCCTTACGATTTCTGATTTATATGGCACAAGACACCATAATTAGCTATGTTAAAATGTCATCAGTTAAAAGACCACCTTCCCGCAAGACAACAAACACGGTATAAGTGAGGAAGAGCCGTTAAGTTAGTCATAACTAGCCAATCAGGGCAAGAATGAGTTAAATACAGCAACGCAAACTCATATCGCCATCAAATGATTCCAAAGCAAAAAGATAAATAAAAAATAAAAAAAATTCCTGCCTGCTATGTTAGTATTTATACGTACTACGTACTATATTATGAGAATACATATAATACCGAATCTGATTCTCATTCTTGTTCAGTTACATTTTGTACTGAATTATCATGATCTGATTCTCGTTTTGTGTTCAATTTGTGTACACTAAGCTAACAGTTGTTAATGTTATTCAATCTCTCTTCATACTGAATCATCATAAGTCTACATGCATCGAACAGAGAGAATTAGCCGATATTAATAATTACCGTACTGTATAAGCTTAGAGTCAAATTGATAACCTGATCACCAGTATTACCAACACCCCAAGACGAACAAAATTATCCACAGAAGGAAAAAGAACCTTTGAAGATGAAGGATCACTATTCAACACTTCAGAACCCGACAAACCCGAAACCACCTCTGAATGGACTTAGAAACCTTCTGTTGCAAAGAACTTGAAGCAGGAAATAAAACCAAAGACAAAGATGGCTTTAAAGACAAACTGGCACACTAGAAACTACAACAGAATATGAACCCGATGAAACCTGCAATTCTTTTCCTAAACACTATGTAACCTATTATCCGTACTCGTCTGTATTTGACCTAAATTTACATTAACTTCAGAACTTACCCTTGAGGGGGAAGGGGGAAAACTGCTGCCAACACTGTCTGCTCCACGCTGAGGGGGCCAGCAGATCCTACCTTTGAGGCTTGTGGGTCTCCATGACCCCTGCCGGAAAAGAGAGCAATTAGCATCTCTTACACTTCTATTACTACTACTATCCTTACTCTTAGTTAGCTTATTCATTAATTTTGCAAATAAGTTAGACATGCTGGATGACAAACTGTCTTCTAATATCCTAAATAGCTCTAACTCCAGTGCTTTCTTATTTATTGCTTGTGTTACTACACCTGCCTTCCACTTGCTTTTAGAAGCTAGAGATTTCCAGTGTTTTAAGTAGTCCTCCATTCGTTCTAACGACCAATCTCTACATTCCTCACACTTTTGTCTGATGCTGCACTGAACCTTCCTACAAGTAATACATAAGGAATGTCTGTCATTTTTGAGGATACTCATCCTTCGCTTACATGTACAGCAGGACTGATGAGCTCCGACATCTCTGCCAGCAGCTTGCTCCAGCAGTTTGCTTGCAAGGTGTGGCAGACGAAGCACACATAGAGGCGTTGGCTGACGGCGTTTCTTTATGTAGCTGGTCCATCTCAAGTCCAGTTCAAGCCAGGTCAATACCAGGAGAAGTTCCAAATCAATAAACAAACTGGAGCAAAAACCAGAAGCATAGTTGTAATACAATGCCAAGGTCATAATCCAGAATTCCAAGGCCAAATATATATGTGGAGGTCAGGCTTAAGACTAAAAAAGTTTGTATGTTGCCGGACATGTCCTAACAGCACTGTGAACAGAAAACAATTGAGGTTTTCCGCCTCTAGCGGCCAGTATTTGCAGCAGCGTTGCAGAACCTTAGAAGTCTCAAAGCGAGACTTCTTAAGGGGCGGGGAATACCTTCCTCTCCTTAGGATGTGGAACCCTTTGAAGAGGGAGGTTAGGAAGCGTCAGATGACGAAGACGAAAGATGATGACCCTGTGAAAGCTCTCTGCAACACGGGAAGGGAGGGTGTTATGTCATGGCAAGGAACTGCACCGATCAAGAGCAGAGTTCATTCGTTAGGAGGCAAGCACCCAGATCAGCAGAGCTGTCTGGTCAAGCCGAGCCAAGCTGAGTGAGGTGAGCAGATCACCACTACATAATTATGAGTGGTTATCGTCAATGAAGAACTATCACTTCTTCCCAATTAACTGTTTTCCTTCAAGGCCAAAACTCCGAGAAGAAGAATATGCGGGATTCTGTGTCTGCTGGCCTACATGTTCGGACCCTAAGGTCCAATACACGAGGACAATACTTGACCATCCACCCAGAAGGTGTTGCATGCAGTTCCAAGCTCTACATAACTCCAAACCAGACTGAGGAGTGGACTCATCCGTAATGGTAAAGATTCGTCTCGCTATCCAAGAACTTGTAATAGTGATCGCTCGCCAAGTGTGGGAATTCTTACGAATTCTAACACTCACTGAGCGCTCACTATTACAAGTGCTTGGATGGCGAGACGAATCTCACTCTGGTACTCGGCAATATGATGAAGCCGAGCACTCAGAGAACGCCAACGAAACCAAGGTCTCCAGGCACTCGGCGAGATTCCCGATTATTGTAATAATCATCGGGAGTGCCCATTGCCCAAGTGCTTGGAAATCTCAGAAAACCAAATCACTTGGCGTATGCTAGAAATTCCAAGGAATTTAATGGCTTAGCGAGACTCCCACTTTTCCTAATAACAATTACCGAGAATGTCTGTCTTGCCCAAGTGTTTGGAAATTACAGAAAAACCATAACACTCTGAGAATGCCAGAAATTCTCAGGATTTAGAGCATTCAGCGAGATTCCCGGGTATCGTCGTAACAATTATCTGAAATTCTCATCTCACTCAAGTGTTAGCAGATCGTATTAGACCATAAAACTTGAGTGCTAGAAATTCCAAAGAATTTTAAGTGCTCGTGCAGTGAGACCCAGGAATTTCATCAAACAATCATTGGGGTGGGGCCCCTCCTCGACTCATGTAGAAAGCGAGGAGCATAAAAACCAGTCCTAAATGCGAGCATTTAAGATTTGAATGAGAGTACAATTCAACAGAATATACAATTGAGGCTCCCAAAATACAAGAACCCACAGGGGACTGCGAACTGAAATCCGTCCAAAGGACAGAAAAAGCCATGGAGACATAGTCTCCAGTTTTGACATCAAATCCTTCCTCAATGATGTGGACATACATCCAGTAGGACCCTAAGATCCATCAAGGAACGTAGTCCCTCAACGCTGAATCCTATGGAGAGCACTCTGTAGGATCCCTCTTATTCACCTCACCCCTGCTGGTGTTGCTAGCAGAACTAGTAGGAGAGGCGAGTCATGGGCAGCCATCAACTTGCAGTGATGGCTGCGACGCTAGTCTAGGCAAACATTATCATCTGGAGAAAACGCTTTCTCGAGGAGGGTTGCGAAACTCGCATGGCAGGCGCAACGTTTACTGCCACTTAGACCGGTCGGTCATGCAAACGTGACTGTCGTCTGGGTGGGGCTGAGTGTGCATCTGACCGGAGAGAGCCGGTTCCGTCCTCTGACGAGTTGAAGTCCTTGTCGAGGCCAAAACCTCTCAAGAGGACTGAATGGGGGAGCCCCTACCGTTCTCAGCATGCATGGTCCTGCGGGACCGTCATGTCAACCCCGGGAACCGAGCAATCACCACAAGAGTGATCACTGGCAAGGCGTGAGTCACCTGAGCAACTCACTCCTGTTTTCTACTTTGTGCCCGAGTCGTGACGGTGAGCGGACTCAGCGTCACCAACTCTGGATGCATGCGAATCCAAAGATTTACATGCACTCGGGGAACTCGCGAACAGGCACCCGACATGGAACTAATCTTGGGGGCAGAACCTCTAGAACTAGCAGCAGAAGTGCGAACCGAAGTTTGCGCTTCTACGGCTCCCGACACTCTAGGCCCTAGGGACAGCATGACGGTTCCTGTTCCCGAAGGAACGGGAAAGCCAGCGAAGACCCAACTGCCCCTCAGTTCAAGGAGGCAGACCCTTAGAAGTCCTGTGTATAGACTCCTTGGTTGGGGGGGTGGGACTACTTTCTCCTTCTTCGGCAGGGAGCCTTAGAAGTCAAAGGGGTGGAGGCTGATGAAAAATATGATGATTCCTAAGAGGAAGATGACAAAAGTTGACAAGTTCTCTTCCTCTTTGACTTCTCCAAATTTTGCAAGACTACTTCTACAGGATGAGGTACATTTACCAACAGGAATAGAGTTAAAAATCACAGAGAGGCGGCAAAGGATAGCAGTGGTAAATGAATAGGATTTCCAGCAGGGGAACAGTACACACACTCGAGGACCAATATCACAGCATGCTACGAGTCACAGGTACAACTCCAAGGTTAGGATAACCAACATGCAGAGATATCCAACCATCTGCTGGAATAAACTATCACCACTGTTAACCTGTAAAAGAAAGAAAATATGATTTAAAGTAATAAGGATACTCCTCTCGCATCCAAGGGCACCGCCCTCCAAAATAAAAGGCGATCCCTCAACACCTACACCACATGCCCCCCTTCTATCTTCATCTGATAGCTAGTGAAAGGACTAAGAAGAGGAATTACCAGAAGAAACAAAGGACAAACCTCCAAAGTTCCCCTCAGTAATTTCCAAAGCGTAAACGTAAAATTCAGATGAATACATGTCTCGGCCTAATGTTAAAAGGTGAAAATATGTACTAATAAAGATGTTGGCATACCCTTGCCACCGACCCTTAACACAAAGTAGAAAGGTAGCTATCAAGGCTATCACAAAAAGTGGGTTTGCATATTAATGATTAAATTCCATTAATTATTAATATCAAACACAGCATACTATACATATTTATTCAAAATAAAAAAGATCCCACCAGGAAAATTGTAATCAACGGCCAGTCAGCAAGAGCTCACAAACATACGCCTTAATCGGAAGACGGCCGAAAGCAATGTGGTGTTTACATCCGGGCCTACCAGCCCACCAGATAGTTGTTACTGCCTAACCACCTTGTTCAAGAATTTAACAGCCGTGATTCCAGCCTACACTGAAAGTAATTCCTTAAGTAAAGGAACAAGGGTTTGTATATCGTGTAGGAACAACTTTAAACCCTAATTGTGGCCTTACCACAAGTTTGTTTCACTTCTCACCTCAATCAACAGTACAGACTAGTGAATATTGGCTGTTAGGTATGAGGCTATTGAACCTATGCTATTATTAATATTATATAATATTATGTCTATGGATGAAACTTATATGGGATGACAGCATTGGAGATGGCAGTTACTTAACCAATAGGGAGTCCCCGAGTTACAGCAGGGGTTCATTTCCCGGCAAGGTTCTCTAAGTCGAAAATCGCCTTAACCTGATTCATCATAATTACAATGGGAATATGGTTACAGAGCCATAAAGCAAGTAGCCTAACGGCACCTTAAGTTAACAGTGCCATGAAGCAAGTACCATAAATCCAGAACAATGTAACCCAAACCTGATGTAACCTGGGGACTGCCTGTACTGTGGTCAAATTTTATTGTATGTCAGTTTGACCCATGAATACAGAATGATAACAATTAGTTCTGCCTCTAGAAAGTAAAACAGGACTGTAAATTTCTGGTGGAAAGAAAGGCACATAACATCAACTAATTAGTGAACTATACTACTCAAGTATATACAAACTACAGCTGACAGAATTAAAAAACATAGGTAGTAGGTAGTACACATTGTCCTTGGTAAATGCTGCAAAGATCATTTACCAATCTTTAAAGACTGCATAGAACATAACCATAATGTAGTTTTGATATTTACAAAACTTTATGGATTAACTGTAGAAGAAATATACCAGCAATATTAAATATTTTTTTCTGCATAAAGTTCATAATATTGTATATAGTAAATAGTGCATAAATCATTTGACAGTCTTGATGGACATCCAAGAAAACACGTTTTAAGAGTACAGGGTTTCCCATTAGCTTGTAAGGGTTGCACCACTGTTTACATAAGAATCATCACATAGCAATGGCGCCAGGCAGTGAACATCACAAATTGGTTTGGCTACTGTACACTGTCCAATCTCTCCTCTATACGTATATATCTATGGGAAGAAGCCTCCCATGTCATGTTAGGCCATGCTCACTATATCAGGTTAGGTTACCATAAAGGATACAGACCTGAAGTACAAACTTTTCCCACTATGTATCGCGTAATTGAAGAATTTCTCACCAACTGCGGAGGTGAAAAATGCATAAAACTCGGAATTTACAATAAGAAAACTTATGGTTCATGAGTTCGTGAAAAAATTAATAAACTGTATATCAAGCCTAGGCTACATAATGAACATTTTGGTAGATTTAGGTAATAACTTTGCGTTGGATATTTCTTTGGAAATTAGTTTCCTATAATACTTAAGAATTTACCATTATTTTTGTGGGGTCCACTGTACTAAATACGCAAAATACATCGGACGCCCCAGTCCCTTGTGGCTGTCGTATTCGCGGGACCGTTCCTCGGAGTCCCTGCGGAGTTATTGGCTAGAAGTACCAAATTTTTCATGGTAGATCAATGGAACAGCTCCGCACTGGGTATTACCTTGGAAATTGACTTTTTCTATAACATTCTGGTTGCTTTTCAAGAATCTAGCACTATTTGTAGTAGTCGACTGTAATTAACCTCCAAACATGCCACTAATGCTTAGATTAACCATTTCCTTCAAACACGCCACTAATGCTTAGATTAACCATTTCCTGCCTAAGTTGCAAGGCGTGTCAGGTAAGGTTAGGGTACGTTAAGTTAGTTATGTTCTTTTTTTGATAGGTCTTTCCTTAGCCAATCTTTCTTGAACATGAGGCTCCCCAAGGTAACTTGCACATGCAAGGAACTATTCCATAACAATAACATGACAGTTCGATTTTTCTCCCAAAGATTTCCCCCCACCCAAACCTCTGCATTCCCAAACGGTCCCCAACTAGTTAAGTATGTTGGATTGACATGAGGTTAATAATAACTGACCAACAATAAACAACACTACTTTCTTCATCAGCAACACTACGAAAAGTATAGGTAGCCTAGGAAAATTCAATTATCCAAGGTAATGCAATCCGACTGTGGCTGTTCTGCAGTTTTACCTTTTCCATTTTTAAAAATCGAACAACTTATTGATTGATTGATCATAGAATTTAGGGCATAGCCCAAGCGCTGGGGCCTGCAGAGGTCATTCGGCGCTGCAACGAACAACTTATTGACCAATGGCCAAATAGGAAGTCTGCCAGCTACATTGCTCAAAAGACAAGCTTGGGGTTTGGGTGGGTAACGAAGTGGGAAGCACAACGTATCATGACAGAAAAAGAGTACTTCACAAGCGATTACCTGAATCATTTATGAAGTCTAATTATTCGCAGGCTAAGTGCCACCTTGCCTTGGAATTCTATCTCACAAGAGAAAATATGATACATTATAAAACTATTCTAAATGGAAAAACAAGAACGTCCACATACAAACTTTTCATGTCACGATTAACATTGACCGCACCATCATACGACCAGGTTGCCAGATGCTTTTAGACAAAACTAGCCATTATATTAAAAGAGTAGCTATTTTTAGCCAGTTTAAAAAAATATTTTTTTGTTTACGGTAAGTGCAAGATAAAAACATGCTTTAAAATGTGTGTGAAAAACACGCCTTTTATTACAAGGTCGTGGCAACAATGTCTTCAAGCTGCTCCTTAACCTATGTTTGTTTTTATGGTGTTTTTACGCTGCATGGAACCAATGGTTATTCAGCAACAGGACCAACGGCTTTACGTGACGTTCCGAACCACGCCGAGAGTGAACTTCTACCACCAGAAATACACATCTCTCACTCCTCAATGGAATGGCCGAGAATCGAACTCGCGACCACCGACTCCGAGGTGGGACGCCAACTCAACCTCGTTGTCAAGTTCTAGTTCTTCATTGTTGCTACTTGTGCTTGGAGTGGAAGGCTCGGAGAAGAAGACTGGTTCATATTACTGTTAAACAGTGGAAGCATATCTGGCGTTACTGTGAAATCTTTGCAGCACTTATCTGTCAACATAGTGACTATGCGCACAATAGATTCTGGTGTGCTAACATTTAATTAATTTCGTTGTTTTCTCTTGGTGTTTGTCACGAAATAAATAGTCGTTCAACAAATGCAAGGCAAATGAACAAATGCATTACTTATTGGAAATGAAAAAATATTTAACACAATTTGAGCAAGTTCTCTGGGGCCGCATACTCAAAACTTCCAAAGGCGCCTTTTGTGGCAAAGGCGCCGTTCCAGTCGGCCGTTACTCGAAAGGCTCATACTCAAAACACCGAGTGCGCCCCGCCATCTTGGAAATATGGCGCCGTGAGAGCCTTTGCGCTAGGGCTGGTTAGAGCAGCCTCTGAGGCGGGAAAGGCAACTTTGGGATTGACAAGAAGTAAGAAGATGTCTCCTACCTCTTGTATACGTCAATGAACGCCATTATACATAGTTTTATTTTGCAAGTTACTCTAATTGCTTTGTAATAGTGTGATATTCCTCTGCAGACGTTAGATTTAAAGTTATTGGATGTGTATTATTTAAAATGATTTCATATATACAATCTAAAATTCCTATATTATAATCTGATTGTTTTGACCTTTAGTTATCGTATATCTTATAAAATGTTCATGTATAATCAATGCTAGAAAAACAATATATTTTGTTGTCTTGTTAAATAAATTTCAATACAGAAAATATATCTTTATACTATGTACTATATGCAAAGGTGAAAATATGTATGCAATTTCCCTGCCTTATCACTCCTCATGGTACTCATAAGGCACATTAAACTTAGGTTAAAGTGGTCAGAGATAAGTACAGTACTACATACAGTGACTCACATTATGAAATAAATGCCACCTAGATACAAATAAGTTATGAAATAAATGAATTTGATGTTCATATTACCTAGATATAAATAGGTTACTGTATCACTGAATGACCCTTAATAATAGCAATATCAGTGTATCACATAGTACATTATCTCCAGGAAAGAAATAACATACTAAAGTAAATAAAAAAATAAAAACTTACAATAAGGTAGAGGTAACTGAGATCACAGAGGTATCATTTTATACTATTATAAGTAAGGAAACATGCTTTATAGCCAAAATAGAGAAATAACATGAATAAGCATTGTAAATAAACAAATGCTGTACTAAACTTATCACAATAACACGAGATCACAAGAAGCACGATATAATAAGAGTAAATGGAGGAAAAATAAAAAATAAACCTCATTAAATAATGGAGTGATTAGCATAAGACAATGAGGTAGTATATCACATTACTCTTAAACAAAAAAACTTACAAAAAACTAATCTCAATAATGAAGAGGTATATGACATTTATCACATTATGGGCACCCTTGGTATAGGAACATATAAGGCATGGTATGAAAAAAAAAAATAGATTTTACTACTGTATAGACTATATTAAAAGTACTACCACTTAAAAAAAAAATTATGCATAATGTCTCTCAAGCATATCAGTCATGGTTACCATGCTGTCAGCTATTACCCTTACATTTCCATTTAATTCTTTTACACTTTCATTTAATTCCTTTTGATTAGACAATATATCCTGAAAAATATCAGAAACATCTGCCAACACCTCAACTGCTTCTTGCTCCAGTAGGCCCAATCTTACCAAAACTTCCTCTGAAGGTTCTAGAGCTAAACTTTCATGAGGACCACCACCTCAAAAGATTATAATACAGAAATTAGCTACTGCAATAACTCTGGAAAAGAAACATCAATGTAATTGTGTAATTATTGACAGTAATTATGATCAATGACTTCCCACATCTCTACCTCATCAAAGGAAAAAAAAAGTGACAGATACCATAGATAGAGTACATAACAGTTACTTGAGTCACAACTAGGCATGGTTATGTTAGGTTCAGGTTAGCCTAGGTTAAGAATTGGTCTTGTAGATAAGACCCTTTTAAAAATACGGACCCCAGTTTTATCCTTTTGAACAGGTCTCACGTTCGTGTGGGACTACTATTCTTCAAAAGCTCCCCAACTTTATAACCTAACCTAAGATTAAATGGTTAACATTCATTTGGGGCAGAAATGCCATACATAAAATCTCTTAGAATTGTGTAAAATATATAAAAATAAAATGATCTGGTTAGGCAAGGCATAGGTATTGGCAACTTATGCAATAATACCCACAGGCCTAGGCATATCATCACAGCTTAGGCTAAAACCTTCATTTCCAAGCAATATCATAGGATACTTTTGCATAGCCTAACATATAGCCTACTAGGAATATATCATAATTAGCATGACGTTAACAGTAGAACATAAGCCAAGGCCTAGCCAAAACTCGCTTCAATCTAGGTATGTATGCCAATTAGTTTATGCTAAATTAGGGATGTTGCTTCCTTTTCTTAGCCACAGGGTCCATCGTGCCGCTCTTTAATCGCTCTTCCATCAACAACAACCAGGCCAGCTGATATGCTGCTGTATCGTGATTGGTTCTCATTCTCTAGCCACGCTATGATATGGGCGATGTGATTGGCTGGACTATCCAAAGGCGCCTTTGACAAAAAGGCAGCCTTTTCGTGCAAAGGCACGTCCAAGGCACCTTTGAAAATCTTTGTGTATACGATTTCGCCTTCGTCGAAAGGCGCCTTGGGCGAGCCGTTGGGAAAGGCGCCTTTTGTCAAAAGGCACCTTTGAGTAAGGCTTGTTTTGAGTATCCGGCCCCTGAACCAGTGTTCTCTTAAAGCATTTTCATGTTTACCCACAGCTGTTGAGTTTGGCGGGAATTTCACCTTTCAATTCCTCCTCCCAGATGACAAACAATAACTTTTCATAATGAGAATATAACTTTGCTATGTCTTCATCTTCTACAAAGTCACGGAATGATCTAGGAAAATCCTCGTGCATTGGTCTTACTGGATACAAACATTTTTGTGGTTTTAACAATCCGAGAGTTGTTACTATGACAGAATTATCATCACGCTGTTTATCAAACTGACTGTTCGCTTCAATTAGAAATTGTAGACATCTTTTTATTGTTTCCTCATATTCTGTAGGCAATTTTGCATTCTTTACGGACATTCCAAAATTTACCTCCACATTCCAAAATTTACCTCCTATAATGTATTAAATACTTTATACACAATATTAAATTCACCAGGTTAGTAAATTAGCCAAATGACAGGTGGCTAATTTCCACGAAATATTTTTTGCCTCTTTGCTCGCAAATTAGCCACATTGGCTAAAAATAGCCATATCTGGCAAACTCTGCATACGACACTAGCTGCTACACTAAGTAGCACTTCAAATTTTAACTTCCTGCAATTAAATAGGGCTAGATACATATACGTAGGTACCGTAACTTTAAGCACATGACCTCTTTTGCGATCTCCCGGACATTCATTTTACGAGGAACTCATAGCTAGTGCAGCAACCTTAGAAATTAAATTTACAATACAGAATATGATGGCGTTTGAACGTTCCGACACTACATATTATTGCCATATTTCATGAAATCTTAATTGGTTTAACGTCCATGCATTCTACATCTTTCACATTGGATTATTTTTTTTTTACTTTTCTATTGCATATATGATGATGCGAGACAGATTTCACTTGAATTGAAACAGGACATCTACAAAAAATACTGTAGTTGACTGTTACAGTCTGTTAACTTATAAAAACCCCATTCACAGTGTCAATATGCAATACTAGCTTGATTCCGTTCATAAATGAGTTCATTCATTGTCCACGAGTACAACATAAAAGAACGTCAGCTGATATAGACTCCATGACTACTTCTGCAATGAACCATTATGCTCAAATTGAGATGAGATTGGGTATTTACGCAGTAGCAATCGCAAGTCACCGATGATGTAGGCCACACCCACATTTAACGCTTTTTACAGGACGGCGATTTCCGGAAAGGCAGGACGATTTAGTTGGGTAATATTCCGACTTACGTAACAGGATTGTACAGAGTCTTGAACATGGATACCACCATATATATATATATATATATATATATATATATATAATATTATATATATATATATATATTATATATAACGCCAAGGACTCGATACGATCATGTATATTTAGGCAGGTCTGAAACGAATCTTTGGGAGATAAATGGAAAATTGATTTAGCATTAGACTATATATATATATATATATATAATATATATATATATATATATATATATATATATATATATATATATATATATATATATATATAGTCTAATAGCTAAATCAATTTTCCATTTATCTCCCAAAGATTCTGTTTCAGAACCTGCCTAAATATACATGATCGTATCGAGTCCTTGGCGTTAGCCACTTGCGTGTTGCACAACTTAACTTTCATTTATAAAAAATCATACAGCCAGGAGTGAGGCAAATCGAGAGGGCTCAGAGACAAATGTGGTCGTCTTCGTAATTATGCAAACTCCCCATCAGGCTTCATTAATTGGCAGGAATCAATGATATACTAATAAAACTTTAAAAAAATGTCTTTTCATGCTTCAGAAAACATGTTTAAAATCCATGCAAATTTCCTGAGTAAAACTTAAAATTCAACCAATATATTTTCTTTTAAGTAGAATTCAGTCATATTTATCTATATCTGAAGTTCTCAAATTATATCAAGAATACCTACTGAAAATCTTTAATGCAATATATATATTTTACTCAAAATAGAAAATGCCTTATAATTTCTTATCCTTCAAAACATGCTAATATATTGACTCTTGATTGCAATGAACTCTTAAAGAAAATCATGTTAAAAAAACTGTAAATTTCGTGAATGAAAGTTAAACTTCATCTTTATTTATATTACCGAATATATTTTTGTTAAAGCTGTATTCACTGTCATATTTAGCTATATCTGAAGTTCTCGAATTATATCAATACAGAAAATCTTGAATCCAAAACCGAGGCAGCTGTGGGCAATTAACTAAGCCCTTGAACTACATTTTACAGGCTGCCGACGCACTTTGACACATTCTGACTCACTGCAAAGGTTATGAGTTTGCCAAGTACATGGCGTATGTTGTACTGAATGCCGTAAGTCGCCATTGCTAGTTACAATTTACGTGATCAAATGCCGCAAGTCGAGAGACCATTACGAAATTGTTGTGTGTTGTGCCATGACATGGCAACTCTTGACCAGTAGTCGTGGAATGACGGCGACTATGCAAGACAGCCTTGCATACAGTCGCCATCCCTGGCGCAAAGGCGTCAAACTCGAGGACTTGGTTACAATTTACTGCGAGCATAGTGGGGTCGTAATGGGTAAAATTTCGGCCGTTACGACGTATGCAGTTTGAAATCACCAATGTGACCCAGTAGTTTTTTTTTTTTTTTTTTGGTAGTGATTTTACGTTGCATGGAACCAGTGGTTATTCAGCAATGGGACCAACGGTGTTGAGACGAAGGTAGCATGACGGCAGAAAAAATGGGCAATATATGGGAGGATGCTTGAGTAAAAAGCCGATAATAACTTCACAGGCTACAACGCCACTTTATTGCTTACTTCCTCTACACGGAACAACTGTAGTTATAACTTTTACCAACAGAGGCGCTAGCAGCAAAACACAGACAATGTAATATAAATAAATGGTAAACTTATATTATGTAAAAAATTATTCATCTTGAGTTTATTACTCAACAAACGGCTTTACGTGACTTCTGAACCACGCCGAGAGTGAACTTCTATTACCAGAAATACACATCTATCACACCTCAATAGAATGCCCGAGATTCGAACTTGCGGCCACCGAGGTGGCACACCAGCACCATACCAACCATGCCACTAAGGCGCTGCAGAAGTCGTCATGAGCCAACTTTCTTTTTTTGTTAGGCCCAAACCCCGCGACTAAAGGAGATTGAAGCCAAACTCAGCCTTTACGAATGTCGCTGTCTAAAATCGCCAATGTGTGAGCATTATACCCCTGAATAAATGTCCGATGCAACACTATAGTGTAAAGACGAAGCACTATGGAACTTTGCTTTTTTCCCCTCTTGTTTGATGATTATTAGAATGTTATTTTTTATAGGTAAATCAACCATCACTGTAAAACAACTAGCAGTAATTTCTTTCAATTCTTACGTTTTGACTTTCGAACGATACTGAGGAAGAGTAGTTAAGTAAGAAATGTCATAAAACAATTTTGACTTATTTTGGAACAATCAACAATAAAAATGCATGCAGAATCCGCAGGCACAGGCCTAGTATACTTGCTAGATTAAGTCTTTTCCTTACTGATAATCTTAAAGGCTACTTTTTCCCTGCCATGATTGCTCGATAACTTACTATAAAGAAATTATTTTTATGTATTCGAAAGCAACCTACACTTAGAGAAAGGTTTAAGTGGATAATTTGAAGGCACAGATCTAGCCTAAGTTACCAATTTCATTTTGTTGCCATTACCAATCTATGAGACATTTGGTTCAATGAAAACATGCATTAAACCAAGGTTTGTTACACAAAAATAAGAAAAAATTTCACTTCGATTAGGGTATGATAGACACAATAGATTCAGCCAGCCTTGCACTGTCACCGGCTCTTGTTCCAAGAGTAGCTCGTTAGGGTAAAATGTAATGGTGTGTGATCGGTGGAATCATGGACAAGAAATGAAAAGCTCAACAGCCAGGATTACAAACCCTTAAGGTACCCGTCAGTAGGAGAGAAAGTGATAACAGCGAGTCCTGGCAAGCAGTACCTAGATGTCCAGTGAGTAATGGACGTCTTTTCTAGCTTTTGGTCAAGTCGTCCAAAAACATCTAAACTACCTTTTCAATAACGGACAAGTTCGTTTTCGCTTTATATGATGTGGCATATCTAAGATGAACAGAGTTGCGATTTCAAACCTGAATTTTTCTTTTCCCTAAGTGTCACAATATTATGTTGAAAGTATGACCTGTTGACACGGAAAGGGTTTGAGAGAGAGAGAGATAGGAGTTGCTTTCTAAGTTTTGTTTACATCGTCCTGAAACGTTCTCCCACTGTGACGTTTCGGAAATTCGTTCAGAAACAAAGTATGGTTATGCATTTTGTTAATTAAACAACTTATCACTGTATGTCTAAAACTAAAATAAAATTATGGTACGTAAAGCGTACCATAAAAGCCTACATACATTCTGCATATAATTCTTAATGACTGACAAAATACAGCAGGCGTCTTGGCTCATACATCATGAGGCAACACGCTTAAAGGCGAGACTGGCAGACATATCTAGTGCTATACCTAACTATAGGCCTGCTTACTACTAGGCATTTTGGTAGACCTAGGGTACTATTCCGCGGGGGCACAGACTATGGCAGTTGCGGTTTTTCTATGCAGTTTTACCTCTGAACAAGAATTTAAAGTAATATTTATTCGGACGATTGCAATTAACCCCCGGGGGCCAGTACTAAACACGGCGAAATACATTGGACGCCCCAATCCCTAATGGATGTCGTATCAGCAGTTACGTTCCTTGTAGTCCGTGCGGAACTATCCTGTAGAATTACCGGCATTTTTAATAACCATCAAGATCGTTCTTACTACTATCAGAGTATAGAGAGGTAAAGAGAGGACACTGGTGCCTTCCTTTGTAATTTCAAGGGGACGGTGTCGCTCAACCGGCGGACGCTGTAATTGGAGTAGGATGTCAACCACATGACAGGGACACAGTTCTGTGCGGCAGTAAATTGCTGTAATTCAGGAAAGAAAAGGCACAAGTTATAATTTTTTTTATTACCAAAGACAACGAATGGTGAGTGATATATTTCCACTTACATTTTATCAAAACCAAGTTCAAGCTAACGATCGAAATTACGTCACGAGATATGTTGATGGTTATTCTCTCGTAGTTCCTTTGACCAAAGAGTTAGGTATACTACTTTAAACTCTGCTTTGTTTATTTTAGTCATCATGTTTTGTCTAGTCTATGCAATGGTTACTGAGTGTTGTAGCGAATCAGGTATTCTTTTACTGCTTAAGGATTTCATATGGCAGTGTTTGTTTGTTTAATTGGGTTTCCCCAGTAACTCTGTCATAATCGCTTAGATTTCTTCATTCTTGGATTGTTACCTTATTCTTCTTGTTCCCCTGTTGCCACAAACTTCCTGTAAAAATTGAGCACTGGTATGAGGCAGTGGCGGATTTAATGGGGGCCACCTTGTCACGTGCCCAACATGGCCACCTGGACCAACCTCTCCTCATGGCTAGATGTGTAAATCTCGAAGTCATAATTACATTTCGATAATGTGTACCCACTGCGCGCAAGTAAAATATTGATAGAAGCACTAAAAACAAAATGATAAAATTTGGTTTTTCATGCATGTATTTAATAATTATATTTGCCAAAGAAACTTCACCTGCTACTTCTTTGTAAGCTACAGGTGTTGGAAACAATGTAACAATCTTCAGAATGATAATCTCTCTCGCACACTGATAGAAACAACTTATTAAACAGCCAACACGGCTTCAGACAAAACAGATCCTGCCTATCAACTCTTGGAGTTTTTTCATAACATGCCTGGTATTTACGACAGTAGTAGAGCAATTGATACACTACTTAGATTTCTAAAAGGGCTTTGGCAAAGTTCCACACAAGAAACTAGATTTCCAAAATGGCTTTGACAAAGTTCCACACAAGAAACTTATTTCCAAAAGGCCTTTGAAAAGTTCCACACAAGAAACTAATGACAAAAGTTAGAGCTTTATGAATTGTATTTTTATTATTATTATTAATTTGTTTAAGCAGCCACTTCCGACTAGGTCCAATCGGCTGTTTATGAATTGTAGAAGAAAGCAGCGGGATTGAAGACTGGCTAACTAATTGTTGCGAATTATTCCCTTGCAACGGGGATTACTGTTTCGCCAAATGGTATTGACAGGATAGCCTTCCCTTTGCCACAGACATCAATCCCCAACTCACAGGAATAATGGAGATGGAGGCAATTTTTAATACAAAAATAAAAGATCTCACGTCTACCCTTACAATACATTCGAAACAATACGTCTCATTTACACTTCAAAGATACCCCACCATGATATAAGCTGACCACGTGATCCTTAAGGGAACACTAGCCTTACCACAAATTACACTATTGATATCAAAGATAATGATAGGAGTCGGGGACTACGAAGGAATTACACTTCAGTAGACTTACGTTCTCAGCAAAGCGCAGGTTAACGAATTCAGAATACTAACATTGTAATTACAAGACCGGGGGTAATTATCTGCCGGCGAAATGAGAGCTCAATCAAAACACGTCTCACCTATAATACGCTCTTGATCTTTGAAGGGAGGTGAAGCCAGCCACTGGTCTTAGCCAGCTCAGCCTTGTGTTAGAGACGCTATCTTGGAAACCAGTTAGGTATTTTCTCTGTTAAGGTTTTGCTCAATTTAGCATTATTTTGGCAATCCCAATAGAAAATATACTTCAATACAAAATGCAGAACAAATTCCCACGACTCTGCTCAATTACCAACTCAAATATATGTACAAATACATTAATTAAAGAAGGAACCATATCGTTCCTGCCACTTTGGAGGAGTTATGGAGTTCCATTTGACAACGTCTGTGTGTGTGAGAGAGAGGGTGTAATTGCTCTATGGATAGTTAACGACTGTATTGGCTGTTAGTGAGTTCTGGCTGGGTTGTCTGCTGGTAGAGATTAGAGTCCTGTGTTTTTTTTCATTCAGTCATTAATCTGAAGCTGTGAGAGATAGTAGTGTTAGCAGTGTGGTGAAGGCATTGAGATTTGTTTGAGTTGTGTTTTGTTGATTTGTTTTTGTTTGTTGTTAAGTTGGTGTTGTTTGCTTAGAGTTGTTGTGCCTGTGCTATTCTTTGTTGCTGTGATTTCTTAGTGTAGTTGGTGGGGGTGTGTTGCCTTTATTTGTGTTGTTTTTGTGTTGGTGGTTGGTTGTGCAGTGGTCTCTTTTTGTGGTTTGTTGTGTTGCTGAGTTTTTGTTATGTGTGAGGTTGTGGTTGTGTTCCTTGGTTGTTTGCTGTGTTGTTAGGTTGTAGTTGTGTTCCTTGGTTGTTGAATTGTTGGTTGTAGTCCTTGGTTGTTGTTGTGGTATCTCTTGACCTCGGACAGCACAGGATAGCCCTGGAATATCTGGAGTTGGTAAGTACATGTGTGTTGTTTTTGTTTTGTTTTTGTATGGGTGTAGGTCAATTGTCCTGCATGTATTTGTTGTGTAAAGAAAGTGTGACTGAGGGTGGATTTTGGCAGGTGGATCGTTTAGGTTAATGTTGGGGGGGGGGGGGGGATTTTGCTAGCTTGTTTTTCAGCTTTTGATTCCGCCACACCATCTCATATTTCGTGCTCCGATGCTTGGATGAATTGGAGAAAGTCATCAGGGATACTTTGTGACAGGAGGATCAGTGCAAAAGTTAAAGGAAAGTTTTATAAAAGCGTAGTTAGACCAGCCATGCTCTCTGGGGCAGAGACTTGGCCAATAAAGAAAGAACAAGAAAGAAGAATGGAAGTGGCCGAGATGAGAATGCCGAGGTGGATCTGTGGTGTCACAAAAAGAGATAAGATCAGGAATGAATTGATCAGGGGGACAGTCAAAGTGTTAGAGGTTTCAAAAAAAAGCTCAGGAAAGATCAAATGGTTTGGTCATGTCATGAGGAGAGAAGATAAACACGTATGTAAAGAGGGTTATGAACATGGGGGTGGAGGGGAGAAGAGGGAGGGGAAGGCCAAAATTCAGGTGGAATGATAAATTATTGAATGACATGAAGGAAAAGGGTCTAAGAGAACAAGATGTACAGGACAGAGGAAGATGGAGAAGGCTGACTAGAAACAGTGACCCCATATAGAAATGGGAAAAGCTGGGGGTAGAGAAGCTTTCGTGTTCCGAACGGGACGGAATAAAGTCGAGAGAAAATGTTGCAATAATTTTTTCACGACACTAATAGAAAACAGTCGTAAAAAATGGTGAAGAATCAGAATAGTCAGATTGTAGGCTACTTTAGCAAGATAGCCAAATATGCAGATGGCGCCAAACTAAGTGTAAATGCAGCAGACCCAGATACAGTGGAAAGTTTAAAAAATGATCTAAGGAAAATAGGAGTGGTAAAAAAATATGGCAAATGCCTTTAAACCTGGATAAATGTAGCGTTACAAATAGGAACAAACCACCCTCATGCCAACTACACGCTGCTTGGAAATGACATAGATAGTGTAGAACAAGAAGAGGGCCTTGGAGTTGTTATTATCAAGGACTTAAAATCCACTATTTGACCTGGACCTGAGTTCCTGTTCTAATAAAAGATTACCTTCAGCATTTATAATTTTGTTAAAATTCCCAATATGAATATTGGCCAGTTACTCAGAAACATCGCTGAGCCTGAGAGGCGAATTGTAAGGAAAATAGAAAAAAACAACACCAACTATACCAGCACCAATACCAGCCCTAAACCAATGACAACCCCGGGTCGGAACTGAACTACGCCTATGGAATAATACCGGCACTGACGACGACCCCTGTTTCACCTGGACTTGAGATCCTGTTCTAATAAAAGATTACCTTCAGCACTTATAATTTCTTTTTTTTTTAATTCCCAATATGAATATTGGCCAGTTACTCAGAAACATCGCTGAGCCCAAGAAGCGAATTGTAAGGAAAATAGAAAAAAAATATATAAAATAAACTCGCTTAATTCTGCCATTCTTTTTAAGTTTTTTTTTTGTATCCTCATTTTTCTGGCTTTTCTTGAGATAATATTCCTGATTTCCATTCAGTATAGTAGTAAAATACAAATAGGTAGGCTATCAGTTTCAGTATGATAAAGATATAAATTTACAAAGAAGGAGTTTGTTTATAGTTTGACCTGATATATTTATAAATTTATTTATATATTTCCTTTCATCCACAATTTTCAGCCTTTTGAATGAAACCTGTTTTAGCACTGTTATAATATTGGCGTTCCAATCAATTAATAATCATTAATACAGGTGGGCAGGACGGAAACACGTTGCGATGACCTCCGTCTATTGGTATCCAATCTTGTTGTTTACAGACCTGATTACAAACTAGGCATGGTAATACTTCTTTACAAAATGACGTAGGACTTACATCTTTACATAGCTACATTTATTAACTCAACTATAGAAATATCAATTATTGTAACATCCCTCTTGTTTTAAAAGAAAGTACATTTTAAAAAAAAAAATTAAACAAGTGTTCTGGAAAATAAAGAATCAAACACTAGCGGCGATGCAACACTCAAAACATCACCTGCTCATAACAAAATCTTTAAATCTATTTGGCATCTTATTTCTAGTGCTTCTTACTTCTTTATTCACCCTAATGGAACGAATGCCACAATCATTACTTACAGGATTGATATCAATCTGACCTTTACCATCATTTACAGATACATCAGAATTAATTCCTACATCAGTGTTAGGGCTTCTTGCTTTCTTTGTAGGTTTGCTAGGACTAGCTTCCACACCATTCTCTAGGTTTACCTTCTCTGGTTTTCCCATGTCATTCGTTTTCTTTAAATGAACTCTATTTCTCCTTAACAAACTATCATTAGATTCAACTACGTAAGATCTATTTTCAAGTTTTTCAATAACTTTACCAAAATCCCACTTTTTCTTACCAAGAATGGAAGGTTTAATTCTTACCGTATCTCCCTCAGTTAATTCCTCAAAGTCTTTAGCACCTCTATCATACCATTTACTTCTACATAATGAGGACTACTCGATACATGCTCAAAATCATAATTCAAAACAAAATTCTTAAAATCCTCACTACTGAAATGGGGACCATTGTCAGATATCGCAACAGTAGGTAGTCCATACCTTGCAAAATGAGCTTTCAATTTTCTTATTACAGTATGTACTTGCATTAGTGTTTTCAAGATGGTCTATTTCCCAAAAACTACTATAGTAATCAATAGTTACCAAATAATTATGATTCTTGATACTCATCAAATCGACACCTACTATTTCCCATGGTCTGTCGGCCAACTCATGTGATTTCAAACTCTCTCTCTGTTGACCAACAGGGAATCTATTACATATTTCACATTTTGAAACGAATTGTTTTACATCTGCTTTCATAAAAGGCCAATACAGGCATTCCCTGGCTCTTCTCAAACAACTTTCTAAACCCATGTGTGATGAATGTATATAGATTCTAAAATAGATGACCTCATTTTCAAGGGAATACGTAACTACTCGGTCACCCTTAAGATAAGACCGTTTTGAACAGAAAATTCATCCATAATACAATAATAAGGTTTATGTACACTTGGAGTACCATTCCCATTATCAGGCCAACCATTCAAAATCACCGTTTTCAGTAATTGCAATACTTCATCATTATCTGTTTCTTTCTGGATCGTTATTAAACGTTCTGGCCTAATAGGGAAGAAGTTAATCATATTGATATGGTCAAAAAATTTATTCCTACCATGATAAGGCAAATGGGATCTTAACAAATAATCAGCCAATAGCATTTCACTACCTTTCTTATGCTCTACTTCAACATCATATTGTAAAATTCTCATCAGCATACCTTACAGATGCTTTGGTGCTTGTTTCAAGTGGTTTATGATCATTTTCTATTATAGTCTTTCTACCAAATGTATAATCGTGAAATTTCTCTAGAGTAAAAACTATCGACAATGCCTCTTTTTCTATCTGGGCATACCTAGTTTCAGTATCTGTTAGTGCTCTGCGTGCGTATGCTACCGGTTTGCCGCACTGCATCAAAGCGGCATCTATTCCTTTCTGTGATGCATCACTGAATAGCGAACTCCTCATTTGGATCGTAGTACTGTAAAACAGGCGTCGTAGAGATTAGTTCCTTAATTCTATAAAAAGCATTATCATGAACCTCAGTCCACTCCCATTTAACACCTTGATGTGACAGTTTTCTTAACGGCTCCATCTCATCAGATAGGTTGGGTAAAAATTTCCCTAAATAATTTACCATACCACCTAATTTCTGAATACCAGTGACATCTGTTGGTGGTTCCATTTTCACGATTGCCTCCACTTTTGAAAATCTGCCATTAGAACATTACCAGAAAAGTTATTTCTGACTTTCTTAGATCAGTTTTTGCTGAAGTTTTATACCTTCTTCCTTACACCCAAATCAGCAATTTATGTAACTTGTTATCATGATCTTTTACAGCTTGTTCATAAGTATCGCCAACACCATACACCAAAATATCATCTGCAAACTTAGAAAAAACTTTAGCTTTGGACAATTTGGGAAGTACATTATCCATCAAAGGCATTGTATGAAATTCCCTTTCAAGAGCTTTATTTAATACCTGGCGATCAATGCATACCCTAATATCCCCATTGACTTTAGTTGCTGTTACCATCCTGTTGGTTGATCTACTTTACACACAATTTTATTCCTAGCCATTTCATCAATAATTTTCTTTATTTTACCTTTTTGGCTAATTGGAATTTTGAATGAGGTTATTGCCACGGGTTGTACAGGTTCATCAACAGTTAAGTGTACCTTACCTGGCAGTGCCTATCTCAAGATTAAAAACATCAGAATGAATAGACAATGTATCATCTAAAACACAAATATTTTCGTAATTCATGGTTATCAAACCCATTTGTTCAGATGCTCTTTTACCAAGAAGAGGTTTAAAATTCTCTTTCGCCACTACAAATTCTACAGAATATTTTTTATGATTCATATAATTTCTTAAAATTGCTCTTCACTTACCCAATGGCTTAACAAAAGTGGATGTCCATGCCTCTAGCATTGTATCACTTGGACATAAATCATGGTTTGGTGCATGCTTTACGGGAAATACATTGATACTTGCACCATTATCTACCTGAAATTTTACTCTACTACCATCAATTTCCATTTCTGCAGATACTAATTTATCACTCATTGGACTATTATGCACCTTAAGGATAATAGTCCAATTATTAATTAGTTTCTACAGTCTCTAACTCATTTACTTTACTGTTACCATGAGGCTTGACTATGTATTCAGAATTACTAGGACACTTCACAGCAAAATGATTGAATCTACCACATTTGGGACCTTTTCCATAAGCCCGACATTTACCATTCACTATTCTGATTACAAAATTTACAATTTTTAAGATTTATACCTTTGGAGCTAGCAGCCGCAGGCCCTTTCACATTCTGAATACGTACTTAGTATATTACTATGTCTATCACTTGAAAGTTTTGGCTTATGACTCACCTTCTGCACAGTGCCAACATTAACCTCTTTATACACAGACATGTGCTTCCTCGCAGCTTGGTAACTTACACAAATATAAATTGTTTTCTACAAATATGATATTGTTATGATACAATAAAGTTTTGTACATACTTACCCAGCAGATATATACTTAGCTATAGTCTCCGACGTCCCCGACAGGATTTCAAATTTCGCGGCACACGCTACAGGTAGGTCAGGTGATCTACCCGCTGGGTGGCGGGACTAGGAACCATTCCCGTTTTCTAATCAGATTTTCTCTTCCACCTGTCTCCTGAGGGGAGGCTGGGCAGGCCATTAATCGTATATATCTGCCGGGTAAGTATGTACAAAACTTTATTGTATCATAACAATATCATTTTTGTACATGCAACTTCCCCAGCAGATATATACTTATCTGATTGGCGCCCTTGGTGGAGGGTAAGAGACAGCTAAATAAATAAATAAAAAACAGGAAACAACACATGTTGTAGGTTATAAAAACCTTGGTTCTTAACTGATTGGGCAGAAGACTTCATGGATACTGTCTATGAGAGTGCTTTGCCTCAAGAGCTTCAGCGAGGTAGTGACCTATGACTGAAAGCTCTTCTGGATCTTGTCTATGGGGGCTTACCCACTTACACGACAGAACCTTTTTAGGTTTTTGTCAATGGGGGCTAACCCACTTACATGACAGAACCTATGCCTCTGGCAATATCAAGGAGCACAAAACCAATCCCGACCACCTGACCAATTCTAACCCGTGTTAGAACTAACAATTGAAAGGGGGTACCACCTAACCCTCTTCCAAACAACTATAAAAACACAATACCAACTTGAAATTAGGAATAGCTAAATTAAAAAGGATTAGTCTCAGCTCCCTGTTCCAGCACTGAATCTGCAGATACGTAAGTCCCCAAAGAGAAGCACATATCGTACGTCACTTTCACGTCCCTCGAATAGTGAGAAGCAAACACTGAATTGCATCTCCAGAACGTAGACGATACTATATCATGCAGAGACATATTCTTCTGAAAGGCCAGAGATGTAGCAATGGCCCTCACTTCATGAGCTTTCACTTTAAGGAGCCTAAACTGTTCTTCTTCGCACACCAGATGTGCCTCCTTTATGACACTTCTCATAAAAAAACGCCCGTGCATTCTTTGAAATATGTCTTCTGGGATCTCTGATTGAACACCAGAGACTCTCTAGGCTGCCCTTCAGCTTCTTCTTCCTTTCTAGATAGAATTTCAAGATCCTGACAGGGCATAGGGATCTCTCTAACTCTTTTCCCACTAAAGACGAGAGCCCTTTTACCTCAAAACTTCTAGGCCAGGGTTTAGAGGGATTCTCATTCTTAGCTAAGAAAAAGGGTTTAACTGCTTGTCCAACAGTGCGCGCGCCACGCGACTGTGAGGTGAAGAATCACTTTTGCTTTAGGCCCAAGCAAAAACTGCAGAGTGAGGGGTGGCATGAGGTGGGGCTATGTGTAAAAGGACCTCAGGTTTGTAGTTAGGAAAAATGCAATTTTGGACAAATTGTCATTTGTTCCGACACGGATACAAACCTTTCGGTCCTTTTACAATAGGAAGACTCGCTTCTTGGTGGGAGGAATCGGAGTCTTTTGTGTGAACAGACTGGTGTTCGCCCAACCTTGGAATGCCTCCCTGGTCGTAAGAGCGAGGGAGGGATCCAAACCTCTGTCCGATTGATCGGGGTGTGCACCGCAGGATCAATGGTCAGACCTCTGGACCAAGTACTAAGAGAGAGGCAAGCGTATCTCTTTGTACCAGCAAGCAAGAACTTGTTCCTGTTTGCAAGAGGCAACATAAAGTTATGGGTTTGTCTCCTGTTGGCTTCCACTTCCCCCACCCCCGCTGTTGGGGGAAGAGGTGGATATTCGCTCCCATTCCTAGTGAAAGGGATAGGATGGGGCTCTGTCGAGTAGCTCACCTGCATCTCATCCTTATCCAGCAGGGTGACGACCGTATTCCTCTACCCACAGGTAGAGGGGGGAGAAAAAGATGGGAAGAGGAGCCAGTCACACTCTCATTCACTCATCCATTCTTACAGTCACACCAGGACTCGATGCTGTCAGCCTGCGAGGGTCTGGGTTAGCTACACAACGTGTTGAGCAGCCACCACGGGTCCCAAGGAAAAAGAATCCAAGGACCTGTGGGCAATATCCCGAAGGTAGAAGGAGGTGCATGTGGTCTGGTTGGACCAGACCCCTGCCTTCAATACCTGCTCCACGGAGAAGTTCTTGCGGACAAAGCAGCATCTCCTTCGCATCGAAGGTGGTGAAGTCCATTAGGGAGGGGATTGTGAAGGACTCGAACCGATCGTCAGGGACCGAAGGGTTCTGAGTCATCGCTACGAAATAGAGCGTCACGGATCCCCATCCCCTGGATGCTTGACTTCGCAGGAAAGGTCATGCAGTTCCCTCAGAGGAAAAGAAGGGGATAGTTGCATGACCTATCCCTCTTCTCGACTTCGGTGGTGTCCAGTACCCATACTGGTCTATCTGTCTGCAGCAAAGTGTCTCACATTCTCCTATCCCCATGCAGCGAAGTTCTTCTTCTCGGTAGTGGATAGGACATCGACACTCCATGGTGGGTGTCGATGGTATGGGTACTGGAACAAGCTATTAGGACGAAGTAATGATTGATCTGGAACAACCGAACTAAGTCCACAGTGTAGTTCGTAACTGACTCGGGCGCTCTGACAGCTGCCGACTGTCTGCGTTCGGTAGTGAGGCAAGTTGTTCAAGCATCTGAGCAAGTCACGTGACCTTCGCTCTTAAAGGGTTATGCCGAGAGACCAAACAAATCGTATATTTGTTTGTCACCGATGCCGGACGGCGAGGTGATGATTCTCTTAAGGCATGTGCCCAACAGGCGAAAGTCAATTGCCTTCTAGAGACCGAGATCCCTGATGGTAAGACATTCTCATAGTAGTTGAAACTCAGCTAAGGAGAAACAACACTATGTGCCGTTGAAGACGAAGGTGGACAGTGAATGCAACCTACATCTTCACAGCCGCATTGAGAGAAGGATTCTCAAGATTCTGAACCTGTGCTTACAAATGACTGAAAAAGCTAACCGCTATTTCATTGCTGTCCGGTGAGGAGTCGTAGTTGCTATGAAAGTGGGGCGTTTTTCAGTAATGAAAACACAGGGAAGTACTGCCTGAAGAACTGCGATGTCTCCCGATACATCTGTTAATTAGGGGTGAACAATGAACAATTGCACACCTACGAATACGAGATATTTTTTAAGACAAACTCAGATGTCCGAAGAAATCATTCCGCATTATCGCAGTGCGATGTAGCGGGAGACTAGTACAGACTTCTGTTACCGTGCGGTAAACAGAAAGGTGAAAGAGTCCAAGAGATATATGTTGAAAATTCTCGCAATGTAGAAGGTGATGAAATCGAGCGTTACAGCAGTAGATGGTCATTCACGTATGCGAGAATCCCGTTAATCAGAGACCTAAGTCCTTGATTGTTGGGCAGAGATACGGTTCGGTAGTCAATCATTGCAGGAGAGAGCGACATAATCGACCGTACATCTCGGAGGGCCAGCTGGTACTGAGCTGCTATCGATAATCAGGCAGTCCCATACACAGTTAGCTCTCACTGACTCGTCATCCTGAGTTGCCAGGTAATCCATTC
>NC_061102.1:38021942-38056942 GCF_015104395.2 Macrobrachium nipponense | reverse complement strand
TGTGCCTGTGTTGGATTTGTTGTGCTTGTGAGTTTCTGTTGAGTTATATATGAGTTGTTATAGTTGAGGGTCGTTGTTGATGAGCTGTTGTGATTTCTTGGTGTTGTTAGTGGGTGTGTGTGTGGTGCCTTTTTGTGTTAGTGATTGTTTGTGCAGTGGTCTTTTGTTGTGGTTGTATTTCTTGTTTGTTGTTAGGTTGTGGTTGTTCCTTGGTTGTTTGCTGTGTTGTTGAGTTGTGGTTGTGTTCCTTGGTTGTTGTGGTCTTTGGGTGTTGTGTTGTTGGGTTGTGGTGCTTGTTTGTTGATTTGTTATTGGGTGTGTGTCACAACAGCCGTATACAGTGGACAATACAGCCCTTGCCCTGAGTGTGTCAAGAAGTGGTTGGTAAGTACATGTATTTTGAGAGTTTTTTTGTTTTTGGGTTTGTGTAGATCAATTGTCCTGAGTGTATTCCATGGTGTGAAGAGGAGAGTGTGACTGAGAGTAAGTTTGGCAGCTGGATTGATTAAGTTTATGTGGGGGGTGGGGGGCGAGATTTGCCCGCTTGCTTTTAAGCTTCTGATCCCACCACACAGAGTTTATGTAAATATCTCCTTTTTCAGTAATATCGGCCTTCTGCCGTAGATTTTTGTTTGTAGGAACTCTCGTCCCTCCAGGCAAGGCCATTTTTACGAGCGTTAGAATACATTTTCAAGGAGGGAATGACCAGTTCGTTTATATATATATATATATATATATATATATATATATATATATATATATATATATGTGTGTGTGTGTGTGTGTGTGTATGTGTGTTAATATATATACAATCATACATACATACAGGTGGTCCCCAATTATAGGTGGGAGTTCCATTCCCCGGGGTGTGCCGATAAACGAAAACCACCATTAAAAGAAACTCAGCGATTTATTGCACCATAATGTGCTTATGGCCTCAATAACCCGGTTATTGGGGCCAAAATCCCCTTCTGGCACCTCTGTTAGGTCATAACTCTATTACTGGTATGGCCCCAATAACTGGAACACAACCCGTTAAATCACCAATTTTTGGGGCTAGACAAGAGCTAGAAAACCAGATTGCCAATAACAGAGTCCACCGAAAACTGGGGACTGCTTGTGTCTGTATATATATATATATATATATATATATATATATATATATATATATATATATATATATATGAATGGTAAAAGTGTTCTGTTACAACAGAATTTCATCTGATAAAAGGAGCCCATAAAAATGCCCAAATATAGAAAGTAAGTACTATATTGCAGAGACTACTGTCTCTCTCTTCAGGTTAGTAATGAATGAGAAAAGTTACAGAAAAGGCAGTATTTATACCTAGAGATCATTCTATAGGTAGCCATTTTAGTACTAGGTCACCCCCTCTAATAATTTCTCTTTAATCTTAAGTGTTGGGTGAAGAAAGATTTTATCAATGATATCTGAATCCCAGGCTCTATCATCTGGCTTTTTTACCAACATTTGCTGCTATAAATTATATGTGACAAATCCAGATTATTCTGTGGTTGTGGTTATTTAAATGGTTAAAAATAGCTGAGCTCCGTTGTCCATACTTAATTGACCATTTATGATGTATTAATCTTTGGGAGATTGATTTTCCTGTAAAACCAATGTAAGATTCGTCACAGTCCAGGGATGGGATTTTGTATACTCCTGTGTCTTTGGCGATTGTCTTTTGTGGGACGTTAATCAGTGATTTGGGTCCGTAAAGGCAAAAGGGTTAGATTTTCCAAGAGTCTAGGTCACCGTCTTAATCCTGTCCTGGTGTGGGATTTTTATTTTATTGTTGGGTGTCTCTCTGGTCTTGTCTTGAGGGGGTCGGTAGAAAATTACGTTTGCTTTATGAATCACTCTCAATTATATGGTCAGCATACCTTAAAGACAAAAGCTGCTTACGAATTAGTTCACATTCCTTTTCCAGGAAATCTGGGGAACAAATTCGTAAGGCTCTTAAGAATAGGTTGCTGGCTACACCCATGGTTACTAAAGCAGTGGATTTATGAAAGTGAGAAGGTTGGTTTCCTTTATGTGGTAAATTTGTATTCTGTCATGTCTCTAATTATTAAAACATCAAGAAAAGGAATCTAGTTACCAGTTTCCCATTCAACTTTAACTTTGATGCTGGACACTAATGCATTTAATTTTGAAAGGAATTAGTTGAAACGGCCCCACCTATTATCTAAAAATGTTAGAATATCATCTACATAAGTCATTCACAGCATGGTTTTGGGATTTTATTGCATGTATTACTATAGTTTCTATCAAGATAGGCGTAGCCACCAACCTATTCTTAAGAGCCTTACGAATTTGTTCCCCAGATTTACTGAAAAGAAATTTGAACTAATTTGTAAGCAGCTTTCGTCTTTAAGGAATCCTGACCATATAAGTGAGAAAGTGCTTCATAAAGCAAACGTAATTTCCTACTGACCCCCTCAAGACAAGACCAGAGAGACACCAAACAATAAAATAAAAAATCCACACTTGGACAGGATTAAGACGGTGACCTAGACTCTAAGAAAATCTAATACCTTTACCTACCCAAATACACTAGCCAAATCCGTGATTAACATCCAACAAAAGATAAACCCCAAAAGACACAGGAGTATACAAAATCCCATGCCTGGACTGTGACCAATCTTACATTGGTTTTACTGGAAAATCACATCCCCAGATATTAATGCAACATAAAAGGTCAGTTAGGTATGGAAAACAGAGCCCAACTATTTTTAACCATATAAATAACCATAATCACAGAATAAACTTAAATTTGTCACGTATAATTCATAGCAGCAAATGTTGGTACAAAAGCCAGATGATAGAGTTAGCATTGGCTAAACAAAGACAGGTAACGAACATCTCCAAGGGCGCCTTGGATTCAGATATCATAGATAAAATCATTGGGGGAGGGGGTGTTGACCTAGTACTAAAATGGCTATCTGTAGATGGATCTCTTGGCGTGAATACTGACT
The DNA here is from genome assembly GCF_015104395.2 of Macrobrachium nipponense. Classification (NCBI taxonomy): domain Eukaryota; kingdom Metazoa; phylum Arthropoda; class Malacostraca; order Decapoda; family Palaemonidae; genus Macrobrachium; species Macrobrachium nipponense. The sequence continues at coordinate 38,053,945 of NC_061102.1, read as the reverse complement.
GTTTGTAACTTTTCTCATTCATTACTTGCCTGAAGAGAGAGACAACAGTCTCTGAAATATAGTACGTACTTACTTTCTATATTCTGGCATTTTTTATGATATTCTCTACATTTACTTCTCTGCAGACTCTTATTTTTCTGAAAATCTATTATCACTTCCACACTATTTGTTTTTCATTACATGCATAACTTTTCTTGTTCCCCTTCTTCATGAATATTGCATCTGCCCATCATACCTGTATGCTACACAACCTCACCCGTCTTGATGTTGCCTCTCAGAAAAAACTTGTTTACTTACAATAAATTAAGATATTAAATATTTTATTCCTTCTTTCTGACATCCTTAAACCATATGTGCTTCCCGCTGACCCTGACCCCCATCTTGAAGTTTTACACATACAGTATGGTCCCAAAATATGTGATCAGATTGTGCGATTCCCCTTTTATGTGGCTGCTAGTTCTCAAAAATAAATTTTCTGTATCTGCGAAGCCATTCAAAGTCTGCAAGTCACGCACCACAGAACATATCAAATCTATTGTCTTTTTAAGTATTTTAGGGGGGTGGGTTTTGCTGATGTCTGAGAGAAGGTGGGGGGGGGGAAATGTGAAAGATTTCCTGCTCAGCCATTGGCTACAACAGAAGGCTCCGCCTCACACATTTGTGATGTCATAGCACAGTGTGTATAAAAAATCGGTATCAACATCATCGCCATCACTATTGTTCTTAGTCACGTGCAAGCTCTCGTTACTCAAATGGTTCACAAAGCCTTCCTTCTGCAGAACTCTTCACAGAGGATGAGATAGAGGAGTTTGAAGGTTTTTTTAGCAGAGGATGGGTAGCGGAAATTTCACCCTAAACGTTTTTTTAAAGATTTTTACAGCAGGAAATCACTGTATCATACAGTACACTTGCACCCAATGGTGGCAGTGTTTGCATGTGGGAGTTTTCACCATCCTGGGTTTAATTTTAAACGTTTTCAAGCTATTAAAACTTTAAAACCTTTTTAATGTTTTATTTATCCATAAGAACCATTTCATATAAAAAATTACAGTATAGTAAATAGAAAGTATTGAGAATGGGTAGTAAAAAGGTTTGACTGGGTAAGTTGCCATTTGTCTTGGCCCTAATGGAATTATTCCCATAAGGTATATATGTATCAAAATCTGCGATTTTCTAATCCTGCAAGGCCATGGATCAACCAAATTCTCACATAATTGGGAACTGTACCGCATCATACTTTACCGTCTAGCCTACTTCTGTATTTTTAATTGTAATCCATTGTCATTCAGTTCTTTATGTGCTTACCTTACCTCCCTGTTATAAAACACAATTATCTTAATTACCTGTACATCCACTTTTTCATTCTTTTTAAACAGGACTTGAGACAGCATGGGATTGACTCCATTTCTTGAAATTCCTGCAACCGTCCATGAGCAGTAAACCAGTAAGTCTTGAATATTTGTCTTCATGCTGGAGGGGAGATCTGAATAGAAATCCTTTGCCACCAGACTGTCATGTGCAAACCTAGCCACGACAATACTATGTACTGTATGTAAGTATGAGTCTTTTAATTATGGTGAATTGCAATGTGCATATATCCATTTTTGTGTGCGAGCAACATTAGAATATAAGAAATAAACCACCAAACTTTCTCACCATAAGCCTCTATGTAAGTGGGCAAGATTAGTTATGTAGGTCTTAGCTTCATTATATCGCTTAATGTCCCTATGTCTGATACTACTATCATTTGCATGTAAGGGAAAACTTGCATCTGCACAATTATGAAAGGCTATCTTCACTAGGCACAACAGTTGATCCTTTTATCTTCAAATCTGGAATCTTATGAAATACAAAGCTCAAAGAACAAGCCAAAATCCAGCATACTGATTTTTTCTTATAAAAGATAAGACCACAAAAGATATACACTTGTGGAGCCACTTCTGTGATAAGTGCATATTGAGGAAGGGTATGAATTGGATGATTCACATGTTTCATTTGTTTGATTTTATGTACAGCCCTCCACAGGGATGATTCCCTATCTGGCTGGCCCTTGTACGTTTTCAAAATAAGTCCCTTATTATTTTATAACTGTCTTATAGTGTTTTCTCATCAGTATCGTAATGCCTTGTGGCAGGGGTGTAAGAATACTACCACTGTAGGTCCTGCATGTTGTAAAATGCAACTAAAATAACAGCTGCTGCCTTGCAGTCTTACTTTTTAGTAAAAGGCTATGCCCCCTGTCGATAACTATGGGAACTGCTGCCTTAGTCTTACTTTTTAGTAAAAGGCTAGACCCACTACCAATAACTTAGGAAAATGTTGCCTTTCAGGTGGACTTTTTAGTCAATAACTATGGTTGAGGACAGCAAGGGTATGCAGTCGTAAAAACCCCTATGCCAAACAATGAACCATGCCTGATGTTGTAAGAAATATCAATAGGGCTAGGGCATCCCCTGTAAGCGATGTGCGTCAGAATTCCCCTGCTGGTGTGATAAATGATGAGGGGTACCGCAGGGTTCGTGACTGCTAGCAAAGAAGTTAGTGAGAGAGTGGAAGATAAGTGCAGGTATGTGAAACATTGGTACTCTAACAGGAAGACTGAGGGAGATAGTAGATGTGATGGAGAGGAGGAGGATAGATTTCTTGTGTGTGCAGGAGACTAGGTGGAAAGGGAGTGGAACTAGAGAGATAGGAAATGGGTATAAGCTTTATTACTGAGGGTCATGATAGGGAAGAAATGGAGTTGGAATTATAGTAAGAAATAACTGGAAGGAAAAGGTGGTAGAAGTAAAGAGAGTAAATGATAGGTTTTTAAAGATCCCAATAATAATAGGGGACAAAGTAGTAAATATAATATCAGCGTTCACTCCTCAGATGGGGTGCCAAGACAAGAGAAAGAATTATTTAAACAAGTGTTTGAGGCTGTCATTAGAACAGTGAGGGAAGAGGACATAGTAATAATAGGAGCTGATATGAATGGCAGGGTGGGAAAGAGAAAAGATGGGTATGAGGAGGTACACGGAGGACATGGGTTTGGAATTAGAAATGAAGATGGGGATTATATATATTGGAAATGGCTCAGAGTTTTGAATTGTCATGTATGAACACATGGTTTCAGAAGTTAGATAAGTACTTGATAACGTATGAAAGTGGAGAAGTGCAAAGCCAAATAGATTACATCCTGGTTAGAGGAGCCGACAAAAGCAATCTGACGAACTGCAAAGTGATCTTGGGAGAAGCATGTGTTAAACAACATAGGTTGGTGGTGATGGATTTGAAAATGAAAGGAAGGAAACCCAAAAAGAGAAAGAAGAGATCTAGAATTAAGATTTGGGAACTTAAAGGTGAGATGGGGGAGCAATTTAGGAGGACTGAGAGAGATAGATGACCGAAAAGGGGGAACATAGAAGTTGGACAGGGTAACAGAGTGGAAAATATCTGGGCAGACATGAGAGAAATATGTGTGGGGGAAGCAGAGGAGCTGGTGGGAAGAACCAGTGGATATGGAGTGTCAAGAGGAAAAAAGTGGTGGTGGATTGGAAAGGTACAAGAATCAAATAAAGAAAAATCAAAAGCATTTAAGGACTTTAAAGTAAGGCATGCACAGGGTGCAGAGGAACGGTATAAGGAAGAGGAAAGAGATGTGAGGAGGAGGGTAGGTATGGTTATTGGAAGGGTAGCAGAGCAGTTGAATGAAAGAATAGGAACAAGAGAAGGAGAAAAGGATATCTATAAGATTTCAAACTAGAGGAAAAGGCAGAGGACGGATTTTGGTAAATTTAGTTTCATCAAGGAGAGAGATGGAAATATATTGTATAGGAATGAAGACATTAAGAAGAGATGGAGAGAGTATTTTGAGCAACTTTTAAATACTGAAAATAGAGAGAGGAGATGGGGGAAGCACAGAGGGTGGATGGACCAGTGATGGAGATAGTGCAGGATAAAGAAGTGAAGAGTGCATTTAGGAAAATGAAGAATGGTAAAGCACCAGGTCACGCAGAGTTCCAAGTTGAAATGGATTTATTAAAAGTTATATGGGAAGAGGGAAAAATGCCAAGGGCCTGGAAGGAGAGTCTAATCATATATTATATACAAGCAGAAGGGAGATGTCATGGATTGTGGTAACTATGGGGGAATTAAACTAACAGAGAATGGATTGAAAGTTTTAGAGAGGATACTGGATGAGAGGTTAAGACTTATTGTAAAGATTGGTAAACAAGTGTATGGATTCATGAGAGGAAGAGGGATGGTGGATTCCATCTTCATAATAAGACAGCTACAGGAAAAGAGGCTAGAGGGAAACCAGGAGCTCTGTTGTTTATTTATGGACATAGAGAAAGTATACGATAGAATCCCAAGAGAAGTTATATTTTGGTGTTTAAGGAAAAGGAAAGTCCCAGAATAGTTGGTTAGGCTGGTCTACATGATATGTAAAAGAACGAGCACAAAAGCAATAACAGCAGTCGAGGAAACAAAAAACTTTGAAGTTAGTGTTGGATTACATCAGGGGTCAGCATTAAGCCCCTTTTTGTTTGTGCTGGTCATGGCTGTGTTGAGTGAAGAGGTCAGGAATGAAGTGCTATGGGAGTTGTTGTGCACCAATGATCTAGTGATTACTGCTGAAGATAAGGAGGACCTACAGAGAAGGGTTGGAGAGTGGCAGGAAGGAGTCTTTAGATGGGGTGGCTTAAAGGTGAATATGAATAAAACAGAGGTTTTGGTGAGCAGTAGAAAAGATAGATACAGAAAAGTAATACAAGAAAGAAGAGGCTCGATTATAAGACAGGTGGAAGAGTGTAACACATAGGATCTACTTTAAGCCAAGAGGGAGGATGTGAGGCTGAAGTTGACAGTGGGATAAAAGCAGCGTGGGGGAAGTGGAGAGATGTAGCTCGAGTAGTATGTGATAAGACAATGCCAATCAAGCTAAAAGTCAAGATCTATAGCACAGTTATATGACCAGTGTTAATGTATGGGTCAGAAACATGGGCTCTAAGAAGAAAAGAGGAAGTAAAGCTTGAGAGAACAAAGATGAGAATGCTGAGGTGGATAATGGGAATATCACTGATTGAGAGATTGGAAAAGGATTAAACAAGAAGAGCAGGCTTAGTAAAGATTCCAGAGATGATAAGAGAGTTGCAATTGAGATGGTATGGGCTTGTGTTAAGGATGGATCACGAGGAGGGAGTTAAGAGGGCTTGGGAAGAACCTGTTAAGAGGATGATGCATTTGTTAGAAGGCAGTAGAGAAGACGCATCAGGCAGCCGACCCCTTAATGTAGGGATAACGGTAGGAAAGAAAAAGAGTTTTATCGTCAGTATTGTAGCCCCTGCAGAATAGGAGTCCTTAGTTCTTTAAATTTGCTTTTTTCTTGTATGATCCTCATTTCAGGCAGTATTTTGTTGTGTAGTCTTGGTGCGCAATGTTCAAATGCTCTCTCACTTTACTTACAATTTGTTCTAGGTTCAAATAGCCTATATGCTTCCCTTGCATGTCTGATCACTACTCATGTCAGGTCTAAAGAAGCCTAAGCAGTTTCTCAGATATGTTGGTTCACCATATGTTAGTGCTTTAAATTAAGACTGTAAGAAGTATTTTGTATGCATTCTACTCTTGTTTTTACAGGGAGCCAATGTGGCTCAATTAGTGCTGAGGTTATTCTGTCACGGTAATGTAATCCTTTTATTAATCTGGCTGCTCTATTTTGTACTCCTTGCAATGTTCTCAGTAGGTAGTTAGGGAAACCGTAATATATAACATTGCAGTAGTCAAGCCTCGAAAGTATTTGGTTACAAATTGCTGTTTTCGGAGTATCTTCTTTTAAATATTTTCTAATAACTGCAATGTTTCTATATGATAGTTACAGGTTTTCACAATGTGCTATATATAGATTTTCATCGACAATTTATTATCAATAGATACTTCTAAGTACCTCACTTCTGCTACAATGTTTATGGATGACGAGCCAACAGTTATTCCTTTTTCTTCACTGAGTTCTAGTTTCTTCGCCCATTTGCTGACATCCATTTTTTTATATCTTTCATTATTGCATCAATTTTATTAATGGCAAATTCTACTGTTTCGGGAGGAAAATACAAGTGAGTATCATCAGCATATAGTTTATACCTAACCTTGTGCTTGTTTTGAATTCTAGATAATTCAGTTGTGTAAATGCCAAAAAGCAGTGGACCCAGGATGCTGCGTTGGGGCACTCCTGTAGTTAGGCTTTTCTTCTCAGATTTCACATTTGATATAACCACTGTAACCTTCCTGTTTTCTCAGTAGCTTTTGTACCATTTGAGTACATCATCTTCAATACCTACTGCTCTTAGGTCTTCAAGCAGCAGATACTAGTGTGGTCAACTGTGTCAAATGCTGCACTGAGGTCAATCATAACCAGAATACATTTTTTACTTGCCAAAATTTTTATATAATTTGTATTTGCGCACAATGTAGTGTCTGTTGAGTGGTTTTTTCTGTAAGCTGAGTGATCACCTGCAGAACCCGTTTTTGGTTGTGTACTTTATTGGCCGCTACCATGTGCCAAAAGTAAGGAGGGTAGCGGGTTGCGGAACTCAAAAATTTAATTCTGCAACCACCACCATTCAAAAACGAAAAACCTGAAAAATGTACCGAAAATGTAAGGAGCTGTCTTCACAAGTTAATGTATTGCCATTTGCCTGTTTAACGGTCGACCATTTGCCGTTGCAGAGTCTGAGAGATGCAGGATTGAACTTGTTTTGATGGCACGGCACGGTGGCCTGTGCTGCAGCCGGCGCTGCCAGTGCTGCCACTCCTTGGATTTTCCTACTAGATCTAGTTTTTTTTTTTTTTTTTTTTTGCATCGTGCTTGGAGTTTTGGAGTTTTTTGCCAAAAGAATCAGGAAATTTTTTTTTTTTTGGTCAAGGTAATGAAATTTATGTAATTTTTTATTTTTTTCAGTATCATATATATATATATAGATAGATAGATAGATAGATAGATAGATAGATAGATAGATAGATAGATAGATTTAAAATAATAGGAAACAACCTAATATTATCTAAATAACGTTATATTTTCGTCAGTGGAAGTAAAAAAAAAATTGCGACTGAAGTCAATGGGAATGGGATACGGACATGTCGAGTATGGCTGAGCAACGTGGAGCGGCGGAACCTGTAGTCTTCCTGTACCACGCTGCCGCTCGAATTCACGTACTTGAAGCTTGGTGTTACGTTCTCCATCAATTTTGAAGTAGTGGAGGTATTTCTAGGAAGGGTTAAGACTTAATCAAGTGACTAATACTGCCGTATCCTCAGTATGTTCAGTGACAGCGATATATAGTGAAGGTGTTGAGATTAGTGGTGCATATAAATCCGTGGATAGGGAGGCCATAGGTGTGAACAAGGAGGTGAACAGGTGGAGCAAGATCAAGCCCATTGGTGAGAAGCCGTCCCCTCACCTGTTCCCCCAGGAGTTCAGGGAGGCCTGGGTGGCTGTCTTCCTTAAGTACAACACACCGCTGCCATCGTCGGCCTCTGTGGAGTGGCTCTTCAGTTTTGGGTCAGACATCTTGAAGCCCAAGAGGTCGTCCCTCACTGCCCACAACTTTGAACACCTTGTCTTCATGAAGGGGAACCTCAAGACCCTCAAGAAGCAGCAGGAGGAAGAAGAGGAGAAGGACTGAGGAGGAGTTTCAAAATATAAGCTTTTTGTGTATTTTTCGTGCTGATTTAGTGATTTGATACTTAATAGAGTAAAAATACTTTATAAGGGTACTGTCATGAATGTTACTGCGACTTCTTTAGGTTTGTGCCAGATGGAGGGAAGCTGATAGCTCTACCTGAGGGGACAGGTTCCAGCCTGTGCACAAGAACAACTCGAATGGTAAACACGGAGGATTTTAACAATTTTATTACAAAACTAAAATTTACCAATATTAACAGTAAAACAAAGCAGTGAAGCATGAATTTGGGTGACACAGCACCCCAAATTTAGAAGAAATTAACGTGGCCGCACGACCACTCAAAAAACACAGAAAAATCACTTAAATTAAATCGCACTTTCATTAAAACGGATAGGGATACATTCCAGAAGGTTGATTAAACAATGTGAGCTAAGGCTTGCATCAATTAGCCCAACCATGGCTATGGGAATGAACGATTGCTTACTGTACATAATGTTCACACCATTCGCACCTCCCTCATGGCTAAGTTCACGCCCGTACACCACGTACGAGACCCAGAAGAGTTGCTAACTGATCTGCGTTAATTAGGAGGAAGAGAGTGTGCACCTGGCACACACACTTTTTATATCTGGGTGGATTGGGTTAGTGAATTTTACTGAGAATTTGTTCTCTTCAAAAAGAAAGCGCTCTTCTGTTTCTTATATAATTTACATGACAACAAGAATTCTGTTATTAATCCATGAGGGAGGAGAGGCGATGATTGATAAATGTAAACTAACAAGAAAGGACCATTCTGCTTTAGTTGCCAGATTGCCTGATATGTGGCAATTCGCCTTATATTGAAAAGTGGGAAATGGATGGATGGGCGTGAAATACGTCACGGAGAACTCATGCACTAGTTTTTCGCGACATTCTCCACCCTCCAAAAAGGGGGGAAGGAAAGAAAGCAGGCAACAAGGCAATCGGAGAGAGTAGGCAGACATGGTTAAATGGGTTGTCGAAGCCTAGGCTCATGTGCAGCACTACAGTACGGGTCTAGCTTTCGACAGTAAACAGGTGCAATACATAGTGATCACTCAAAAAAGGCAAGGACACAACTCAATAATCAAAAGAGAATCAAAAACAATGTACAAATTGTAAAACACAAGGTAATAATTGCAATAAATGGTTCAAGCAAAATTCAGGCAATATCAATTCATCATAACATGCTACAGAGCAACACAGACCATCTAATGGCAGCAGGATCACATCAAAATGCAATTTGAATAACTTCATGGCATCAATAGACAAACATTGGAGGGCACATTATGGCGACTGCAATCATGCAAAGGCAATCCAAGCATATATCTCAGTTCATCTATGTTAATAAATCTCAAAGCATCAATAGTAGAATCAATTCAATATCAATACTCAAGCATAGCTTGATCAATGATAAATGCAAAATCATGAAATAAACAGTCAAGATTCCTCTTCAAGGAACTTGCAACTCACTCAGTGCTCGTCACAGAGTATACTCATATCAGGGCCATCATCAATGGAAGAAAATTTAATAATACTCTAATGCAATTATGCATAAGTGATTTAGCAATAATAAAAGATGGAAATATGTGGCGAGACCAGCCAATTATAGAATAATAACAGAAGATCACTTACACAATAAGATTGTTACAATCTACAAATTCAAATGATCGTTGCTGCAACACAGATGCCAAAAAACAGTTATACAAGGGTTTCACATGGTGGGAGCACTTCCCGTACAATGCAAGAGTTACAAAATGTACAAAGTTCACAAATCAACACAAATACAAGTTGTTCTGTTGAGTTCGCCATGGACCACGGGGTTGGCTCTCATGCAACAACTCAACAGAAAACGCAGTATAGAGAACAGAGTCTCTGCCCTAACTCCTTCAAAAACTTTTCCAACACGCACGCTTTCAGAGTTCACCTCTTTACCTTCAACCAATACATACACTACACTAAATCAGATTGTCTCTTACCCACGCCAACATCCTTTTTCTCTGTTCCTCTGCAGCCTTCCTTTACAGTCGGATACCTGCATCACGTACTGTCTCACTCATTTCACTCCTAACACTACTTACATCATGACCACTTTCTCCGTGTCCATCAGTCTATAGATTCACCTCATCATTAACGTCTATCTCTGGCTCACCATTCCTTATGTTTCCTTCACTCTCGTCGTCCTGGACATCATCTCCCCGTCATTCGTCGTTGTCATGGGCGTTCATCTCAAGTGGGACGATATGTTGCGTTGCATGCAGACGTTCCTCTCCCTCAAACAGGACTTTTAGGGACCTGACGACTCCTTTTTCGTCAGGATAAAACTCGAGGATTCTGCTGAATGGCCATTGACTGCATTTGCATTGGTCTGTTTTCACCAATACGAGGTCGCCTACACTTAGCGCAGCCAGGGGGTCCTTTCACAGGTCGTGATGCTCTTGCAGAGATTTCAGGTAACCTTCCCTCCAGTACTTTTTAAAGCGACTGAGGGTCTCTGTCAACCTGAAATATTGGGTGATGGAGTTGACGCGTCGTCAGTGTCATATGCATATCCTTGTGAGGAACCACGGGTGACAGTAAATGAACAACATCTCCACAGATGAGGTGCGATGGTGTGAGGGCTTCGTCCTCACGCATGTTTCCCAAGTACATCAAGGGGCAGTTGTTAACCACAGCTTCGGCTTCTTTGATCAAGGTTCGGAGTTGTTCCTCAGTGAACAGATTCCGTCGTAACGTTGTAGCGACCGTCCTCTTGACAACCACAATCAGCCTATCATAAAATACCCCCTTTCCAGGGAGATCAGAAGGTTTGAAAAACCCACTTGATTCCCATTCGGCGTAGGAATTCTCTGGTAACATCCTCGTTGTACACCTCTTGGAGAAAGGTGCTTGCGGCTCTGAAGGTCATAGCATTATTGCTGTAGACAGTCAAAGGAGCACTATGGGTGGCTGTGAAGAGTCAAAGCAGCAGAACGAAGGTATTGGCGTCCAGGCTGCTGCAGTAATCAAGATATACTGCGCGGCTGGCCAAGCAGGTGATGATGAGAATGTGCCCCACTCCCCCTTCTTTGGGTATGGGGCCCGTGTGGTCTGCTCCTACCTTCTCGAAGAGACGTATCATGAGTGCTTTTTCGGTCGGGAGGGGTGGAGGTGGTGGTAGTTGGAGAAGAGGTCTGAAGGCTAACACACATGCCCTACATCTCCCCACTACTCTCTTGGCAGTAGCCCTCAATCCCGGGCTCCAACATTCCTGCCGGAGAAGAGTTATCAGAACATTAACCCCATAATGCATGTGAGTTACATGAAGATGAATGAGATACAGTGATACTAAAGTACTTTTGGAGGGCAGCAATACTAACTCATTCTTTGTATTAGTAACATTAACTAATCTACTTCGTGTGAAAATTATGCCATTACACATGACTAGGTTTAATTGTCCTACAAAATTATTAATGTGAGTGGGCACAGGCACGCCACTCTCTAACTTACTGCTCACCGTGGGAAGGTGGTGTCTCTGTTCTAAGTCTACTAATTTCAAGAAAGGGTCTGCCCGGCAGTTCCCAAATTTCAATACCAAAGACAATTTTCATAAGCCATGTGAAGTCTACGTTACTCCCCTGCAATTTCCATAGTTCAGTGGGCAGAGTCAAAGTTCCTTCTTCCCTGAGCTCTCTCAGGGTGGTCGTGATCACATTTTGTCGGATTGGAGAGTCTCCCCTTGACACATGGTTAGGGGTCCCCTCACTGTATAGAAAGGATGGTCCATACCACAGGTGGTTGACTTTCAAATCGTGCAATGTTGAACCTCTGGTCAAGATGTCAGCTGGGTTCTGCTTCGTGGGGACGTACTTCAACTCGATTCCACACTCCTGTTGGATCGAAACAATCTCCCCCACTTGATTAGAAATGAACATGCTTCTACTTACTGTGCAGCTACCTACCCAGGCAATAGCTACTTTGCTATCAGTCCAGAACACTATGGTGGTAAAGGTAAACAACTTACAAAGATGCTTTTCCAATCTAAATCCTAACAATAATGCCAATAATTCTAACTTTGGAATTGTCAGTTTTGCTTGCTTGCAAGGCGTGACTTGTATTTTGAAAGTTAAGAGATTAACGTGTTCGGATCTCTGTCTGACATAGGCTACAGCACTGTATGCTTAGCTCGACGCGTCAGTAAACAGTTGCAATTCGCTACCTTTATGCTTAATTCCCCTCTCAAACTTACATGTGCGAACATTGTTGAATTCAGAGAGTAGTTTGCTAGCTTCTAGTTGGTGATCATCTGACAGCACATCATCCCAGCCTACCCTGGCTTCCCACAATTCTTGAAGGAGAATTTTTCCCTGCACTAGAAGGGGACTGACTAGCCTTAAGGGGTCAAAATTGGCTACCAAAAGGTTCAGTAGCTTGTGTTTGGTAAGATGAATGGAACTACTTCTACAGCTCTGGACATTCTTAGGTCTTTAACTCAATTTATCCTCCCTTCTATCCCAACTCATTCCCAAAACATTGACTTCATCGGGTTCCTTGCTACCAGTCTGCTGATCAAACTCCCTACAATTACTTGCCAACCCCGTCAAAGGCATGTGGGCCTTGTCTAGCAAAGATTTGACCTGGCAATAATCTCTTTCCATTAGTTCCCTGGCTACAAATGTCTGCAGATAATTATCGACATAGAAGGATTTAATGATATCTTCCCTCCCCCACTTGCAGAGATGGGTTTGGAGCACTTCTTGCAAAAGATAAGGACTACTGGTTATGCCAAAAACCACATTGTTAAAGGTACATGGCCGCTCGTTTCGGCTCTCGTCACCACAAAAACCGTGCATATTTAGTATCATCGGGATGTAGTAATACTCTGTGGAAAGGTTTTGATATGTCTGATACTAACGCATAAGGATCGCGTCGAAACTTAAGGAGCAAATCATATAGCATTTCAACTAAGTTGGGACCTGGATAAAGGCAATCATTTAATGACAGTTCTCCCTTGACTTTAGAGGATGCTTTGAACACGATACATAAAGGAGTCATGAGGCATTGCTTCTTAACCCCAAAGTGGGGCAAGTAATATCCCTTAATCTTTGAATCAGCGACTTCATAGTCTCTTCGGTACTCAGGATCTTTCAGAAATTGTGTTTCTACCACATTCAATTGAGTGAATGCATTACAATAATTGCGTTCTGGCCCACGGAACAGTAAGCTTACTTGTATCTTCGTTCGGTACTTGCAATGGTACTCTGGACTTTATTCATAGTAGCGTGCTGTGAGGTAGTGTACTGTTCGTGGGGAGCGATGCCTTACAGTATCCAATCTCCACCACATATAAACGTCAATCTCTGGAGTGGCTTGACAAACTCATAATGTGTGAACGACAGATGCGTTTATCCTTTCCAGTGCCCACTGTGGTACGCAACCATATGGTGTTACGCCATTATGCGTCACAAACAAGCTCACTCCATCAATCTTGTCCATACTGAGGACGAAAAAGCTGAAATAATCTGCCCCAACCAGGTTATTAACGTTAATAAGAAGATCACTATTAATTGAAAAAGAAACCCACAAAATCACTGTGTAACGGGTTTACTTCTAAGTATTTACATTTAATTTTACTCTACACTCGAGTACTTTCAGGCCCTATCTGTGGCCCACAGATAGGGCCTGAAAGTACTCAAGTGTGGAATAAAATTAAATGTAAATACTTAGAAGTAAACCCGTTACACAGTGATTTTGTGGGTTTCTTTTTCAATCTTCAGAAGAAAATTGAAAGAAGTTTTTGTTTTGGTTCATCACTATTAATTTTATCATCGGCCATAGTGCAACCTTCGTGCTACAAATGCTGTTTTACATTAGAAAGGCCAACATTATGAATGGGAGTGTTTACATCATCATGGAAAACTGAGTTTAGTGCAGATTACTCTGGGACTTACATGTATTCTACATGAAATGACATCGCACTCACCTTGTACAATCTGCGAGCCGAACGATGTAATATTCGACGAAACGCATTTAATAACTGGCAAACCTAACTTCTTCGCAAGCCAGCTCGAGATGAAACTGCGTTGGCTACCGGTATCCAAAAATACTCTGGTGGAAAGGGATTTGCTACGTGAATACACAGTAGCTGTAGCGGTTGGTAATAAGGTAGCCAGCAACTCAGTCGAAGGCTCGTCCTTGACCATCTTTGCAGTTACACACGATTTCTCATCTCTGGCTTTTGGCTACGTTCTTTGACTTATCCTTCGGTTGGTGCCCGAGTTCTTCACAGGTGGCGAGACTACTTGTGATGTTTTTGAGGACTGATAACTAGGGTTGTTGGTGGGTGCGACAGATCTGGGTTGTGAATTGTCTTTCTCACTAACCAAACTGTGATGTCGTCTATCACATAACTTACAATTACGTTTTACGTTACATTGCCTATATCTGTCATGACCGGACGCTAGGTAGTTGAAACATTTCTTATTCAAAATTAACCGACGATTTTTAGCCGCCATGGTAGAGTACTTTACACAAAGAGATGTGGAGTGATTGCTGTTGCAGAACAGGCAAGTGGTTGCACGGTTAGCGTTCGCTTCGGATCCCTTCTTATGGGCGGTTGGCAATTCCTCTACCCTCTGCAACGTATCATCCTCCATTGATCTTATGATGAAATCCAGTGCTTCAAACAACTCGCTCAATGAAAAATAACATTTATGCTGATACTCAACTACTTTTGAATAGACATGTCCTTGCAACAACTTCTGGTTGATAAGACTTAATAACATGCCATGATCTAACAGGGATCCACTCAAACGTTTGATTTGTTCGATTAAACAGTTAGTTCTATGTGGAAATTCTTGAGGTCAACATAATTGCACTTGGGGACAAAAAGATCGGCTAGCCTTCTATGCAGAATGACTAGTGTCTGCTGCTGGTTGCTATAATGCTTCTCAAGCAAATAGCAGGCAACTTGGTAATTTGCAGCTGTTATGCTCATAGACTGAATGACCTTGAGCGGCGCTCCTTCTAATGAACCTAACAAATAGGTATATTTAGTAACATCGTCTAGATCAGGTCTACTATGCACATGTGCATTAAACAGTTCAATAAATGTGGCAAATTCACTTTTTTCACCTTTAAACATGGGCAGGAGTAGCGCTTTGAGGTGTGGTAAAAGGGTTGTTGGCTGTGTTACTTTTGAGTGTTAACTCTAATTTGACTGTGTGTGACACGTACAACGTTCGCAACTGTTTCTCGTCTGATTTAATTCTGTCTTAACAAATTCTGATAAACCTTGCTGTTGAGTGAATTGAGCAGAGTTCTTTGGGCTTGAGCGATTGTCGCCATCGGAGGACTACAAGGGAGTCAATCTGGGTCTACTGCAGCCACCATTTTGGACACGTAGTTAGCGATTTTTATTTACTCTATAGGAAAGATGGGTTCCAATCAAACTAAGAGGCAAGGAAAAGGACACTGCTTTTGTTACATTAAATTACACTAGTACAATACCCAGCATTGACTCTTCCTTAGTTTCTCTGATCAACTTGTCGAGTCAGCTCGCTGCGGATCAGTCTCATGTTACGATTCAAGAAAACAGTTCTTACTTGCCCATCAAAATGAACATTGTCGCGCATGCATCCTGCATGGTACGCTATGGGGTTCATTGGTACATGTCTCACGCCACGATTTCTATGCCTTGCACAATACCATCGTATTTGCACATTGAAGTTCTTAACCCTTGCGAGATACTCTGAAGGCTTTATTCCGAAGCGGTTCGCTGCTGGATAATGTTGTTGTTCTGCATTGCACACTGCCACGGTTACAGTGATCGACCATATGCGTTCCAATAACGACTTCAATTCGCCCCAAACTTCATGGGCACTTTCTCTCGCAAGGTCTTTCCTTCTGAGATAGACAATGGCAAAATGATACCTCTGTCGCCAGAAGGGCAACGTTTCAGAGGACAAATCTGATATTAGACCGCCTGGCCTACGGTAGATTTCTACTTCCATGTCTTCATTACATGGAAGGCATGAGGGTAGTTGCGAATGACCCGGAACTAACACGTTGAATACCATAATTGAGCTGCCGTTGCTCGGAGACTGGATCCTTAGGGCTATCCGGTTCAACGAAGGACCAAAATGTCGCAAATGTTATTGTGACTGTTTTTTAGGTTCGTGCCTGATGGAGGGAAGGTGATAGCCCTACCTTAGGGGACAGGTTCCAGCCTGTGCACAAGGACAGCTTGAATGATAAACATGGAGGATTTTAACAATTTTATTACAAAACTAAAATTTACCAATGTTAACAGTAAAACAAAGCAGTGATGCGTGAATTTCGTGGCACAGCACCCCAAATTTAGAAGAAATTAACTTTTTACACGACCACTCAAAACACACAGAAGAATCGCGTAGATTAAATCACACTTTCATTAAAACAGATAGGGACACATTCCCGAAAGTTGTTTAAACAATGTGAGCAAAGGCTTACATCAATTAGCCCAACGATGACTACAGGAAAGAACGATTACTTACTGTACATAATGTTCACGCCATTCGCACCTCCCTCATGGCTAAGTTCACGCCCGTACACCACGTACAAGACCTGGAAGAGTTGCTAACTGATCTGCGTTAATTAGGAGGAAGAGGGTGTGCGCCTGGCGCACTCTTTTTATACCCGGGCTGATCGGGTTAGTCAATTTTGCTGAGAATTTGTTCTCTTCAAAAAGAAAGCATTCTTCTGTTTCTTATATAATTTACATGACCACAAAAATTCTGTTATTAATCCATGAGGGAGGAGAGGCGATGATTGATAAATGCGAACTGGCAAGAACCATTCTGCTTTAGCCGCCAGATCACCTGATATGCGGTAATTCGCCTTACATTGAAAAGTGGAAAACTCGTGCACTAGTTTTTCTCGACAGGTACAATATTGTAGCCTTGCAAAGTATTTTTACTCTATTAGGGTATTACCCTAATGGAGTTAAATTAGTTTCTTCCACTATTTTGTGTTTAAATCAATAAATGTGTTAGAATTTCTGTTTCATTAAAAATGTTATTTATTTTGAGTTGTGCTTTGGTTGCTCTTTACAGTAAAAGTAATGGTAGCGGAGGTGCGGGTAGCGGTTTCCAAAAGTTAAAAAAGTTGCGGAAGTAGCGGTAGTGGCAACCATCTCTCAAAGTTGCGGAGATGCGGGGTGTGGAACCAAAATTTGAGTAGCGTTGCTCAGCTCTGATATTGAGTTGTTCCAAGTGTTTCCTCGTTTGTTTGTGAACTACCGTTTCTATAAGTTTTTTGATAAGTACGATAGGTTCGATATTGGCCTACAAAAGCTAAGATTTTCTTTATCACCTTTTCCTTTGTAAGCAGGCTTTATATAAGCAAGCTTTGCACCTTTAGCCTGTGCTAAACTCGTTCGGACACTTTCAAAATATAGCTCCTGCAACTGATTAAAGTTTTTTGCTTCTTTTAAGTCACTTAAGGGAAACGGGTCATTTTCACAGTAGGTGTTTTTTTTACTTTTCTCATAGTTTTTTCAAAGTCATTCATAATCAGTTTTTGCAGATTCATTCATATTCAGTTCTTCAAACTTATTGAATTTGCTATTTCTCATTAGATCACTCGGAAATCAGAGAGGACCTCTTTTTCTAAACTATGACAGATTCTTTCAAGTTTTTCTTCAAAGTAGTTCACAAAGTTCTCCCAGTTCTTGTGGTGTCTGTAATTTTTTTTTTTTTTTTTTAAGTCCTAATATTCCGGCTACATTATCGTGGATTTTTTTAAGGATTTTTCTCTTCATTAAACATTTTATAGTAATATATTTTCTTGGTGTTGTTAATCAAATCGTTGTACTGATTTCTGGCTGTTTTATACAGTGATCAATTTTCATTACTTCTTTATTCTTTCGATCCTTTTCATAGATCTTCCATTTTTCTTCTTTTTTTTCTTTACTTCACATAATTCACTGTCAAACCATTTGCATTTTCTTTAACTATTATTTGTCTTGTCACTTCTGGACTTTTATCATTGTAGTTTGATGCTATATACTTTTGCTGTAGTCTGTCAGGGTATTCCTCAAATTACAATTGCACTCCTGGCATGTTTCTCTTATTTTCTTTATGCTCTTAACAATAAATTGATCAGCTTTAAAGTTGGTTTTCTTTCTGTAAGTTATATTTTTTTTCATTGCATAGTCTTTCCATGTATTTATACTGAATGTAACTAGTTTATGTGTTGGGGACATCAAGCGTTCAGGCTCAACTTGTGTCACTCACAATCTCATTGATTTTGTTTTGTATCACTAGGTCTATGGTACCTATGGTTCAATTATGATGTCGGTTTCTTCACATGTACAAGGTCGTGACTTTCAAAGTAATTTTATAGATTCTTCTTTGTAATTGTCATTATTATCATCTAAATGCAGGTTGAAGTCACCACAAATCATTGCATTTTTGTTATCAACTAACATGTTTAGGAAATTACTGAATTCGTCTAGCGATCTCTTACTTGTGCTTGGTGGTTTGTAAACTGTTATAGTTTGTATGTGTTTATTTATGTGTAATTTTAGTGTTGATATATTCGAATGTATTGAACACATTTTGGTTCATTATAGATACTTTGCATACTTTTTTGACAAATATTCCCAACCCACCACCTTTTTTGTTTTCTCTCGGTACATGGTAAAAGTTGTGCAACCTTGGCGTCATTTCGTTTATTTTAGAACTATCGCTTACATATTACATTATTTCTCAGCCAGTCTCCGTTAGCATGCATTTATCTAGATTGTGATCATTTATAAGATTTCTAATATTGTAGGTTTTGTTTCCTACTGACTGTATTTATTAAATTGCATTGAAGATTATTAGTCAAAGCCACGATCCGTATATTATTTTTCGCCCTTGATACTTGTTCTTTATATACTATGCACTTATTGCCATTATGTGTTTTATGTTCAGTAACATTATGAACTTTCTTTTCACAATTTTTACATTTTAAGGTGGAGCTAGTACATTCATTTGATGTATGATTTTCGCCTTATTTAGGGAAACTTACCCATTTCTACAATTTGTTGCACTATGACCAAATTGCTGACATTGATACGGCATGTACCTAACCGTCGTGCACACTGCAACGGCTATACAGTGTATACAACTTGTCACCTCAGTCGTAGATAGATTCTTTGATGAGTTACAAGCAAATTGCGAAGTATTGTAGTTTCGTATTTATAATTGGAATAAGAGGGCCAAAATATAGTCTCAAAGTTGCGTAGGATTTATCGACATACTGCCACATACTTATGATGAAACGAACTTGCAGCCATGACGAAGGATGAATACTCGAAAAGTAGGGAGCAAATTACCCATTAATAGCTAAAATATCAGAATTTGGGTTAACCAAAGAAGACAGAGCTTCAAAGGTTATAAATGTAGGGAAAATGAATCCTTGATCTCTGGATTTCAACATGGAACCTTTTCACAAGACAGTTGAAAGTAATGGCCCTGGCAGAACTTGCGGGAAAAAGTGTCAAAATCTAGTTCTGATGAGGCTCGGCCTGTTGTTATGACAGGAGACAAGTTTTCTACATATTTCGTTCAGTATTTAATAGGAATATTAGTTTATGTGGGCTCAACCGTGACCCATCTTGTTTTATCGTAAATTCTTAGGCTTCATCAAGTGATGGCGCGATTGTGTGTAGTATACATATGTATGCAGGAAACTCATATGTTATAAAACTTTATTATTCTTCATTCTTTAACATCTCTTGTGATGCGTCTTGGGTAAATAATGATTATGACACATGTACGTATAAGCCTCATAAAGAACCGTCTTTATTGTTTGATGATGTACTAAATCATTCAGTGTCAGAAAGGGATGAGAAAAAAAAGGTTAAATGCTATATATGCTGTTTTATTGGTGTTATAATCAAATCAAAGTGATCAACAAGCATATTATAATAAACACGTTTATCTATAACTTAACACAGGCGTTGACTTTGGCCTTACTGTTGTCTTATAAAGAAAAAGACATCCAAAATTAAGGCTAATTTTAGTTACACGTGTGGTTCAAATCTATAACGGGAGTTAGATGCTGCTTAATCCTTAGGTATGAGTCGTTATATTGCGTAGTTATCTTAATGTTAACGTGCTTTCTATTGACTTGTGAAAATCTTTCGTATTGCGTGTATTATTTTTCTGATCAGGGGAATTTCAGTCATTTTACAGAGGTTTCGTTATAGAACACATCGGATGAGGAGAGAAAAGACTCCAGGTGAGCACGGGAGATAACGCAACGCCCCTCCATTTCCAAAACGAATAACTAAACTAAACTGTAAGGATGATAGGTTGGTCGTGGACTCGGCCCCGTTGTCTGAAGTGAAGAGGTCCGTTGTTAATACCTTGGCCACTGAGTAGGGGGAAGCAGCCATTGGTTGGAAGTCAAGTGTGTCGTAGCCTACATGGCAGGACTGTCCCCACTTACGATGTCGATCATCTTGAACAGGTCGGGTTCCATGTGGTCCAAAAGTAACGCGCTGACGCATTTTGGGAACTGGGAGTTGCGGAAGCAGTCTGCCCTAAAGGAAAAAAAAAAAAAATGCGATATTAGGGTATGAACAGTAGATGACATAAATGGTTGGAGGCAGGCGTGATTAGTGAGTGGTTTTGTTGAGAATTGTTTTAAAAGCCTGAACAGAAGTGTTTAACAGAACTGCCCCTCAATAAATCGATAGACATCTCGGAACGCTTTCGTTCCATGTTTCTTCCAAGACTAAACTACAGATGTGGAAACGGAATTAGTTCGATGCCGTATGGATGAACATTTTTGCATCATATCAGTTTATTGGTTGATTTATAGGCTTTTAACATATATGCCAGGAACTGTGGGAACTAAGGCAATTCAGCGCTGGAACAGATATTGACGGTGCAAAGGTTTGAAAGATGGAATAGGAGGAAAGCGTTGTAATTGTTACGAGAGGGTGGATAGTAAGATGGAAGAAACAGAATGTGAGAGGAGATACAGTAAAAGGAGTGGGAGGGGGTTGCAGCTGGGGGCAACTGTCACTGTGCTCACTTTCTTGAAAAGTATAGCGAGATGAAAATCACAGAAAACGAATTCGTCATTGGCTTTCAAGAATTGACTGACCGCGTAGAAATAGAAAGTTTGTAAGGGCATAACGAAAGCAGGGGAGGAATAATCAAAAGACCTGATGATCAACACTTTCTTACGAATCACTCACTTGCAAGCCGTCCGGTCGTTGCTGCCACGGGACAGATTGTAACAGTCGTCACAGAGGCGATTGAGGGCGGCATATTGCTCCTTGTCAAATTTCCCTTGGCATTTCAAAGACTGAAATTCTTTAAAAGTGTTGGGACGAATTCGGATGAACGAAGCTGACGTCTCCTGAAAAAAGAAAGAAAAAAAAAACAGTGTTAGGTGTTTTTAAGCAGTTATTTTAAGTTATGAAGGTTCAGGAAAATTGTAAGTTTGAGATTTTGTGAACAAAGCCGCCTTTATAGAATTACATTTGGAGTCCACCAATGAGAGTTTATATCATTCTTAACTATACATTATGAGCTTTATTTAAAAAGGTTATATATTCTTGTAGGAAAATCTGCTCCACAGCAATCGGAATATGAAAACCATCCTTGGTACCTATGACGGATGCAAAAGTACTTCGATGAAGTTTAGTATCTTTAGCAGGATACCCTATGAACACAACGGAATGCTATGTAACGTCATGCCGGAATTCGTAAAAAATGTATACTTGAAACTGAACGCACCAAAAATATCTGGACCTCACCTGACATAGAAGCAGCAAGCCCAACATGAGCACCAGTCGGGCATAAGGTGACAGATGGCGGAGGCTCTGAAAATATTGGAGTGGGTTTAATTAGGTCTTTTCGTTTTGGAAGAAAAGAGAAAATTGTCGACAATGCAATTGGAAACATCCAAATTACAGCAACATTAGTCTTGTGTTATCATCGAAAGTGTATTCAACAAAGCCAAATCTAGACCTAATTATCCGCCGAGCGCTGTAAAAGTGTTATGAACAGTCAATGGAGGCTTAGAAAAAGACCCTAAATTTCAAAGCCGCAGCAACAGAGGGAGAACGGATGTCTTCATGATTTGTATCTTTGATATGAATTGAAGTCAAGTGCAACGTATAATTTTGATAATGTTTAGAGTTCTTACTGTAAATTCAGTTTTCAACTGTCACCAAGACTGGAGAGAGAAGCTTTGGAACCATTCCATACAATTCTCAATGAACAAATATCAAACCTTCCGCAAAAATAAATAAATAAATAGATAAAATTTTAAAAAATATGCAGTTATCATCATTCTGTTACCGAGGTGACGGCTAGTGGACTAAATCAAAAGCCTGTTTGTTTTCATAAACCAGCTGCAAAAAATGGCCAGTTTTGGATGACTGCGATCAAGCCTTACGTCAGTTGTGAAAACTTTGCCTTGATTCTGAATAAAAGGAATGACTTACCTGGGAAATGAACATGGAGTTGATAGTTGATGGCGATTCAAAATTAAAAATTCTCTTTGGAAGCAACCCACAGAACGGTCTCCTCAACCTTGTTCCTTGGTGCTGTTGGTGGCAGATGTGGTGCTCCAAGACATCTCGACGACTTCTTATATATCGTTGCTTGATCTCTTTGAGGAAAATTATCTTAGCTGGGCGTCTTGGAATGGGACGTAAGATCACCTAATCATTCTCGACTCCCGCCAGCATCCCCGCGAAGATTTCGTGGCGTCTTTGACGTAGATAGCGACTTTGCTTCGTGTTTCTTGTAATACCAATGCAAATGAAAAGACGCGGCCAGTTTCTGAATGCATTCCATATTTCTTTTCGTGCGATAGTTCAAAACAAACTATATTTCAGCTGTCGGCATTTGTTGTGGTAACGTAGACAATCGCCTGAGAAGAGAAAGAAACTGAATATCACTTAGGCTGTAGAAGATAACAACAAGAAATAGCAATAAAAAAGTGTATTTAAAATACTAATGTAATCTAGAATTGGTAAGCCCGACAGAAATCAACAAAATGATCCTAGAAATTCTTCGAATTGCATTGAAAATATTCCACATTAGAGAAAAAGACATCATTTCTTACAATAACTTAACAAAAAGAGAAGAGCTCTCATGTCCAGTTGTTTATGTTTAAGCAGGAGAATGATTATACAATGAATGAAACAGAGCTTATGCATTAAGATAACAGCACTACAGTGCCATTCTTCTCGTACAAAAATGTTGATAAAATATTTCACTGTGTTTAGTGAAAAATATTCTACCCCTTTACAAATTTTTCTTTATATCCGTTTTCATCAGATGTCGTATTTTAAGGCAATTTGTTTTCGCCAACTTATGATAAAAAACGAAGTGAAGTTCAGGAACACAGTTTCACCTTTGACCACCATTTTTGGACCTAACAGTCCCTCGTCACCTTTTCGGCGATTCTTCGAGTTAATCTGAGAAATTGTAATTAGTAAACGATGTTATGGCTCACTTAATCATTTTTCCCGCAGGAGGGAAAAATGATTACTAAAGAGTGTTGGCAGGAACTGCATCACTTTTTAGTCTGTGCCTCCGTTCGCGCCTCTTCTCCTCAGTCTCTTTGTCCAACATCTACATGTCCAACTTGAGATGCTTCTACTTCATTTCCTTTGTTTTCTGGAGCTCTTTATCCTCATCTCCAACTCCTCTGTTCACTGCTGAAGCGCTGAATGGCGGCGAAACTGCTCCAGTGCTCGGCTTGACTCCTTCAAGTTCTTAAATCATTGGTCAATCCCCCAATAATAGTGCATCCTTTAATGACATTAGCCGAATTTAGGAATAATGATGAATATATCATGGTTGAATTGCGTTAACGATGTTCACCCACGATTTGCGGGAACAGAAGCAATGTAATACCATCGCTGCATAAAACTCTCTGTACGCATCTCTGTCAAACAATATCTTTCCTCTAATAAGAAGCCGCCGTAGGGTGGTATTGCCGTCAGTGCACCTCACGTAGTGCACTGTAGGCATTACTGAAGGTTCTTTGCAGCACCCCTTCGGCTGCAACCCTTTTCATTCCTTTGACTGTACCTCATTTCATATTCGTTTTCTTCCATATTACTCTCCATCTTCGCCTAAAAAGTTTTAAATAGTGTAGCTGTGATGTTTCCTCCTGTTACACCGTTTAAATAATTTTACTCTCAGTCCGCTGTCAGGGCTGAATAACCTCATCTCCCCCAGCACTTGGCATCTGTGCTTAATTTTGTTTCGTTCCATTCCTTACAAAGAGGAGCTTCATTGATGTAAATAATATAGCTTTTATGCCTAGAGGTTCCGAATCCCATGATTAATTGCTTTTCTTCTTCTTCTTCTTCTTCTTTATCTAAAATCGTCTGACAACCAAATTGTCTTAGAAATTTCAATATCATCCGACAACCTTTGCGCCAATGTTGGTGACGAAATGCGGGAATATGTTGGCGAGGATCGGTACTCTCTCTCTCTCTCTCTCTCTCTCTCTCTCTCTCTCTCTCTCTCTCTCTCTCTCTCTCCAAGGGATGGGGCTCGACAAGAACACCTTTCCCAGTCAAAACATCGTTAAATCCTTCAAAGAAGCACAAATTCTCAATATCCAAATTTTCATTCCTTTTTTCTTCTTCTTCTTTTTGTGCTGGAGGATATGTAATCAGGGTCACTTTGTTATTTTACAAAGAATACTGATGAATTTACCAAATATATTATATTAAAGATAATTAGGATATTAAATGCATAGATATCTAAGGTTAAATGACTCATAATCTCGTATGCTACCTTCTTGATTGAAGATAACCCATTTTGCAAATTACCGTGTATTACGATACACAAAATAAGTGATACTTAATGCAGTTTTCGAATTATTCACAAGTAGAATTTAGAAAAAAAAAAACAAGAAAGACATGCTAACCGCTTTATGTATCGTGCATTGTTCGTTTTTTTCCCGACTTTTTTTTTTTCCCGTTGTCGAGACTTCGAGACTAAGATGCTTGTACGACCTTTCTGGAAAAAAGTCATCTGGTGAAAGGAGCTGGTCACAAGCTGATGCAATGCGTACCATACAGTGCTAAGATTGCCACTCGGAAATGCTGAAGAACCTCTGATTAATAGCTGCAAATTCGTCAGTATGCTTGTAAAACTTAAGAAGAGACCTGCCGAAAGATATGACTTAAGGAAAAAGGCCCGAGTTTGGGTCAAATTTCAATCGTTTGAATGTTACGCGTTTTTGAATTCCAAAAAACTTTTAAAAAATTTATGTGACGAGTTTTCCAGAAACCACAATACCCACCTGGATATAATATTTGTTATGCTTGATATTCTGTCAGGAGTTAAGAACTGTGAATTTAGTCTACACAATTCATTGAATTTGTGGCACTCACTACATGACAAAAGGAGCGTAAAATAATTCTATATATTATTCGTGAGCATGAATGGAATAGGTGACCGGAATAACATATTGTCCAGTTTTAGAATGGCGAGAGAGAGAGAGAGAAGAGCGTAGCAATGATCCGTTTGACCTCGGACGCGGCACCTGGTAAGAAGAATAATTAACCGGTACTGAACAAGAAATACCTGAACGTTTTTCTATAATCGAATGTTATTTGACAGACTACTAAGTAATCGAGAATTTTCGAGAACCAGCAAAGCAATGGGTTGGAGTCTGTCTACATTAGACTTTTTTTTTTTTTGGGGGGGGGGGGGGGTTTGTGTATTTTTATTTTTAGTTTCATAGAGGAGCAAATGTTCACTTTTTTCCACACCCGTTCCTCCCGAAATATAGAACGAGAGGCTGTGTTGACGCAGGGCCAGCACTGGACAGGGGGTTTTGGACAAGCCAAATCAAACAACAGTAACACCCGAAAGATACGTGTGCATTGTGGTGCGTGGTCGTTGTGGCTGCTGGGCGGAGGGGGGGGGGGGTGAAGGAGAGATCCTTACAGGTCATTACGGGGCAATCACAGTTCCAAAGATAGCTCCGGGTGTCCTGCGGAGATGATAACTTCCACGTTCCTTCCACCACGGGATGGAAAACGGGGGCTCTCGGCGCGTGTATAGCTCTGCGTTTTATTTTTGATTTGCACTCCCAAACCCCCTACTGTCGCCCCCCCTCGCTGTAATAAAAATTCTTCTTTTGATCTTGTTCGAAAGGAATTGCCGTAATACGATCTAAATTATAAATGTGAATTTAAAGAAATTATGAGCACGGTATGAAATTAGGCTTCGGAGAACAACATCTTTCAATGAGCACTAATGAAGTAAATAAAATTGCAAATGATTACCTGACATTTTCCACAAGTGATGTGCAAAAGAAAATTTCCACGAAATTTTCCATTTCTAAACTAATATGAACCAAAGTGTAAGTTTTGCTACATGTCTGCCTCGATACTTTGGGGGTCAAATCTTTTGCTCCAGACGGTCGAGGGCAAAAACTATCGTTTATTAGCCTGTGTGTCTGAATAGGTATTTCGTGATACAAATTCTACCACTTGCAGGGGCGTCATCTGGTCTCTAAAAGTGGGGGGCCGCCATTCTGAAAATTATTATAGTTAATATTGGGGAGAGAAGAGAGCCTGTGTAGCTGGGGATTTCGGGTATTTTTGGTATATTTTAATTCCATATGAATATTTGGATGATATTTAGGAAAAATGATGACTGATTTATCATTATTAGTCAGTGAACAAGTTTATATGAAATACGGTACAAGTCTTCTGTGACATCTTCAATATACAGTTCCACTTAACTCTGGAGAGACTACTATCAGTATTTAATACTACAAACTTTTACAGTATAAGTAATAAGGATAAAAGTAAACGTATTATTTTATGGTAGAGTATATTACAGGACTACAAGGACTCCATTGATAATCTAAAATAATAGTGTCCTGTAACAATAAAAGCCTTTTACTTCAATGTGAGTTTTAATATTTACGTAAGTGTAGGGATGGTAGCAAAATGGGTAGTCAATAAGTGAATGACAAGAATGAGAATGTACTACTTATAACAGTAGCTACTGGTGCAAAAGCAAGAAAAAGTATAGAAAGGGACAATACTGAATGAATTGATTGTTGAATGTATGAAATGAAAGTGTTGCAAACAATAACAGTTGGATGAGAGAAGATGCATGGAGACAATTCATTTGTGAGCACTTCTTCGAGGATTAAAGCATTTTTACAATCAATTAAGAAAGTGCTTACCTCCGGATACAGCCAAACAATATAGGTGCATTAAAAATTGCCAAAAATATTTGCCCGTGTGTCTGGCACTTTGTTTACAAATGTATTAGCTATGTCTTGAGGGTCAAGTGCAGCGAGACGTTATCGGTGAACATGACAGATCATAAGATGGTTAAGCCGTTTTTGGGTCATGGTGGGACGCAGCCAAGTTTTCATGCGTCTAAGTGCACTGAATGACCGATCAGCCTCACATGAACTTGCTGGAGAAACCAAAAGAAGTCTCGGCAAGCGTTCAACCTGTGGGATTCGGGAACATTCTTCGAACTTTCCGGCATCATATTTGCGTGCAAATGCCTTGTGGTAGTCCTCAACAAATGCGACGCTGAACTGATTATGGAGGAAATAAATTTCTTGCTATAAGGAATCAGAAAGTTCTGGATATTTCTTGACTGACTCCTCTGAATGACCCAGTGAAGAGCATTTCACTTAGTCGCGGTACATTGTGAGATCAGATGAAGTGGAATACTTATTTAAATACTCTGAGATACTCTCCATAACTTTGAAGAACTACACACTGTAATACTTCTCTGCACAACTGGGAGTATATTCCTGAGAACCATCATCAAGCCTCTTTGGAATCTTGTGCTTTTGTCGACTTCGTATGTCAACAATGGGATACGTCAGTCAAAATTTAAATGATCAAGTAATCTGACCACGAACCTATGACAAATTATATAATCTATTTCTTTATAATTTGTATATATTTTATAATATTATTAATAGCTTCATTTCCAGCATCTGTTATATAAAACTTGGAGAAAAAGCTTTTTTTTTTTGGGGGGGGGGCCAATTGATATGTTGTCTCCTCCTGAATAAAAGTGGGGGAGATATTTCCCCCCACCCCCAGCAGATGACGCCCATGGAAACTTTTAATACAACGTTGTGTGGCAGTGGCATAACGGTAGTGCACGTAAAGACTGGTTTACACTTACGCACTTTCGTGGTGTGGGCTGTCACAGCGTGGGATCACAAGAAACTGTTACAAACCACACTATAAACGCACCAAAAGCGCGCCGCCTCACTGGCGGGGGCAGGCGATGACCGTTAAAGCCGCTCGACGCCGCCCAGATTTTAAATCATTTCAAATTTTTGAGCGGCGTCTGGCGGGTTGATGATGTCGCACGAGGCCGTACGCAGTGTAGCGCGGCCTCGCAACAAAAGAGGTAAGAACCCGCATGGTTCCGTGCCACACCACACGTGGCGCGATGTGGTGCGACGTCGTACTACCCGCAAGGGAGTGTTACGGCCTGATGTGACGGCGCTGTACAGTGCCCTTGTGGTGCCCTTACGGCGCCGTCATACACGATTCATACATGCTGCGCACATGTTGCGGGGTGTGCGGCGTGTCTCGGCGTCTCCGTAGGTCAATTGGATGGAAGGTTGTCACGCATTCTGGGGAGGATAAAAGGGGCCTGACTCACCACTGGGGCATCATTCTCGCTGTGACTGCCTGACTGGCCAACCGCTCTGTGACCCAGCCTCTCTCGCCCAGCTACGCTCAACCAGCATAGCCCAGCAACGCTCACCAGCTACTCTCATCCAGCGACGTTCACCCAGGGACACTGCCCCACGCACGCTGACCCATGGGCGTTCACCCAGCGACGTCTACACCCAGTGACGTTCACCCAGCAACGTTCACCCACGTGCGCGCACCCAGGCACGCCTGCCCAGCGATGTTCTCTCAGCGACGTTGACCCACGTGCGCTCACCCAGGGATGCCTACCCAGCAACGTTCTCCCAGCGATGTTGACCGACTTGCGCGCTCACCCAGGGACGCCTACCCAGTGACGTTTTCCCAGCGACATTTTCCCAGCCACGTGACACGATGCCCCTACGGAAGACCACCCCCAGGGCTACCAAGCAGTCCCAGGACACCCAGGACACCCAGGACATGCAGCCTTCTCAACGGTCGGAGACCTCGGAACATGAGGAAGAGCTGAACATTGAGCTGACCGTATCCATTGTGGAATCCCAGGACATTGCAGGCCCAAGTGGTATCGTCGTGCAGGCGAAGAAACGATACCGCCACAGCAAGAAGGACATTCAAGACTACCCGTTCATGCCAGAGGACAAGGAAGTCATCGTGGAATTCATCAAGGCCCACCCTACCTTGTACGACAAGCGGGACAAGCAATGGTCGAATCCCAGGAGGAAGGAGGAACTCTGGCGAGAACTGGCAGCGAGTTTCATCGAATGCAGCTTCCAGCAAGTTCTTCGAGGCTCGCCGAACGGACTTCGGCAAGATCGAGAAGCGTGAATACAAGAGCGGGTTGGCTGCACGCAGCAGGACACCATGGGAGGAGGAGGTGATGACCATGTGGGCATTCCTGGGAGGACACATCGCCCACGAACCCACAGTAACCAGAGATCGGTTCTCACCTATATCGTCGTAGAGAACTGACGTAGACGATTCCTCTACAGACATGTCGGGCCTATCAGCTGCTTCGATCCAGCAGAGGATGCGGTTGAAGCAGAAGAAATTGACGAACCTCCCAGAGGACCAACGGCTATCCGCCGACATGTCAGTTGACTCTACAGAAGGCCTGCAGACTCAACTGACACAGATTATGGCCAGCATAAACACACTGATGCCACAAGCGCAGAACAACACGCACTGTGACATCGCTGTGTTCATGCAGTACCTGATGCAGCAATTGGAGTATGTGCCTTGAAGATACCAGAAGCCGTTCTTTGAGCAAGTCATCAGGCTGTGTCATAGTTTGGAGGGGCCCAAGGAAGAGGATGCGCCGATGAAAGAGGCCATGGCTCGTGGCGGTTATTCCCACTGGACGCCCCTGCAAATTGATAAGGAGACGCAGACGAAACCTGGGACTTCGACACCTTCTGCAGTGCAACCGGTTCGGGCATCACCACACCAGTGGTTTGTGTCTCAACTCCAACCTCTGTTTTTTTATGATCCACACCTCCAACACCAGCCTCAGCCGCAGCAGCAGGTACCTCATGGGTACGCAACTCCGGCGTCAAGGCTAGGCACACCGCCATTCATCCCCATTGGACGTTCGACCCACTCAACTTCTCTCCTCGACCTTCCACTTCTTCGATGTCGCTGTTGGTCAACAGTCTGGCTGTTTAGGGAAGGACAAGCTGCATTATAGTTAAGGATTCCAGGATGGAGAGCGAGTGGTCATTGGGTGCTTGGGCGATAATATTAAAATCTTCATAAGAAAATGATGTCTTGCCTTTCTTACAGTGATCTCTCATATTGGAAAATTCTTTTGCTTTTAATTGACACCCAGTTCGGTGACTATCTCCAAGATGAGAATCAGCTCTGACTTTGAGCAATCTCTTGGTGGCTCTGATATATTTCCCAACTTTACGTTTCGGGCAAGTGAAACAATAAACCACCAGAGACCGATCACTGTAAGAAATGCAAGACATCATTTTCTTATGAAAATTTTAATATTATCGCCCAAGCGCCCAATGACCACTCTCTCTCCATCCTGGAATCTTTAACTATGAAGCAGCTGGTTCCTTCCCTAAACAGCTAGACCTCTTCCACTATCTTATATATAGCCTAAGTTGACGTCCTCCTCCTAAGAGCTGAGAGCTGAGAATATCACTCAGTTATCTTAGCTCCTATAGAGTTAGGTATTAAAACTTTCTAATATTATCATTGTTATTTTTTAAAGTTATTTTTATAAAGTTTGTTCAATATTAGGTTTCTTTATGTTTTGAAGTTTTTTTAGTTATTCATGATTTTTTTTTAGTTTAAGTTCCATGTTGTTGGCTTTGTAAGTTTTTTAACCGAGTCTATTTTTAATTTTTATTCTTTGTACTTTTACAGCTCTGATGATGATACATGTGGTCTCGACAATTTGGCCAAATGAAATTATATGATGCAACGATGGTTGTTTGCTGTTCTATTCCTAGTATATATATATATATATTATATATCATATATATATATATATATATATATATAAGATATCTATATATATAATATTATACTATATAATATATATAGCTTGATGATAAATAACAGTGCCAAGACCAGGAAGAACATTCTTTATTAAACGAGCTTTCGAGGTTTAAAACCTCATCTTCAGGCTGAAAAAATGACAAGGATGAGAAATCACTAAAAATTACATTAAAATGAATTGTCTTATTAAAAGCTTCAGTAAAAACAAAATAAAACGAACATCACATACAAACTAGAAATGAAAAATTACGAAAAAACTAAAACAATACGCAAAACATACAAAAACAGAAATCAAAATGAAAATAATATGAAAGGTAAACAAACTACACTCAAAAATATAATGGCTAACCACCCACTTTGTGTACCTACTATGAAACTATATGATAGCTAGTTGAATACCGGACGAGTTGCTGTTCAATTCCGGTTTCATTTTCTTAATAAACAGCGACTCTGAAATTAAAAGGTCCAGTCTATTTGAGCAAAAAGACAGTACTCTAAAATCTAGGTGAGTGAAAGGATGGTCCTGTGCTAAACTGTGTCCCCTTATGGCAGAAAAGGGTGGTTTAGAAAGAGGAAACCTAGTTCTAACGGAAAGACCTCTGTGTTCCAAAATTCTGTGTCTAAGCCAGCGGGAACTGGATCCCACGTATCGCAGACCACACTGCGAACAGGTAAACAAGTAAACGACATTCGAATTAAGGTCTACAGGAAGAGCAGGCTTCTCCCTCAAAAGTGATCCTACAGTAAAAGGGTTAGTAAAAACAAATCTGAAACTAACTTGAGGAAAATTGTGCTTAAGTATTTCTTGTAACTTTTTTCGTACCAAGTAGCTACTATGACCAAGGAAAGGCAATTTAATATACTTTACATCTTTACTAGCAGTACTGTACACCAGTCTGGGACAAAATTTCTCGTCTAGAAAATTTTTCAGAACTTTGTAAAAGACAAATACGGGATAAGAATTTTCGGAAAAATAATTCTGGAGGAAGACCATGTCTTGATGAAATAAACTAAAATCACAACAGACATTATAAGCTCTATTTATCATAGTACGTATTGAATTAATTTTAAACAACTTTGGTGAAAAACTAAGATAATTTAATCCCAAGCCAGTAAAAGTACTTTTCCTATAAACG
>NC_061102.1:37999442-38016942 GCF_015104395.2 Macrobrachium nipponense | reverse complement strand
GTAACAACATTCCCATTTTTGCTTTACATTTTGCCAACAGAATTGCTATTTGATCATTGCATAACATGTTCCTATTCATCATCACACCAAGGTCTTTAACTGCTTCCTTATTTGTGATTGTCTCATTATTAGGTCCCCTATATGCATATAGCTTTCCTTCTCTGTCTCCATAATTTATTGATTCAAATTTATCAGAGTTAAATACCATCCTATTTACCTCTGCCCAATCATATACTTTGTTAAGGTCTCTTTGTAGAGCGTTCCTATCTTCATCACAAGTAATTTCTCTACTTATTCTTGTGTCATCAGCGAAACTACTCACTACCGAATCCTTAACATTACTGTCTATGTCTTCAATCATAATAACAAACAATATTGCAGCTAGCACCGTACCTTGTGGCACACCGGATATTACCTTGGTTTCATCCGATTTCTCATCGTTTGCAATAACTATCTGTTTTCTGTTGTGTAAAAATTCTTTTAACCATCTTCCTACTTTATCTACGATATTGTGTTTTCTAATTTTCTTTGCTAATATATTATGGTCTACTTTGTCAAAAGCTTTTGCAAAGTCTAGATAAACCACATCTGTTTCATTTCCGCTTTTCATATTTTTGAATATGTTCTCACGGTGGACTAACAGTTGGGTTTGTGTACTTTTTCCGGGTACGAAACCGTGTTGTCCTATATTAAACAAATTATTTTTTATTAAATGTTTCATAATATTTTTCTTCATTACCCTTTCATACACTTTCATAATATGTGATGTTAGACTCACAGGCCTATAATTACTTGCCTCTAGTCTTGATCCACTTTTGAAAGTAGGGGTGATATATGCTAATTTGTGCTCATCATAAATCTTGCCTGTATCTACACTTTGTCTTAATAATATTGCAAGTGGCTTTGCGATAGAATGAACTACTTTCTTTAACAAAATAGCAGGGACTCCATCCGGCCCTGCAGCAGCTCCATTTTTAATTTCATTAATTGCCTGCACAATATCAGCTTCATTAATTTCTATGTCAGCTAAATATTCACTATTTTCTTCCCTTACTTCTATATCATATCTTCATTATCTATTCTAGGGGTGAATTCTCTCTTATATCGTTCTGCCAGTATGTTGCAAATTTCCTTTTTTTCATTCATTAATCTCCCTTCAATTCTCAGAGGGCCTATTTCTATTCTTCTTTTATTCATCTTCTTCGCATATGAGTGTAATAGTTTGGGGTTTTGCTTGATATTTAATAGGGTTTTTTCTTCCAAGTCCCGTTTTTCATTTTCTTTTGATTGTATAATCTTTTGTTCTGCATTTTCTATCTTACTTTTTAGTTCTATAACTTTCCATGCATTTTTTTTCTTTTGCAAGACCTTTTTTCCACTTTCTGATTTTCTGGAACAAGATCCTTCTGTCTCTTGGTATGCATGAATGATGTTTACTTTTCTTCTTCGGTATATATTTTTCCACTATTTTCTCCAATATTTTATATAATATCTCCGTATTTACCCTTATGTCATCACTTACGAAAATGTTATCCCAATCTTTGTTTAATTCTTCATTAATTTCTGACCATTTTATTTTATATTTTTACTGTAGAAGTTGTATTTTCCATATCCTTCCCACTTTTTCATTTCTTGCTTATCTCTATTTTCACTTGCTTTGGAATGAACTGTTAATTCTATGACATTATGGTCTGAAATACTCGCATTATAAACTATTATTTCTTTAACATAATTCATCTCGTTCACAAATACTAGGTCTAAAGTATTTTCCTTTCTTGTTGGCAGGTGATTTATTTGTTGAATGTTGTATTCTAGTAGCATATCTAATAGCTTTTCAAATTGCCTCTTATCTTCTGCACTACTATTACTCTCTTTTTTATATGTATAAGTACAACCACAATCTCCTATTCGTTCTTTCCATTCTACGAAGGAAAGTTGAAGTCACCAGATAGGAGAATAGTCCAGTCCTTGTGATTTCTACATATATCATCCAATTTTTCAATTATTAAGTCAAACTCTTTAGTATTAGGAGGTCTATATATTACTATGTTCATCAATTTTTCAGATTCAAATTCTACCGCTATTAGTTCACATTCTGAGTTACTATATTTCTCATATATTTTTCCTTGTTTTTTGTCTTTCCCATATATTGCGGTTCCCCCTTGATTCCTATTTTTTCTATCTGATCTATAAGTTTGGAACCCTTTTATTTGATCATCATTCCCAGTCTCTTGGGAATACCAGGTTTCACTTATATTCATTATATCTATTTTCTTTTCATTTTGGGTTAGTTCTTCTAAGTACTCTATTTTTCTTTTTGAGTTACTCGTAACTAAACCCTGCGCATTCATCACTATGATGGTTTGCGTGTTTCTCCTTCATTTAATAATGGTAGTAATAAGGATTTTCCCATGTCTCTTTCCTGTTCTGGTATGTTGTTCTTTTTTTCATTTCCAGAAATTCTGACATTAAAAAATCCAACTTTTCCATAATATTTGATCTTCCTTCATCATAATTATTCATTTTGTGTCTGAATCTGCAATTTTCTCCGTTTCTGCAATATCCTCTTGCATAATAAATACAGTTATTATCTCTTGAGTAGAATTTCGGAGCTGATGCTTTGAAATTTTTTGCTGACACCTCTGCATATCTCATTGGTGGTTTGCTTTTCTCTTTTACCTGATATTCTTGATTTCTCTCTTTATTTGTTTCTTTCTTATTTTGGATTTTATTACTTGGTTGGTTATTTATTTGATTATGATTCATGGCTACAGGGTGCATATATTTGCATTTTTTGTCGAACTTACATCCTTTTCCTTCTTTTAGGTTTTTTACATATTTTTGGATGCAGATCTCTGCAATCATCCCCATATCCATCTAAGTATGCACATTTACCATATATTTCATAGTTTTGATCATATCTTAGGATGTTTGTAGTAACATCTTTCTCCAAATCTGCAATTCCCTCTTTTCAAAAGGTTGCAGATTTTGTCTTTCTTGTCTATTTTTTCCTCTTTCCCGTCATTGTGTAGATCTGGGTAGAGCCTCTTCGGGATTTGCTTTTCTGTTGTCATATCATAATTTATTTCTTCGTAGGTATGCTGCTTTATTGCCTCATATATAGTATCAATGAGTATCTCTGCATCCATACTTTTATCTTGTTCTTTGTTTTCCTTATTTTTTTCTGTCATTTCATTTTTGTTTACTTCTCTTCCGTTTTCCTCTTCTTCTTTTTCTTCTTCTTCTTCCTCTTCTCTTCTTCTTCATCCTCAACTATTTGTACATTCAATCTTGATTTAATAACATTGTCTATCCATGATAGACATGTTGAACAAAAAATTCTTGTATCTTTTCTCAAATCTTGTATTACCTCAGCACACTGTGGATGGGTCGGAATGTTGCATGCAGCACATTTTCTGATTAGGTTTTGTGGATTGACTATGCTATACCAAACCTTACACAGTTTGCATGCTTTTGGCATTCTTTTTCCTAATGCATCAATTAGGATATTCACAAGATTCACCTTATTCATTTTCTTTGTCGGAATATGTTGGTTTATGTATATTTTCTTTATGAGTCTCTTGACCACTTGGATTTTATTTGGAACTTCTTCAATTATTTTCAAAATGTTTTCATTAGATTTGTTCCAGTTTGAAGGATTATATCCTTCTAATATATCTATGAATGCTTTTGTATCTTTTTGGTTAGGACTGTTGCTGATTTCATAGATGAGAAATGCCAGTTCCCTTCCTGCTACCTCATCGTATTGCGAATCTGCTAAACACGCCAAATTACGCCACCTCTTCCCGCAGTTGGAACTTACTGCCATCTTGTTCTGATTTATAGTATTACACTTGATAAACTAACTTAGAAGACGCTTTTTCCTACTATTTTCACACTAATCTTATCACCGATAGTTCACGAACACTTCTAGCTATTTCTCAAATTCTAGTCGTATGTTAAACTTGTGATATCTGTTGATTAATCTGACTTCACGCGGGTACGTCTCACCAAGCAAGATGGCTACTACGAGGAGAGAGAGAGAGAAAGAGAAAAAGAGAGAGAGGAGCAAACAGAGAGAGAAAGAGAAAGAGAGAGTGAGGAGCAGGCAGAGAGAGAAAGAGAGAGCGTGAGAAGGAGAGCGAACGAGAGAGAGAGAGAGAGAGAGAGAGAGAGGAACTTGCAGAAAGAGAAAGAGAGAGAGCAAGAGAGAGAGAAAGAGCGGAAGAAGTAGAGAGAGAAAGCAGGAGAGAACGAGCGGAAGATATATCAACCCCAACCAACACCCAACCGACGCTAATAACCCCGTCCAAACTACGTAGGTCTGAACGCCTCAGGGGGAGATTTCGTTACCATCCAACGACCAATTAAAATCCGTTCCCACCGACCCGCCCACCGATTGTACACGACCTTGCATGCTATAAATACTTGTAAAACGTATCTTAATTCACTGTACTGTAAACTCTCATAGATGACTGCCTGTGCGCTGTCGACACGTTAGAGGAATAAACCTAAGACAAATGAAAATCTTTACATGTCCTTAGGAAACTTAATACACCAGCTACATGCTGACGAGAAAAAGATAATAAGAAGAATTGAGAAGATTCTATATAAATTAAATGCCGTTGAAACAGCTATTGTATTCAATAATAATAATAATAATAATAATAATAATAATAATAATAATAATAATAATAATCAACTCGATTATAAGGTAAGATCATCTTCAATAACTGCTCCAGGGATTGTATGTCACTGGCGGAAATAATTCTGCGATATTTTCCCCGAGTAATTACATTTCCTTCCCCAATATATTTACGTTACATGAATATATTTCCCCTGTTTATCATCGCAGTTTCCAGGTATTTCTATCATGAATCTCATTTCCATTCGTAGTCAGATTGATATCCAAAATTAACAAAGAAAAAAATAATCAATTTCACTTTGACCTGAACCGGAAGGCTGGTGGGGAATGGTGCATTCCATTATGGGATTTATGGGGGCGAAGGAAATGGCAGCGGTATTATTCAAGGTAGGAAAATGGAAAATATCATTTCATACTTGATGTTAACATGAAGAACAAGTTACTCTGGAATATTCAGATGGGAATTATGCTGGATTATGTCATGGCATCATAGTTCAGGAGGGAATAAGTGGAAACACAACTGTCAGTAGATTGTGGGTTACTAGAGATTTATGAGGAGAGAGAGAGAGATAATTCGTTCGCTTCACCTATGATGAATTGTGTCTTTATTCACATTCCTCCCTCGTGAGGTTTGGAAATGACCAGTACATCTTAATTAATACATTATGTCAATTTCATTTTCGTAGTAATGGATAGCTTTAAATGAATGTAGAGAGTAGGAAGATGCTTATTAGAAAATACAAGAAAGGGGTACAGTATATTATCTATCTCCATTCCACATAATAACATAAAGAAAGCCAATTAGAATAATCTTTTACAATTGACCAACTTTACATTTTAGAGAGAAAAAGAATCTTAAGCAAAACCTAAAAGAAACAGAATAACTTGTGGTGGGGGGGGGGGGCTAGATTTCCTGT
This sequence comes from Macrobrachium nipponense, assembly GCF_015104395.2. Lineage (NCBI taxonomy): Eukaryota > Metazoa > Arthropoda > Malacostraca > Decapoda > Palaemonidae > Macrobrachium > Macrobrachium nipponense. The sequence continues at coordinate 38,011,380 of NC_061102.1, read as the reverse complement.
CCTCTGTCCCACCCAAAAGTTATGGTCACCGAGTTTGTAACTTTTTTAAGCTTAAAAGGGAAGAGTTTAAATATTCACTAGTCAGCCTCAATGTGACCCTCCCTTTCTTCTGCAAACTTCTGACTCTCGGTTCTTATTGTAGAACAATATAATACAATCGTAACTACCTAATACATGTTTGTGTTGACTTGTTTATATAAACTGCATCAATTTTGTGCTGCTTTCAGTAAATATAATGAATATTCTCGGGAATTTGATCTTTAGTGTTGCTAAGATACAATGATCAATGTATCAGCCTCGTATCGAATGTTGAAGCCAATTTGAATTTGTATAATTTTTATTTATTATGAAGAGGTTTTCGCAAATAGTTTGATAGAATCCTGAAAAGAAGGCTAAAGATTCTTGTGGATTCAATACTAATAAAACGCAGAGCTGATTGATGGAATCCCCTAACTGAATTAGTCATTTTTATTTCAATCTTTATCAAACATTGCCAAAAGGGATTTGACATTAATTAGAATCTCATCTTTCGAGCAAAAATCGGTTCAGGAATGGAAACATTTCTCAAGACATTTGATGTCATTAAAACCCTTGAACTTCAGGGTTTACCCTATGATACCTCTCTCTCTCTCTCAAGTCTCTCGCCCTCGCGTCTCTCTCTCTCTCTCTCTCTCTCTCTCTCTCTCTCTCTCTCTCTCTCTCTCTCTCTCTTTCTATCATTCCAGAAGGAACCAAATAGTAGATGATACAGGCAACAGTTAAATGAAGTCTAAAAAACATAAATTTTAGCTCAATTTGACGAAAAAACTTTTCAGGGGAAAAAGCAGCGTCAGAATTTACACTTTGCGTTTTGACTTTAATTGCAGCTGCTCATTCCGTTCTGGCGTAAGTTATTTGCAGTGTATGGTAATTCTGCAGGCATGGACTCGATGGGTGCAAAATGTAGCCCTATTTTTAGGATGTAAAGGGCCATATCCTTTTTTTTTCTTCTTCTTCTTTAGGGCACAATAAGAAAACATGCCTTATACCTTTTACTCAGGAGTTTTCGTCTTCACAATAACCCAAATCTTGTATTCTGCATTCGGGATCAGTTAGTTTCAATATGCAGATATAATTCTTATATCGAAAACTTGGAATGACAAAATAAATCTCAAAGTGCAAACCTCCGAATATTTTGGGGAGTTCTCTCACGTGGAGAAGAAATATGGGTCAGGATTTTCAAACCAGTGTTGATGAGAGAGGAAGAAAAAAAATAGGTAAGGCAACCCCCAGGAAATCGGGGTAATAGAAAGGCCAGAATATTTAATGCGAGTACATGAGGAGGGACAGGCGTTTCCCTCTTGTTGTAGAATCGTCTGACTTTCTCATAATGAAGACAGAGAAATAATGAAGTCTCCTAAATGACTTCAGCGGAACCATCAGCTGTGATTTGAACAACACCTGCTAAGGATTACTGGAACATTCTCGGTCGAGTCAAAACTTTTTTACCGAAGCCCATATTTTTCCCATAGAGGCGGGTATTCTGTATTTATAAGGTTGAATCTTACAGCAAAACAAGTGAAGGCATAGAATTGACTAGTGTTAAGTTTGGCCTGTTCGTTGTTGGCACATCTTGATGCACAGAAGAGAGTGAAGGAATTATTAAATATGCACAGGTAAGGGGAAAGGTCTTGTCAGAAGAGGGACCCAACATTCCCTCCTTTGAAACGAATAATGGATCAGATTTCCTCTTCTGCATTCGAAACGATTAGCGTAAGTTGTTTTTGCAGATTATTCAGTTAGAATAAAGGATTTAGATGATTAATATATCACAAATAAAGAAAAGAATGTTAATCATATTTCCTTTGTCATAAAGGTTTTTTTTTTTTTGCCATAGCATTAGATGAATGAAAACGCCAATAACATTTTCAGAAGACTTCATTCCACATCATTTGTTTATATTTCACCCACCAATAACAGCATTTCTGAATCGATTTTGAGTATCCTTCAATAATTCCCCATTCCCCCCCAACCCCCCACCTCCCCCCGTACCAGCACCGCCCCATTCCCAACCACGGCCTCTCTGTCAGAGTGAATAACTCCTTCCTGTTCGCTTTTAAGGAATTGCTTATCTCTCGAGTTTCAGGAGAACTGGGCATAGTTAGGCACGTCATTTTTCACTTACAGTATACACAGTTTCAAGTCAGCTTTTATTGTGTTCGTGTGATTATGGTACATTCGTTGTTAATCAAGATTACAATTCCCATGTCCAAGCACTGGTGTATCATATGAGCAAGATTTCTTCCTACTCACTGTTTGGCCTTTCTCTCGAAATTGACAAAAAGGTAGTTAGGCCTTCCAATTACTTCTTCAGCCTCTAGGCACGGAAAACTAATTATCACGGATATTCCAGTAGACTTAATCTCTCCTAAAAGTATACTTATTAACTCTATCGCTTAATATACAAACTAGCATAACCTGTTGTAAATTCCTCATCAGATACTGAGCATGACGCTTGCATATTCAGTAGATGTTTTCGTCAACGTTCTGTTTTAAGAACATTGATTTGATCGTAGCTTATTTTCCTTTGAGAAATCAGTAAAAATGCCTCAGTAAATGATAATCTTTTGGGAAGAGAAAATGTTAGATGTTCCCAGAGGTTCAGAATAACTATCATTATTATTATTCAGAAGATGAGACCTATTTATATGGGACAGGCCCAGCAAAGGGGCCATTAACTTGAAATTCCAGCTTCCAAAGAATATTATGGTGTTCATTAGGAAGAAGTAACAGGAGGTAAATGGAAATACAGAAAGAAGGGATCTCACTTATTATAAAAGGAAAAATAAATTGATAAATTAAGAGAAATGTATTAAAACACAAGGAGACTAGTATGAGGGTAGTAATGCATCGACCTTCGTTTGAACTTCTGAAGAAGTTCCAATTGCACGACATCCTCAACAGGAAGGCTGTTCCGAATAAATAATAATAAAAAGTAATAAAAAAGCTTATTACAATACTAAAATATAGAGAACTTCCTTTATAACAAAAGCAATAGCTGAATGTATTTTCTGGACAAACTCCTTTTCTCCGAGAACAACTGTTGGCCATTCAATTTGCAACATTCCAATTTCTCAGTCAATTGCAAAGTATTGGTTGTTGTCGAATGTAAATTCAGGAATTGAAGTGATCCCCTGTTCTCCATTAGAGAAAATTTATTGCGTTTTGTTTCTCAAGTGAACAATACACTTCATTGGGAATTCAGCCCTGAAAGGTGGAGTATATGACACTGGATGCTCTTTCGCAGTGTATAAGAACAAAATTCTCCTTAACTTTACAGAATGATGTATGAGAGGTTTGCTTTGTCTTTTACTATATATTGATTGGGTTTTTGTCAATATAAATTAGGATGTTGTTATTGTTATGGCCTTAGGTTTCAAGGCTATGGTGATAGAATGAAAGTTTATTCTCCAAATCGTTTCACATGACAATCCTTTGATATATCAACAAGCACTGCCTCCTGTCACATCACTTTGATGTGCACGCACTGTGGGCGGGACATTTCCTGAACTTTGACCTGACTTTAAAAAGGTAAAGTAACTCAGACTTGTCATTTGTTCTGTCATTCCTGTAAATCTCATGACCCCAATGACACCAAAATGGTAATATTATAAGAACGCTTTTGAATGATTGTTAGTTTTTTGTTTAAGAGGCCCTTTTTGGTAAACCGCTATTTATTTTATTTACTAGAGTCATATAAAGGGGAAAAATACTGTTGTTTTTTTTATTGACGTTTTATCTATTCATTCTCGGCCACATTTTATTTAAATTATTTAAAACAAGTTTTGCTTCCTTTAACTTGAAGTTTTTATTCTTCACGACAGCATTTTTTATTTCATTTTTTCTTCTTTTGTTTCTTAAAACTTTTTTGAAAGCAAAACGTGAATATTTGTTGGGCCTGATACACTCTTGATTTTTGTCTTTGCAACTTTAACTTCAGCTACAAACAGCGAAGGTCTCTCCTCCTCCTCCTCCTCTAACCAAAATATCCTTTGTCTTTTCCGAATATATTATAGACAGACAACAGACACCGACTTTGCTCTCGAGACTTCAAAGACAAGGCTGTCTTCTGTACACAGACTACTCTTGGCCCAAAATGTCTCTGAAACTTGACGAAGGATCTCGGTTTTCAAGGCAGGTTTTGATTCGAGAATAACCTTTCACACCTTCTCTCGTGGGTGAGACTCTCGTTCTCAGGAAACATCTCATTCTCTGAAAATGTCAACTGGAACCGAAATGACACGAATGCTCTATCAAGGAGCTAATCAGACTCATCGTCCTAGTGATCCCCGTTGGGGGGCAGAGTCGTCAGTGCAACTTATGCGGTGCACTGTAGGCATTACTTAAGGTTCTTTGCAGTCTCCCCTCGGCACTATCTGCAACCCCTTTCATTTATTTCACTGTACCTCCGTTCATATTCTCTTTCTTCCTTCTTACTTTCCTCAACCCTCTCTTCTGAGTTGTTTCGTAGTGCAACTGAGAGGTTTTCCTCCTGTTACACCTTGCAAGCCTCTTTTTCTCTCAATTTCCGTTTCAAAAAGAGTCTGGTTTGGAATTCCTGTAAAACTAGAGAGTGTCTTTACAGTATCCTAAATCATAGCTTTGATTTTTAGGGGACTCCTCTTGACAGTTTTACTGAACTCTCTCTCTCTCTCTCTCTCTCTCTCTCTCTCTCTCTATCTCATTAGAGTCGCGGTCTTAAGTAACACTGCTCTTTACACTTGTGGAATTAGAAGAGTGAAGGGTTTCACTGAAGTTCGTTTAAATGGAAAGGAGAATTTTTGGATATTATATTTCTGCTGGATTTGGGGACTCGTAAATGGATAGATGAAATGATGTGGTATTTATGAAAAAGTTATTATTATTATTATTATTATTATTATTATTATTATTTTTGTTTTTTGCTCGCTCTATCACAGTCCTCCAATTCGACTGGGTGGTATTTATAGTGTGGGGTTCCGGGTTGCATCCTGCCTCCTTAGTAAGTCCATCACTTTTCTTACTATGTGTGCCGTTTCTAGGATCACACTCTTCTGCATGAGTCCTGGAGCTACTTCAGCCTCTAGTTTTTCTAGATTCCTTTTCAGGGATCTTGGGATCGTGCCTAGTGCTCCTATGATTATGGGTACGATTTCCACTGGCATATCCCATATCCTTCTTATTTCTATTTTCAGATCTTGATACTTATCCATTTTTTTCCCTCTCTTTCTCTTCAACTCTGGTGTCCCATGGTATTGCGACATCAATGAGTGATACTTTCTTCTTGACTTTGTCAATCACGTCACGTCTGGTCTGTTTGCACGTATCACCCTATCCGTTCTGATACCATAGTCCCAGAGGATCTTTGCGTGATCGTTTTCTATCACTCCCTCAGGTTGGTGCTCGTACCACTTATTACTGCAAGGTAGCTGATGTTTCTTGCACAGGCTCCAGTGGAGGGCTTTTGCCACTGAATCATGCCTCTTTTTGTACTGGTTCTGTGCAAGTGCCGGGCATTCGCTTGCTATGTGGTTTATGGTTTCATTTTTCGTATTGCACTTCCTACATATGGGAGATATGTTATTTCCGTCTATCGTTCTTTGAATATATCTGGTTCTTAGGGCCTGATCTTGTGCCGCTGTTATCATTCCTTCAGTTTCCTTCTTTAGCTCTCCCCTCTGTAGCCATTGCCATGTGTCATCGCTGGCTAGTTCTTTAGTCTGTCTCGTGTATTGTCCGTGCATTGGTTTGTTGTGCCAGTCCTCTGTTCTGTCTGTCATTCTCCTGTCTCTGTATATTTGTGGGTCTTCGTCTACATTTATTAGTCCTTCTTCCCATGCACTCTTTAGCCACTCGTCTTCACTGGTTTTCAGATATTGCCCCAGTGCTCTGTTCTCAATGTTGACGCAGTCCTCTATACTTAGTAGTCCTCTCCCTCCTTCCTTTCGTGTTATGTATAGTCTGTCCGTATTTGCTCTTGGGTGTAGTGCTTTGTGTATTGTCATATGTTTCCTGGTTTTCTGATCTATGGTGCAGAGTTCTGCCTTCGTCCATTCCACTATTCCTGCGCTGTATCTGATTACTGGCACTGCCCATGTGTTTATGGCTTTTATCATATTTCCTCCATTGAGTTTTGACTTGAGTATCGCCTTGAGTCTCTGCATGTATTCTTTCCTGATCGTGTCCTTCATCTCTTGGTGTTTTATATCCCCTCCTTCCATTATTCCCAGGTATTTGTATCCTGTCTCATCTATGTGTTTGATGTTGCTCCCATCTGGTAGCTTTATCCCTTCAGTTCTCGTTACTTTGCCTTTTTGTATGTTGACTAAGGCGCATTTTTCTATTCCAAACTCCATCCTGATGTCCCCAGATACAATCCTTACAGTCTGGATTAGGGTATCTATTTCCTTGATGCTCTTACCATACAGCTTGATGTCGTCCATGAACATCAGATGGTTGATTCTGTTGCCTCTTTTCTTGAGTTGGTACCCGGCATCCATCTTCTGTAGTACTTTTGTCATGGGAATCATGGCTACTACGAAGAGTAGTGGGACAGGGAGTCGCCCTGGAAGATCCCTCTCCTGATATTATTATTATTAATTATTATTATTATTATTATTATTATTATTATTATTATTATTATTATTATCATCATAATGAAGAAGATTTCCATATTATGAAACATAAGATAGATATAATGATAAAGTGCCCATTAGAATGTTTATAAGTTGTTGATGAATTTAAGAAAAATATTCGCTTTCAATCGTCACTGTGAACTTTTGACAGACACAATAACTAAAAATCAATGACGCCCGATGATTATTCATAGAATTTTTAGCCCTGTTTTTATTTCAATATATAAGCAAGAATTGTCTGACGACCATTGGATGTAGAATGATATATGAATTGTCAGTTTCACGTACTAAATTTCTCTCTCTCTCTCTCTCTCTCTCTCTCTCTCTCTCTCTCTCTCTCTCTCTCTCTCTCTCTCTCTCTCTCTAACGAGAACTCAAACTTAATCAAATGAGACCGAACACTCCAATATCTGTTATCAACATCTCAGGAAACGATGAATTCAAAAAGCTTAAATAAGAACAGTAATTAATCCAAAATAAGAATAATGATACCATTCCATAACCCACCTGTTCATCAAAGAGAGTTTGTCGAGGCCTGAGCGAAATCAGGATGAAACGGAATCAGTCAAAATTGCAGATATAAAGATATATAATAAACATAATTTCATTTAAGTAGTTTATTTGCACGAAATTTATACCAGTGATCAGTGGAAGGGCGAAACGCATTCGTATGTCATAAATGGGTTGTTTGGTGTTGTCCATCGCTTGTGATCAATATTGATGAGTCACGTCAAAGGTGGAAATGTTCCAACAGCAGAACGTCATCCAAAATATTGACAGGTTATTGCACTACTAAATGTTATCATTGCATCCAGTGGATGACATCACATTTCACACTCGTATTTATAACTGGAGGATGATCTCACAAATATATTGTAGCTATAAAGGATATTATATGAATCTGCAGGGGTGGTTAATACGCGCAATATAGTATACACACACACACACACACACACACACACACACACACACACACACATATATATATATATATTATATATTATATATATATATAGATATATATATATATATATATATATATATATCCCTATTTGAAAACAAATTTGAATGATACCAAACAAGAAAGGAAAATGGATACGTCGATTCTGTATAAAGGCAAGAAATAACAATGGATAAATCTGACCAAGAATAGCCGGTAATCGTTTGCAGAAACTGTCGTTTGATTTGTTTAGACAATAAATAAGATCAAAGTTTCGATTTGACGAATCGAGGTCTTTCTGTCACGAGATTTCATGTTGATGGTTCTCAGTTGTCCCCAGTTTATGGTAAACGTTTCATTTTCCCCTGAAAGATTCATTTGGTCTTAATGTTTCATTTTCCCTCAAACGTTTCATCTTCCTCTGAACGTTTAATTGTCTCCTAAATGTTTCATTTTTCAATATATTTTTCATTTTTTTTTTATTGAACATTTAATTTTCCACTGGACATTTTATTTTCCCCTAATAATTTTCTTTTCCCCCAAATATTTAATTTTCCCTGAAATTTGCTTCGTTTTTTGTTTCATTCCTCCAAGAAATTTCTTTCTGGCTTTAATGTAACTTTTCCCTTGAACATTTAATTTTCTCAAAACGTTTAATTTTCTTTAATGTTTAATTTTTTCGCCTGAATGTAACATTTTCCCCTATACTTTTGATATTCGCTTTAACACTTAATTCTTCCCTAAACATTTCATTTTCTTTCAGGTTTTGAAAATACTTCAATATAATGTTTCTTATTGATATTTTGTTCAGTTTTTTCTTTTTAAACGTAAGATTACTTAATTATCATTGTTTACTGAGTAGCGCTTTCAGTAATTTAGAAAGAGAGCGTCTTAGAGCTACTGACCGAATCTTGGACTTGTCTGTAGTCAGCTGTTGAAAACCTGAAGGTAGAAATCAGCAACGATTTACCCGAGTATCTTTAGTTGAAGAGTCATACATAGGTAAAACACAAGGTAGTCACTAAGAAATACAGATATGGACGGTAAAGATAAGGACCACGTTCTCAGCTTGAAAGGTAAGTAGCCTAGCGTAATAGGCTATGTTGGCATTACAGGTAAGGTTAGTCTGGCTGATTAACCCAGCCTACCTACCTAGGTAGTCTACGTTTAGGGCAATCCTGACAATTTGTAGCCCAGTTGAGGTTTGGGTAAACTTATAGGAAGATTTGTCGTGGAATTCTTGAGCCATTCATTTTTCAGTCTTCTTGAGCTTAGTCATATCGTTTGTTGGTAGATCTAAGTAGGGTATAACACTGCTGTGCGGACAGGCGGACACTGTACCGCTGCGTGGTCACATTCCCAAAATAGGTATAACTTTAGCACCTCCAGTATCCAGAATTAGACGCCAGTCATAATGCAACCAGCGTGGAAACAACAGATCGAGACCTCTACTTTCCTCTCGAAGTAAGTTTTTTCTTTCAAGTCACTAAATACCTAATGCCATAATTTCCGGTTAAACAGAAGTTAATGATAGTCTAGCCATGCGTAGTGCAAACTTACCTCCATGACGCTTTCAAAATTTTTCTTATACTACTATACTAACACCACTTGTACTCATAGACACTGGGACATGTGATACACAACAATCTTAAACGACGAGGTGTATTGGCCTCCGGACGGGAAAACATTTTGATTGTTTCAGGAAGAAGACGATGAAGAGTGCGGTAGATAACATTTAAATAATTAGTTAAAGACCAGAATAAGGTTATGAATTGCTTACATTTATTACGTATTCATGATAATTCATTTGAAAATATTCGTTGTTGTAAAAGCTATACCTATGTTCCTATACCAAGGGTGCCCATAATGTGATAAATGTCATATACCTCTTCATTATTGAGATTAGTTTTTTGTAAGTTTTTTTTTTAAGAGTAATGTGATATACTACCTCATTGTCTTATGCTAATCACTCCATTACTTAATGAGGTTTATTTTTCCTCCATTTACTCTTATTATATCGTGCTTCTTGTGATCTTGTGTTATTGTGATAAGTTTAGTACAGCATTTGTTTATTTACAATGCTATTTCATGTTATTTCTCTATTTTGGCTATAAAGCATGTTTCCTTATTTATAATAGTATAAAATGATACCTCTGTGATCTCAGTTACCTCTACCTTATTGTAAGTTTTTATTTATTTACTTTAGTATGTTATTTCTTTCCTGGAGATAATGTACTTTGTGATACACTGATATTGCTATTATTAAGGGTCATTCAGTGATACAGTAACCTATTTGTATCTAGGTAATATGAACATCAAATTCATTTATTTCATAACTTATTTGTATCTAGGTGGCATTTATTTCATAATGTGAGTCACTGTATGTGGTACTGTGCTTATCTCTGACCACTTTAACCTATGTTTAATGTGCCTTATGAGTACCAGATGAGAAGTGATAAGGCAGGGAAATTGCATACATATTTTCATCTTTGCATATAGTACATAGTATAAAGATATATTTTCTGTATTGAGATTTATTAAACAAGACAAAAAAATATATTGTTTTTCTAGCATTGATTATACATGAACATTTTATAAGATATACGATAACTAAAGGTCAAAACAATTAGATTATAATATAAGAATTTTAGTTTGTATATATGAAATCATTTTAAATAATAAACATCCAATAACTTTAAATCTAACGTCTGCAGAGGAATATCACACTATTACAAAGCAATTAGAGTAACTTGCAAAATAAAACTAAGTATAATGGCATTCATTGACATATACAAGAGGTAGGAGACATCCTCTTCTTACTTGTTGTCAATCCCAAAGTTGCCTTTCCCACCTCAAAGGCTGCTCTAACCAGCCCTAGCGCAAAGGCTCTCACGGCGCCATATTTCCAAGATGGCGGGGCGCACTTGGTGTTTGGAGTATGAGCCTTTCGAGTAACGGCCGACAGGAACGGCGCCTTTGGAAGTTTTGAGTATGCGGCCCCTGTACTGATTACCCTAGGTTTTAATAAATCTGAAAAAGTTGAAAGTACCTATACAGTGGACCCCCCGTATTCGCGTTCTCTAGATTCGCGGATTTCTCTCGGGAACGTTTCCCTGCATTATTCGGGGAAAATTCACGCATTCGCGGTATTTTTCTATGATAAATATCCACAAATTTCTGGTTTTTTTGATGAATTTCATCATAAAATGCACTTTTTGTGATAAAACTATTAAAAAAACCATGTAGGAAAATTTTTAGTGGGTTTTTCTTGAGTTATAACTAACAAAATAGGCTGTTTTTAGCATTTTTATAGGGGTTCCAAACATTCGCGGATTCTAACTATTCACGGGGGGGTCTGGTACGCATCCCCTGCGAATACGGGGGGACCACTGTACTCTGTTTTTTTTTATCTGTCCATCCGCCTGTGGTGTTTTTGTATGGTAATACTGCGTCCCGGGCTATAGATAGTTACATTCAGCTTACATTCAACAATAATAACAATATCCTATTTCGAATATTAACGGTGTAATTCGCATACAGTAAATTATTAAAACACTTTTCAGTTGCAAATGTACACTCAGATATCCTTTTATTTACCTAAAACTTACACATAGCGTAACTATCTAAAGCCCGGGACGCAGTGTTACCATATCCAAACACCACAGGCGGATGGACAGATGAAAAAAAACAGAGTACTCTGTTTTTTTTCATCTGTCCATCCGCCTGTGGTGTTTTCGTATGGTAACACTGCGTCAGGGCTTTAGATAGTTACATTCAGCTTACATTCAACGATTTTAATAATATCCTATTTCGAATATTAACGATGTAATTCGCATACAGTAAATTATTAAAACACTTTTCAGTTGCAAATGTACACCCAGATATCCTTTTATTTACTAAAACTTACACATAGCGTAACTATCCAAAGCCCGGGACGCAGTGTTACCATACAAAAAGACCACAGGCGGATGGACAGATGGAAAAAAACAGTATAGTTTAGGTGGTAATGACCCTCTAGGCAAGTCTGCAGATGTTTATAGGATTATTATTATTATTCAGAGGATGAACCCTGTTCATATGGAACAACCCCACCACAGGGGCCAATGACTTGAAATTCAAGAAGCTTCCAAAGAATATTAGGGCGTCGTTCATTCGGAAGAAGCAACAGAAGTAAAGGGAAAAACAGAAAGCGGAAATCAGTTATTCAGAAAACAGAACAGATAAATTAACAAATCAATAAGTTAAACGGTAATAAAAAAAAATTTTCACAGGAAGATCTACTAAAATTGTACAATTATATTGTAAAAAGATTTTTTTAATTTTTAACATTTTATGTGTGAAATAG